>NW_024870824.1:14510000-15110000 GCF_019054845.1 Dipodomys spectabilis
TCTTTTAAAGGAACAAAGGCATTGCTCTGGTTCTAAATGGCTGTAGATCCAAGTTTGTCAACATAAAAGGTAAGAGAGTTCAAAAGCCTCAGAAGGGATAAGTTACAGGGAAAGCTGTCCTACTGACTCTTTTATGCCTATGGAACTTGCATGCTGTGGCCTTGGCAAACGAATCCAGAGCCCTTTCCAGAGGCGCAGGCGCACTAACCTTGGCTTCGCGTTCGGCATCAATGATGCCTCCAGTCTGCTCCTGCAGGAGGGCATATGCTCGCTGGAGGGCCTGATACTCTTTTGTTAGCTGTCGAAATCGTAGCTCAGATTCTTCAGCCGCTAAACTCTGGAGGTCAGAACAGTGATTGTGTTAGGTTGAGTTCTGTGTGCAATGAGAATACTACCATTTGTCTACTTTTTAAGGAAAATGTACGCTGTGTTTGATTTAATGTTGGTTGGTCTTCTTTTTAATTCTGAAGTATAGGTGCAAACACTGAAATATTTCAAGATAGGTATTACAAAACATATGAGCAGTCCTTGCAGTAAAAGAAGTATTTATTTATACATTTCTAATGGCAACTAATTTGGTCAGCCAATGTTAGATCCAAATGAGAGATTACGCCCGGGTTTTTTGTCTAGATTTGAGGCAGTAATACTTAAGAGTTTCGTTCCCATTTCTTTTCAAACTACTTATAGCCACAAATAAATTTATAATTATAATGTGTTCCAAATGAATTATAAAAATGGTTTTATATTTTTCCATCTTATAAAACTCAGGGAATAACACCATCATCAGAAAATTTTTGTCAGAAATTAAATTTAGGTAGTTTACTCTGCATAACAAGGAGGTTAATTGTACACACATTTCTAGAAGAGTTACTTGATCTAGGTGATGTTATTTATCAAGTAGTAGCAGTCAAGTGTGGTCACAAAGTTGGCCTCCATTAGGACCAAGTTGATGACCCCTTTGTGAATCATAAAGGCAATGAAACATGAAATACATTTTTTCCCCTCTCATTTAAAGCAAAGGTTTGAGGACAATGTTCCAAAATGGAGAAATGGAAAATAGAGAAACTTACTTCATCTAAGTCATCATCAGGAGTAGCTGGTGTTCTGTCTGTTCTAAATGAGGCCATGGATGAAGTTTCCGAATCCATGGAATCCTCATCATATCCAATGAATGGGTCCAAAACCGGCCTCTAAACAGAAAGAAATACATATGGTGGACAGCGGACAGTGGAGAGAGCTTACAACCCTGATAATTGACACAAGAGTAGCTGAGCAGATGTGAATTATTCAAGGCTTCTTGGATGAAATAAAAATATTAGACATAGACACAATCATACCAATATGTGTGTCTCCCTCATTCGTTCACTTCTGATGTGGTCAAATATATTTCGTGGGCATGCTAAACTGAAACTCACTTGTAGGTATTTTTTGAAGTGATAATTCAGTAATCAAGATTTGGCAATTCTGGGGGTTGGGGATTTAGCTCAGTCAGTGGAAGAGCACTTGTCTGGCAAGTGCCGGGCCCTGAGTTCAGTCCTCAGCGATGAGACAAACAAACAAACAAAAAGATTTGGCAATTTTCACAAAATCATCATCACGTCTTATATCTTACATTTCCATCATGATGAATTAATGTGGTTTTCTCTTTGTATATTTAAAATGTGCTCAAGTGACTGAAAAATCCAGGCATCTAAATAAAGCGGATTGTCAGATCTTGTCATCCAGTTCTACATCTAAATTAATTGATGTAGTTGAAAAAATAAACACCACAATCAAACTAACAGACAAACTTTACAATGAAGTTTTTGTGGGTTGTGTTTAAAAGATATTGGTGGATGGCGAGAGTCATTATCAAGGGTATATATTAAACAAAGCAAATATAACACTCTTGAGTGAATATATTAATCAAATATAGTGTAGGCATAAGAATTTAACATTCACTAGTAGGAATCAATCAAATCATCTGTATCTCCTGAGTGTTCTTGGAGAGTAACTCTCCAACTTGCCATATAAGTCTTTCTACACTAAACCTGGTAGCTTTGCCATTCAGAGAAATCATATTAATTCAACCCTTTTTAGATTAAAATAAGTAGCATAGTCATTTTACTTGGCAATGTCAATTGGAGAGATTTTTCTTCTAGAAAATAAAGCTCATGGTTACTGCAGATCAGGGACATTTGATTTATCACATTTTTTTCTCCACAAAGGTCCGTTGGCAAGCTTCCCCTCTTCAGCTGATAACCTGATAACCTAGTTTCTTATTACCTTAATGGGCTTGGAGCTTCTTCGATGCTTTCTCCTACGGATGAGTTTTTCTCGGTCCTGGAAAACAGAGGTGGACTTTTCAGATCTAGAGTCGGCTCATTTTTCCTATAGACAATGTGGGTTTCTTTGAGGTATGACATACGTATTTTGGCTCAAATTTTTGTCTTATACTTGAAAACCAAGTCATTCTAAGAACAGACATTTATAGTCTCCCAAAACAGTTTTCCTTTGCTGAGACACAAAAATTACTTTGATTTGTGTTCAGAAAACAAAATGAGATTGCACAATAAAGCACCGTTCATCTCATCTTATCTCTTGTAAGGGGTAGAAAGCTGTCCCTTGACTGTTTCTGCACTCTTGCTTGCATCCTGGGGCAGGAGAAGATGAGACAGAACGCAGAATGACTAGTTGGTTGCAGTCATCTAGTGTTTAACTTTTGTTTTACTTATATCTGGGAGTGGGGGGGATGCTCTGTGAAAATCAAAGAAAAGCTAGAAACACCGAGCAATTTCTTGATCTATTCTTGCTGTGAATGGAGATATTGAGGAAATCTTGGGTTTACTCATTAAGCACCTATATATTAACTCAGCACATGTATGCTAGATGGACTATATCATGAATTAATATGCTTAGAGATCTCAAAATTCTACAGAAACCTGGGGCTTAATCTCAGGGGACTCAAACTCAGCACATTCCTAGACTAGTGAATACTCGAAATGTGTAAGTTATTAAATTTGGAGGTTAGTGAGGGTTCTCTGAGGCTTCAGACTATGTTTCTGAAGTAATTTGGTTAAAGTTTGTAGGTTTTCTGAATGTTTTTTTGTCTTTAGAGGAAAAATATTTTGATTATATGGCCTAAATAGAGCTGAAACTTCTAACAGTGATTTATACCTTATATACTTAGATTGATTACCCTCCTAATCTAGTGTGCTTACATTATAACATATACTCAACTTAAAAACCTTAAAGGATTGAATGAGAAATATTACAAACAAGTTATAATCTTTCCTTTCCTCAATAGTAATAAATCATCTTGCTCACCTACTTTCCAGACTATTGTCTAAGAAAGACCCCTGACACTTTGTAGACTATTATAGACTATTATATAAGACTCTCACCCTACCCTCCATCACTAGTTCTCCTGGCGTGAGAAAAACCAAGGATATCATCATCAGAATGAAGAGGAAGGCAAAGAAGAACAGAGATCTCAGCCTGTGTTACTGCTAACAGACCACAGCCAGATGCAAATGGGAGCAATAAGTACTCTGTCAATCAGCAAATACCCAAGTAACAATCTGAAAACCTGGACTGAAAATCTAGCTTTGTTGCATAATCACGGTGTTGCTGTTATTTAGCAAACATTTGTTAAAATTCATCTGTGTTCTATGTGCTGATGATGAGGTTTTGGTAGACAGGTCTACTACAGTCTTGGTTCTGTTATTATAGGGAAAATATTTAATCTCTGACCCACAAGATCAGATACTCGGAAGCAATTGCAAGATACACACTCTACATTCTTACATAATAATGCATTTGAAAATTTTTCTAAGGTGCATTGCAACCATTATTTGTTATTACATTCATTAGCAAGGGATTATAATTGGAAAAGAGTAAGGCAGTTTGATAATACAAACTATTTTTAAATTACTTAAGAAGTGGGTCTATGGAATTAATCCAAAATCACTAAGTGCTTCCAGTGTATGTTGAGTTTTTGTCCGCTTGACCTTGGGAAACTTTTAGAGTTTACAGAGTTAAGACCTACCCTTGTGAGCTCATCAATAATGTTCTGTTGCTCAATGACCTGAAGTTTTAGAAATTCTGTCTCCTGTTCTTCATTAGCTTGGTCAAGGTCATTTAGAGATTTTAACTTCTTCAAGGGCGGATGGGATGTAATTTTCTCTCTCTGGATTAGAAAAGAAGAAAGTACAGGTAAGACCTTTGAAAATCCTAAACTTCAGTCGTTAATATATTTTTCACAAGTGTATAATGTTAGAGCTAAATTTCAACATTACTCCCCTCATATTCATACTTTACACTTACCCACTAAAGCTCTCACACACCGTTTATCTGCTAAGTGTGTTAAAGCTGTGAGGGAGCTCTACAATTGCTTGAAAATCTCTACAGAGGACATTAACAAACTCCTTGTCCATATTCAATACAAGATAAATATCTCTTTCCCCACTGTTATGTAAGTTCTTAGAAGGCAAGGTAACTGAGCTCCCTAGAGAGTTTCTATGAGGAGACTCTCTAAAGCCTTGCTTCTATTTCCAAGGTTTTAGAGCCCATGCAGATTTCTGGAAGCACTCCTACAGGTCTGCAAATTTAGAAACCTTCTAAAATTCAGAACAGCCACCTTCCTTTGCTTGCTTCTTTAAGGCTCCCTGGCTCCCTTGCTTATATAAGGGTAATTCCAAATAGCACTGTGTTTTTTGTGTGTGTGTTTGAACTCTAGGGCTTCATTTTTCATCCTTCCAATTGTTATTATTATTATTATTATTATTGTGAAAATACCATACAGAGGGGTTACAATTACATGGGCAAGATAGTGAGTACATTTCTTATCAAGCATTGTTACCTCCTCCTTTGTTTCCCCTTACCATCCCTTCCCCTCTCCTCCCCCCCCCCCACCCCTTACCTCTCTCCTTCCCACCCCCCCACCCCACCAAAATTGTAAAGTTCGTTTTTCAACATAATGTCTTGTACATCTCATTGTTGTAATGGGTCCATCTGTATCCCTATTTAAACGATTTGCTTTTTTCCTTTCCCTTCCACAAATTATATCAATATCAAATACAGTGAAAGCAGGGCTTATAGCACTGTGTTTTATAAATAAGCTGAGAAGAAACAATAAGGCAGAACAAAAACTTTCTTTTAAAAGGAAGCTATAGTTTGCCAAGGCTATGAGACTCACCATTTCTGAGTTTTCCTTGGTAACGGCTTTTAGTTTTTCCTCCATACGTTGCAAAGACACCATCAGTTCATCATTTCTCTTGGCGAGGCACTTGTTCCTTTCCAGGAGAGGTTTGCATTGCTTTTCAGTTTCCCGTACTCGTTTTAACTGGGAAGAAAGAAGGTAGAACTTATCTCTTGTACTTGGGTGGAAGAGAGGTAGAAAAAGATGATGACTGGGTGGGGAGATGGCAACCCCAAAGATACCGCTGTCTGCTTCACTCTGTGTCTCAGACCTAACTATTGTCACTCCAGTTCTCCATTTAAAAAGACCCATTGCTTTTTTTGCATTTTCCACTAGTGCTTTTAATCAGAATCCTCAGAACTCCACATCAGTGTAACCTGTAATGGTCTGCAGGATTTGCCTTTTGTGAATGATCAGGAGTCTTAACTCCCTGGCTCTCTGATTTCTCCACCTCAGTCACTCTGTTCTGCTCAGAAAGGCATAGTAGCCCCTCCGAATTCCAAGTCTCTGGGTCTCCAAACTCTGTTCTGTTCTTCAGTGAGCTTGCTGAAGTATAGCAACTCTCAGTAAGGCTGGCTAGCTTAAAGGAAGCTTTATTGAAAAACAACAACAGAAGAAACATGATTTATTTTTGTTTTGTTTTCGTTATAACTTTTTTTTAAACTAATGACTGTGTTTTAATGCTTATTTTTGTTGTTGGTGGTGGTGGTGGTAGGGCTTGAATTCTGGGCCTGGGCACTGCCCCTGAGCCTCTTTGTGCTCAAGGCTAGCGCTTTACCACTTGAGCCACAGCACCACTTCGTTTTCTTTTAGTAGTTTATTGGAGAAAAGAGTCTCCTGGAGACTTTTCTGCCAGAGTTGGCTTTGAACTGTGATCCTCAGATCTCAGCCTCTTGAGTAGCTAGGGTTACAGACGTGAACCATCAGTGCCCAGCATATGATTATGTTTTAAAATATCTATGTCTCATCAAGCTTTTGCAGCTAGACTGTACTGTTACCCATTCATAACTTAGCATGATCATATAATCTCAGCTCACTAATGCTAAGACACATTGTTTCAACCTCAGCATCCTTGACACTTTTGGCCAGGTTTTCTTCAATAGAAAGGTTCTGTTATATGCATTGTAGAATGTTGAGCAGCCTTGCTGCTGTTTGCTCTCTGCTCATTAGAAGCCAGGAACCACTTGCCAAGGGTGGCAACCAAGAATGCCTTCAGGTACTTCCCAGATAGCCTCTAATTAAGGATCACTGGTCTACATTTATGAATATTGGCTTGAGTTAATTTTTCACTGTCCTTCTCTCCCTTTTACTCTCAAACTCTCCTGTCTGGATGATGAATTTTTGGGAACTTTAATGGGTTCCCTGTTACTGTATTCTTCCCATACTAATGACTATGAGTATAGATGTGTACAGGAATGAGATCTTTGTACAGCGGGAAAGGAGAGGTATACCAGAAACATCTAAGAAGAGTTTTTAGGTATTCATTCTCATGATGTAAAAAGTTTATCATTTTGGGAGATGCTAAAGGAATAAACCATTACCAATTAGCATTTGACAAAAACCCACTGCAGTTCCTCAACTTCATCCCAAATTCCATTTGAAAACTCCCATTTTTATATCTAGGGCCAAAACTGGAGTTTGTTTTTATATATAATCTGACCTAATAATCAGAGAGAATTTTCAGTGTCTGAATCATTAATATTAAATGTTAAGTATATACATTATTGTTATTTATCATACCTCATTCTACTGGGTCAATTACTTTAATCTTTATCTTTTTTTCTATAGGTAGGTGATGCGAGTTTTATATTTTTAAGATTACTTTGTGCATATTATTTATAGAAAATGCAGATAAGAACAAAGAAAATATCTATAATTCCAACATGACATGAATCAATAATAAATTCCTATAGCACCTCAAAATGTTATTTTTAAGAGATATCCTCTAAATATAGCAGAGAAAGATGGAAATTAAAGTTCACATATATTTAGTTTAAGTTTGTAAACTTTATAAATGAAATTAATTTTTACATAAAGTTTATATATGAAACTAACATTTATAAGTTAAAGTTTATATAAAGCTTAAATAGGTATATAAAGTTTATATATTGAAATTAAGTTTATAAAGTTTGTATGTGGATGTATATGTATACATAGATAATATATATAGTGTATATATTTAGTGTATATATATGTATATACACTAAATAAAATAAAATAATCTGGCTGAGTGCCAATGGCTCAAGCTTGTAATCCCAGGTACTCAAGTGTCTGAAACCTGGAGAAGCTCAGTTCAAAATTCAGCACAGATAGAAAAGACTGTAAGCCTCATCTCCAATAACCAGGAAATATGCCAGAATGGAGATGTGACTCAAGTGATAGAGCATCAGCTGTGAGAAAGAAAGCAAGAGAGTTTAAATACTCTGTCCACAGAAAAAGAAAACATATCTGATATAAATTCAACTAGTAACAGATAGAATTTAAGACAACAAATCCTACATTGAAGAAAATATTTCATAGTTGACTAATATGCTAAAAACATCCAACAAATATTAATTTCTATGTGCTTATTAACTTCAAATACATATATAAAATACAACAGACAAAACTAAGAGAAATACAGACAAATCTACTGAAAGAACATGCAGAAAAAATATAAATCAGAACAAAGAGTTTCACAAACTTGAGCTACACACTCAGAGAATACACCTTCTTTTCATGTAAACTTGAGGGACATTTCTAAACCTGACCATATGCTAGGACCGTAATGAAATCTCAAGATTCCAAACAAATGAAATACTACAGACTATATTCTCTTGCTCTGGTAGGATTATTGGCATTAAAGAGATAACTTGAAAACCTTCAATGTTTGGAAATCAAACCTTACACTTATAAGTACCATTTCTGTATCAAAGAAGAATCGCATGATGTTAGAAAAGAGTTGGAATAAAATACCATACATTATAACACATCGAAACTTGTAAGATGAGGCTAGAAGAGAAATTATGGCCAAAAATGCACATACTTTTTTTTAAAGGAAAGGCTGAAATAACTCCTTTGTATGAATTACTCCATTAAAAAGGTAAAAATGTTAGCCAGTGAAAATAATATTATATATATGATCTATCTATATTACATATTATTATAATGCATTATGTATCTATGTATATTATATATGAAAAATAATAGCTCACAAGTGATGTTACAAAGCTCTGATATTAATCAAATAAAACACAGCCCAAAAATGGGCAAAAGGCTGAGGACAAATTCTGAGAGATATAAAAAATGCCATAGATACCTGAAAACCACCCAACCTCATTAGAAATGATAAAAAATAGTATCAAGGTAAGAGTACAATTCATAACTAGAAAAAATGGCTGAAATGGAGAATGATCGTTGCAGGCTGTGAAAGATGGGGAGAAATTGCAGTTGTCTACCTTGTTGGTGGGAATGTAAACGGTTATAACTGTATGACACTAATAATTACTAAGACTGATATATACATACTATGTAAACTTTCATTCTAATTCTTTTATGACCATGCTTCTTCACCAAATATTTATAGCTTCACCATTCCTAGCAGCTTCAGTGCTTTAAGAAACAATACAAATATCCCTTAATAATAGCATGAGAACACCTTTTTGATACTGTAACTGAATACTACACAGTAATGAAGAGTGAAGCTGTTCTATATGCAGCACAGTGGATCAATCTCACTAACATAACACTGATTAAAAGGAGCCAAACACAAATGTATAAATATCGCATGACTGACTAAGAAAATCATACCAGGTGCGGTAGCTGTAGGATCATGTCTGTGGTCTCAGCCACCTGGGAGGAGAGTATTGGGAGAATTGTGGTTTGAGATCACTCTAGGCATAAAGAGACCCCTATCTCAACCCATGAAAAGAGAGGTGTACTAGTGTGTGCCTGTTATCCCAGCTATAAAGGAAGTATAATTAGAAGGATTATAATACAGATTGCCCCCATTAGGAAAATTAACAAAGACTAAATAAAAGGACTTGGGAGGTCTGGCTCAAGTGGTAAAGTGTCTGCCTGGCAAACACAAAACCCTGAGTTCAGAACCCCAAATTGCGTGCGTGTGCACACGCACACACAAATATATAGATGTATTTAAATGTTAATAAACATTGTGGTGGTAGAAGTTATACTAGTGATCATGTTAGAAGGATGTGAGTAGTCCCAAGACAGTAAGTACTGATACCTGAATCTTGCATTTATTCATCTGGACTTTGCAAATACTTATTAGGCTGAGCTTTTGCTATTTGTGCATTTTTTGTGTTATACATAAAAGAAAGCAAAACATATATTACGTAGCATAACATACGCCTATAACATAAAGCTTAAGAGCACTAAAAATAGTTTCAGTGTGACTTACCAATTCATTTCGTTCATCTCCAAGCAAGGTATTCCTGTCTTCTAATTTTCTTATAGTGGCATTCAGTTCAGCTATTCTCTTTTGATTTCTTCTCAAGTCCTATATGTGAAAAAGTGGGCATGTTCCAATTATACTTTTCACAGCATTTGGAATACTGCTCACAAATGGAATAAGTTTCCCTCACATGGCCTGTTAAAATATTCTTTCATTCAGGGACGACACATTCTTTCCCTTTCCTAATTCTCAATACTGATCATTGGGGTTGAAGATCAAGCCTGAGTAAGAATGCGAATGAATTCCATGTGTGATCTCTGAGGCCCAGGCTCATGGAGCCAGTAGTGGCAAAGGTTGTATCAGTTTACGAGAGTCGTGTGCAGCGACCAGTGTCACGTGATTACAAGAGGGTAGAGGAACATTCCTTTGTCACAGATGCACACAGCTTTCTTGGGTTAGACACCTTCCTGCTACTGCACTTAGCTGCAGAGGAGAGGGGGTAGGAAGTACAGGTGGGATCTTGTAAATTCTGGAACACTCTTGGAGAAAAAGATCAGCATGAGGAAAGTGCATTGCCTTCAGTTAAAAAGGCTTTACACTAAGATGTTTTGCCCAACACAATTGGCCTATCCACTGCTAGAATTGCCATAAATCCTCTTATATACAGCCATCATGACTTAACTCTACACTGCAGGAGTGTTATTATCATGATCGTAGGCAGGCAATTTTATTTTTCATTGTGATAATGAAAGAGCAGCTTTATCTACATTATATCCTGCAAGTTGCAGTATCCTAGAGGATTCAGCAGAAGGGGTAGAATTCAGAGAAATCACAACTCATTCCAGGTAATGTGGTTCATGTCAACAGACAAAAAATTAGTATATATTGAACATTAACTATATGCCACTTGTGTGCTCAATATTATAGACTAGACTCACACAGTACTACTAAAGTCTTTACTGTATAGAGCTGGAGACAATTAATGACAGATCCAGATCTTTGGCTCTTTCTCTTGGCATCTGTGCCACCCTGTGGTAGGTGTCAGCAAAAGAACTGAGATTTACATTTGCTATATCCTGCATCAATCAGTGTGCTTCCTACCACCTATTGGGGGATACACACACACACACACACACACACACACACACACACACACACACACACACACACACACACACACACACACACATCCTGAAAACCAGTTCATAGAATTATTCATTACTTTGCTCTAAGTAGCGCTTTGGAGTTCATCTCTGTTCCTAAATAATACATTTCATCTTTTTAGCAGCTAAATAATTTGAAGGGTATAAAATGTTATGGCAGATCATATACAAGCTGGCATCTCTAGTAGTACTTCTGAAAATAATTTCTGATACAAATTACGAAAATTCAGGGAAATAAATGGCAACTTCAACCAGACTCGAGGCTTTCCAGCTTTGATGACAAATGGTTGGTTCTCCTAAGCAAGTATATATTTCAAATGTTGCAAATGATAAGAATCTGTACCAATTTTTTAACCCAGTTGTTCGCAGGATAGGAAGTGACCATTCTTGACAAAAGGAAAAACAGTTCCATTTAATTTATGATTCTTAGACTCACATTTGAGTAGTCCTTGTTTGGCTAAGAAACATCTTTGAAGGACTTGAAGAGACCTGCAATTCTCCTGTGAACTACTAATGTAATCCAGACCACTTTCTTGTCTACGAGTTTAGAAACCCCTGCTCCCAAGGTACTGCCTGGCTTTACACTTGGAGGTAGAATTGATTTCTTTGTAGTAAACAGGAAAAGAGCTTAAGTGAAAAGTAAAACTTAGCAGCTAAATAAAAGATGACTCTGAAGTTCTTAACCTCAGTGCAGACAGACTTACCGGGCTGCTGCAGTGCTCAGAGCCGTCTCCAGCCCTTCCTGGAATTTCTCGTTTGGGACTGCTCATGTTGCACTCGGCCTCTTTGACCAGGAAGAGCTGCTCATCCAAGGCCTCCTTCTGCAGTTGGAGTTTCTGTACATAGCCAGTCTGGGTTTCCAGTTCCTTTTCCAGGGAAAAGATGATCCTGTCCTTGGCTTTGATTTCATCCATCTGAATTTAATAAGACCCAAGGAATTTTATTTAGCAAGGCTATCAGGAGGCTAACTTTCACAATGATATGTACTTCTTCTGATTCATGAACATGACAGGTGTATCAAACTCACCACTGAACAACACTGTGTAATGGAAGGCTCTCCTAGGAAAAGAGGCAAGGAGAGACATTGTTTCCATTTTTAGTTTCTATTTTTAGTATAGATGTCTCTAATCAATAATTTGGATGAAATGGTCTGGGTGACTATTGTTAATAAGGATGGAGTCTATATATTTTACCATAAGTTTTCCCAGAACAAATTGCTTATTACCTTTTCTTGTGGGGGGAATGAGCATTTCGAGTTCATTCCAATGACCAGTTACTATTATTAGCTGGCCATTTGTAACTAGTTCCGAGATGCTGGCATTTAAATGGTGAATTTGGAGGAAGGTCCCTTCAAAGGTTCGTATGATAGTGTTCTTTCCATTCTCAGAATTTTTGAGCATCCAGTTGTAAGTAACCATTTTATCATTATTGTCAAAACAGCACAGTTGATACTAGAACAGGACTGGAAAACTCCTGGTAGTATCAGCATCCATTACACCTCCTCTTACATCTGTGCCTATATTCATTGACATCCACACTGATTCGTGTTGAGCCTAAGCATAACATCAAGACACTTCTTAACTCAAGGCCACAGGCATTGTAGACCAAAATTCCACTGAAAACTTTTTGTTGTCTTTGGACAAAGATATAAACTATATTTTGAAGAAAGGATAATCATTGGGTAGAATATTTCTTCTCATCTATTCTATGTGAATATTCTCACCCTAATCTATGTGAATACTCACAACAAAGGTAAGAGAGGACATGAATACAAACCCTGTGCTGTTTTCCTCCATCAACTATTGCCTTCCTCTATTTAATAAGTAACTTTGTATAAATCTTCCTTGTGCTCTTTAGATCAGGAGAAAAGAGGAAAAAAGCATTTGGAATCAAAATTGTGTTAAGATAGTCACATATTCAAAAACAAATTCTTTAGTGATTTATTCTAAGACTCACAATTAAATTTTAGACAAACTTCAGAAGGGCATTGGGTAAAGTCTACATGATCCTGTAGTATCCATCATCTCATAACTAGGTAAGGAATAAGATAGTGCCTTGTTAATTTGGCACAAAAATATCATCTGTATTTTCTGACTTCTTGTTGAATATTTGAGTCCAGTGCTATTTGAATCAGGTTAACACATTCATTTGTCATGTGCAGTGATACTGACAGCTTAATATAGCTTCAGTGCATATTCCTAGCAGGGACTGATGAACTCTATCTACTGAACTTGCTAGGAAACCATTGAATTACCAGTCTAATCATCTTCATTACCATAATGGAAAATGTAAAGCCTTCAATTATAGTTCAAGCACTATAGCAAGATCTTTCTGCATCTTATATCATTTGATAATAATCCTATCCAGTGCACCCTGTTTTCCTCATTTTATTGATGATGACAGAGAACTTGAAAGCTTAAACACCTTTGCCATAGTCACTTGGCTTGTGAATGATAGTGCCTGATCATTAGTTCAGTTTTTTAATTCTAAAGCCTGCTCTGCAAATCCATGTGTCATATTTGCTCCAAGACTACCCACGTTTTTCTACCATTTCCCATAATAGTTTCCTGTGGAATATCTAATAATTAGTACTGAGGAGGCTCAGTACTAATTGTATAGTCATTCTCAGTATGAACTCTCACCTAAAATACTGAAAACTAACCACAGGTCTGTTTCTTAAGGGATATTATACTAGAATTCCCTTTGTTTCCAAAAGTGGATCTCAGTGGCTCTAAGATTGAGTAAGAAGAAAAGAAATACAGTGCATGTGTATTCTTGAAAGAACTACTCATGCTATTATATATTCACCACCACGTTTTTTTTTTTCTTTGGGTCTGGTCATGAGGCCTGAACTCTGGGCCTGGGCGCTGTCCCTCCGCTCTTCAGCTCAAGGCTAGCGCTCTACCACCTTCCCAGCCCCTCACCACCACATCTTTGAACCATTCTTCAAGTGGTTAATTTGTTTGTATTAAAGGAGATTTCATGTCTGCCTTAGCAATGTGCTAATGAAAGGAAATCATATTTATAACTCAACGAGTCATATACTCATAGATGATACATTAAAGCCTTTAACATGCTTGGTATACACGTCTCATGCTTATAACCCTAGCTACTCATAAGATTAAGATGAGAATCAAGGTTCAGTGCCAAAGTGGGCAGAAAATCGAAGTGTCTTTTATCTCAATTAATCACAACTAAAGGCATGGCTCAAGTGGTAGAGCAACAGCCAGGAATAAAATACCCCCATGGGATTGCAAAGCCCTGAGTTCAAGTCCCAATATTGACTCACACAAAAAGCCATTAACCCAAAAAGTATTATTGCAAAACTTCCTTTACCTACCTGGCAACTCCAGAGTTCACAATCGTGACCGGTTTTTCTTCAACCACCATCATTTCATAAAACCAAAGGCAGGGCAAGAGATCAATATTTCTGCACTGTTTGGTCTTTACTGTCAAGCAATGCAGTAAAACCAATTGAAGTTAAAAAGAAAACTCAAAGTGTGGTACTGGCAATATTTTATAGCCATACTGTATTATAGTACAAAGAAAGTTACTCTTGATTAGTTTTCAGACCCCTTAGAGATACCATCCAAAGTACAAAAATGGAGTCCTTTAACACTGGCAGACACAGAAGGAAAGCATAGTTTTCCCAAGGAAGCATGAAGTATATTCTAATAGGCAAGAGTTGATTCTATTAAGATAAATCCTAAGATATAGTTAATACTAAACTTCTGAATGTAGATGAATATAACTGTTTCTAAAATAATTGGACAATGTCAACTTAGGACATTAGAGCTTTTAGATGTTAGATTTGTTTTATCTTTGAGTGTGGTGAAAGACCTGTATGGCTCTTAATTATACACATTACAAGGAAAGAGCCAACTCTGCACAGGGTTGAGGTACGTCTTGAAAAATGAAAATAGCACACTAGCTCTTGTTTAGAATGCCCTTTGCTGATTTTGTGGAAAAGTTCTATTTTAAGCCTAAGTCATGATTTTTGCCTCTGTGTTTTGTTTAGAAAGAAATACTGCTGAATCATTCAGAATGTTCTCTGTGGCAGCCATTTTCAGACATCTTGAAAATCATAAATATCTCCTCGCTCCTTTAACTCACCCGATGGCATCCACAGAACAAGGGGTGACTATGGAATAGCTCAACATTTAGAATACATTTAAATAAATGTGTTCATGAATTCAGGAAAAGAGCAATCATTGACTATTATGTATTCCATGTACAAGAGGGGCCTAGGAGAATCGTGCTACCTTGACAAAGGATAATCCCCAAATCTCTTGCATTTGCAGTTTAGGTTTTGGGATATTAATCTGTTTATTTACCTCCCTACCTCCCTACTTACTGATCTATGCTGTTTGGGGTCAGGCCTCCAAAACACGGGCATTGTTTGTAACCTACTGACAAGGAAACACCTCCAAAGCAAATCCCATGGATCTTTGAAACCTGGAAAGAGAAATGTATCTGCCTTGGTCTGATGAAATTACTAACCAGCCTCCGAATATCCCGCTCCGACTCCCACTTGATCTTTGAGATGGCTTCTTGGTGAGACTGATGTTCACTTCTGAGATCCCCGGCCTTGATTTTATCCGCTTGGATCATATTACTCAGAGCCTCGTCCACCTGCTTCTTGGCCGTTTTTAAGTCTGTAATTTCCTGTAAGAGCTTAAGGCGCTCTGCATCAAACAGTTTCCGGGCCTCTTCCCGGGCCTCGATGGTGAGCGCTGTCCGTACTTTGTCACTGCTGCCATCCCGGAGAGCGCACAGGGCCGACTTGAGCCTCTGGATCTCTCCATCCCGCACCTTCACTGTCCGTGACATTTCTTGCTCATGCTGCTTGATGAGATTCTCCCTCACGGCCTGCAGCTCCTTCATCTTCTCCTCGTGGAGCTTGGCTTTGAGTTCCGTCACCAGGACGGTGTGCTTGCGCTGCTCCAGCTCGCGGATCCTCTTCGCTTCTTGAGTCTTCTCTCTTTCAAGCTTGGACACCTAAAGGCAGAGAACGCGAGAGGATGAAAAGAAGTGAGCCTCCAAGGGAGCATATGCTCCCAAGCAGGATTTGCAAGGCAGGCTGCTATGATTCCCTGAAACTTCATTCGCTTTTGAAAACTTCTAGGCCACTCTGTGCTCAGAGGAAAGGAAATCACCTATTCCTAGACTTCAAGCTAGGGGTATCAGGTGTAGAAGATGGAACACCACAGACGGTTTATCTTAATGCTGCTCGGACAAATGCTTGATCTTGTCGGGCCTTATTATTCCTGTGTGATCTGCAGATGAACAAGAAGCTTGTCAGAAATCCAGAATCCCAGACCCATCAATCACAAAGTTCATTCCCCACCCCATTCCTCCAGACAATTGGTATAGATTTTTTTTTTTAATAGGGACAATTTCTATCATGGGCCTCCCTTTGGTGGATTAGAATTCAATGCAGAACACCTGGAGAGCTTTTTTAGACTCTACAACCCTGACTAGATAGAAACGGACACATGTGGGCATCTCTGGAGAGCTCAGAGTTTGATAGTGTGATCAGGCACATGAATCGGTGCCTGAAATTAGATGATGAAGGATGCTTCTCCCTCCTTTTCTTTGCAGAGACTTGCTGCGAATGAGGAACCAGAAGATGAAGACAGGTCACTATAGCCACAACTTCATGGTACTATGAAATCCCAGCTCCATCCTCAAAGGTAATGCATGCATGCATGCACCAATCACCCAGCAGCGAAGCATGAAACCAAAAGCCTGTACTTTTTTGAGTCCTACTCTCAGACTTTAGTGGCTGCTTTTATTTCTGCATACTCCATAGACCTCTCAACATTCTTTCTCCACTCTCATTCTTATATGTCTATTATACTCTAAGCCAGTGCTTTGACCAGTGTAATAATGATTGCTTCTAATCGTTTCACTAGAAGCGGAGGATAGTAGTAGGGTTTGAGCTCAGAACCTTATGTTCACATGGTTTGCTGGCTTAGCTGGCACTCCACCACTTGAGCCACACCTCCAGCTGAACTTTTTGCTGGTTATTTTGATGATGGTCTTTTCATCCCTGGAACTGTCAGGCCAAGTGTAGAGCACCAACCTAGCAAGTGGGAGGCTGGGTTCAAACCCCAGGACTGTTTCAGCTAAAAATAAGTGTTTGAGATTCAAAGTCCTTTTGAAATCATTCTAATTATAAGGTGAACTGTCTGAGATTTTACTTACCTCAATGATTTACCTACCTTTAATTAGAACAGTACTCTTCTAAGGCCATATAACATCTTATGGATCTTATTTTTTAAAGACAAAAAGAAACGATTCTCAAAATGGTTGCTCTAAAAGAGTTTGGAGCACAAGGCACTTGGTAAAAGCAGAAGCCAGGCAAGTGTGAATGAGCATCCTTGGTCTCACCTCCAGCTTAGGCTTGAGGCTATTTCCTGGATGCCTCCCCTCTCACATGCTCTGAGGGGTGTGGTCCAGTATGGTGACTACTGTTGCAGTGAGCACTTGGAGTATTGCAGGATTGACTTGAGAATACTCTGATGTCAAATGCCCTTGGGAATTTGAAGACATATTGTGAAAGAAAGGATGTAAAATTTACTTGTCAATCATGTATATGGGGGCCACATGTGGAATTTATGATATTTTGGCTAAATTGCATCACATAAACTGTACTATGAAAACTAATTATGCTTGTTCTTTTAAAATTTATTGCTGGAAGAAACTTAATTACATTAATGGAATGCATTTACAATGATCTCAGTCAAAGTCAATGTAGAGTTCTTCAAGGTTCACTAAGTTCAATAAGGTACATGGTAATGGTCATCTATGAGGTTCAAAACTGGAGTAGGGAATGGACAGACAACCAGGCAATAATAAAAGTAATCATAAATAACAATAATAATCATAACAATAATAACACAGAGCTACCTAAATTCACTAATTGTGAACTAGATAATTGGTAATGTGCTTTTAGTAAAGCTTAGGTTTATTCTTTTTTTATTGTAAAGATTCTGTACAGAGGGGCTACAGTTACATGAGTAAGGTAATGAGTACATTTCTTGTTGAGCATTGTTACCCCCTCCTTTGTTGTTCTCCCATGATCTCTTCCCTCCTCTACCTCCCTCACTCCTCCCTGTCCCCCCCCCCCCGCCCCAAAGTTGTAAAGTTCATTTCCAATATAGTGTCTTGTGGGTATCATTGAAAGCTTATGTTTATTCTTATTTATACATCTGCTCAAAACTTGTACAGGATTCCTTTAGGCTGTAGAGGAAAAAAATCCCAAAACCTAAGCTTCATGATTTCCTGAGGCTCAGCTTTCATGACTCTTTGGGAAGGTTTCAGTTCCTGTGTTCTCCCTCCATTTCCCTATCTACCTGAACTTCAGGCACAGGGAACCTTACTGTTTTCTGCACACAGCATACATTGTATCTTATCTAGGGCTTACAATTGCTCTGTCCTTCCCTCAGTTCCTTTCTGGATCCGCTCATTCCTCCTGACCCAGCTAGGTACCAACTACCCCTGTCTTGCAAATCCAGCAACCAAAACATCTCTTTACTTGGATTTTCCTCCTTTTTCTTCTTCTTCTCTCCTCCTCCTCCTCCTTCTCCTCTTCTTCTTCATCATCCTCTTTCTTGCTGTTGTTATTATTATTATCACTATTTTATGCTTGTTTGTCTATTCTAGACTTGTTTGTTCATTCCTTACTTCAGTCTTGAAGTCATTACCATGTATCCACTGGTAACTAATGCACCACACAATAGGAGCCAGAGCATATGTGGAATAAAGGACTAATGTTAGTATGTTCTTCTAGCTAAGAAGAAGCGAGGATAATACACCTGTTGCACAGTTTAGAGAACACAGATTTGTATACTTAGTATAGCAGGCCTTTTCTGTACAATATTGCAACAAAACACAAAAACCCTTAACATAGCCTTTGTTTGCTGCTGCTGTCAATGTTTCAGTAAGGATAATCTAGATCTTGTTCTCCATCATTCTAGAAGATGCTATCTTCCAGATCCCAGGGTGAACAAACAATGACCCATAGGCCAAATCCATGGATTTAAATAAAGTTTCATTTGAACTCAGCCTTGCTCATTCATTTTCTTATTGCTTAAGGCTGCTTCATATCATAATAGAGTTGAGTAGTATCATAGAGATTGTCTAGCTCACTGAGACTAAATAAGGTATTTACTACCTTGCCCTTTATAGGAAAAGTTTGCTGAATGCTGTCCTAAATATAATAACTTTTAATGCTATAGAAATTCAATTTACCTTCTATATAAGACATTGAAAAAATTACTTTGCTTCACGTGAGAGAAACACAGTCCTCTTCGATTTCAGCATGATGTATTTATTTATACTGGACGTTTGGGACAATGTCATAATGCAAGGTGTTGGATAAAATGCTCCTAAGGGAAATTGTAGAAATTCTTCCTAGTACATGAGAAATTGTAACAAAAGTGAATAAAGAAATTAGGCAGCTGTGGCTCACACCTGTAATTCTATCTATTCAGGAGGTTGAGAACTGAGGATCATGATTCAAAATCAGCCTATGCAGAAAAGTCCATGATGAGTCTTTTTAGATTTTAAAAATGTTATTGTAATGGTGACGTACAGAGGGATTACAGTTACATAAGGTAGGTAGTGAGTACATTTCCTTTTGAACAGTGTCACCTCCTCCCTCATTCTCTCCGAGTTTTTCCCCTCCTGGCTTCCCTCTCCCCCACCCGAGTTGTATAGTTCATTTCCAATATAGTGTCTAGTGGGTTTCACTGCTGAACTGCTTCACCCTTTGTCTCACTGTTTCTCTGCTTCCCCTTCCACTCCCCAAATCAGATAAACTTAGATACAAGACAAAGGGGACAGAAATTAAAAAATAGTGATAGAAGGGATAAACCAAAGTAAAAAAAGGAAAGAAAATAAAAAACCCACAAAAAGTCTTACAAAATATTTCTTGCTTTCATTTCTTGGAGTTCATTTTGACCAGTATCATTTTATATGATCTTATGCACATAGCTATTGAGCCCTTGTGATGCTCTCCTAAGAATATCCTCCTTTGTTCCCACTGTGTGAGTGTTTAGACTGCTGTTTAGTTAATCGTGTCCAGGTATAATTATTTGTCTTTTACTATCCGTTGGATTTACTTGTAGAGTAATAGGCATATTCTAATTATTACAAATGAGGGAAACCATATAGCCTAAGTGTCTTTGGGTCTGGATTACTTGGCTTAGTATAATTTTTCCCAAATTTTTCTATTTCCTTATGAATGGGACAATGTAATTCTTTCTGATAGAAGCATAGAATTCCATTGTATGTGTGTGTGTGTATATATGTGTGTGTGTGTATATGTGTGTGTGTATCTGTATATATATATATATATATATATATATATATATATATATATATGCCATACTTTCTTGATTCATTTGTCCACTGAGGGACAGCTGGGTTGGCTCCATATTTGGGCTATGGTAAACAATGCTACAATGAACATGGTCATGATGTTAGCTTTAGTGTAGCCTGGTTTGTGGCTATTTGGATAGATGCCCAGGAGTGGAATTGCTGGATCATATGGAAGCTCTATGTTTAGTTTTTTGAGAAACCACCATACTGCTTTTCCGAGTGGTTGATACTTTGTGAACCTTTATGCTAAAATAGGAGAATCTGGAAGTAATAGAATATAGCAAATATTGATAAAAACTAAACTAAGAAGATTTAAACCAACTAAATAGACACATAACAAGTAATGAAATAGAATGGCAATGAAAGACCTCCCATCCAAGAAAAGCCCAGGATCAGATGGATTCACAGCAGAATTCTATAAGGCCTTTAAAGGGGAACTCATGCCAATAATCCTCAAACTCTTCAATGGAATTGAAAGAGACAGATCATTACCAAACTCATTCTATGAAATCAGCATAATCTTCATCCCCAAACCAGATAGGGACTCACCAAAGAAAGGGAATTACAGACCCATCTCTTTGATGAGTATCAGTGCAAAACTTCTCAATAAAATTCTGTCCAACTGAATTCAACAACTAACCAAAAAAAAAAAAAATCGCACACTGTGATCAAGTGGGATTCATTCCTGGTGTGCAAAGCTGGTTCAATATAAGCAAGTCAATTTATGTAATTCAATGCAGCAACAGAAGCAAGGACAATAACCACAAGATCATCTCAATAGATGCAGAATGATGAGAATCTTATTTCCAATTTAACCACCAAAAAGGTGGAGGTGAGCTGTGGCACAAGTGATAGACTATAAAATCTAAAGGACAACACCTAGGACCTGAGAAGTGATAGATTATAAAATCTAAAGGACAATACTTAGGACCTGAGTTTAAGATCTCATATTAGCACCAAAAAAGAAAAAAAGAAAAGAAAAGGAAAAGAAAGAAAAGAAAAGAAGGAAGAAAGGAAAGAAGGAAGGAAGGAGAAAGCATAAGACATTATGAATTTACAGTTGTATTCCATCATCTGCCATCTCTATGAAATTTTATTGAAAATGCCTGCAGTGCTTATTTTTCTAGGGTTAAATTAGATAATGCATGGGGAAATAAATATTTTGAAGTGGAAAATACAAGGATTTGCAAAGTAGCATTGTAATTAGATAAAATAGGAGACATTGCAGATAAAAATCATATGTATCAGGTTCTTTTCAGGAACATAGGATTGTATCCTTCATGATTTTCTATTTCTCTTAAAGTGTAAACTTTGATCTTCTGTGTGCTGAAACAGGAGGGAAGATGAACAAAAACTAATTAAAAATAAAGATGAGCTGACAAAGTGTTCCAAACCGAAAGACACAAACCAATATGATCAAACACTGGTCCTCTTATCCATATCTTAAGAGAATCGGCTAAAACAAAGAAAATTCAACAGAACTCAGTAATATCTGACATTTCTTGTGTCTACATATTTTGGTTGTCATGGAAACTGATGCTATCCCGTCCCTCCCCAGGATTTCTCGGTATAACTTTTTCCCCTCTTAAGCTTGAGGGAAGTGTTTAACTAGGACTGAGAAACAAAGAATCTGATTACAAATGCTGGGCAAAAGAGACAATTGAATGTTTTATAGTATTTTTCTGAAAATTATTAGCAGTATAGATTAGACTACTAGATTTAAATAGATACAAATACCTTAACGCAAATCTTGAGATGAACATACAAAAGGAACTATTGATGGTACAATTTTGAAATGGAAAAACTTATTTAGTAACAGCAAGAAATGCTGTGATGAATGGAGAGGTTTTTTTGTTTTTTTGGGGGGTCCAGTCGTGGGGCCTGAACTCTGGGCCTGACCGAGGTCCCTCAGCTCTTCAGCTCAAGGCTAGCGCTCTACCACTTGAACCACAGCGCCATTTCCGGCTTTTTTCTTTTTTGCTTATGTGGTGCTGAGGACTCAAACCCAGGGCGCCTCAGGCATGCAAGGCAAGCGCTCTACCACTGAGCCACCTTCCCAGTCCCGAATGGAGAGGTTTTATGGAAAAAAGAAGCAGCTTAATCATACAATTGCTAGCTATTATGAGAGCTCACTGTAAGTTGGGCACCTTTCAAATAGACTCTACTTTTCAGTCCACTTAACCCTGGAATGAAACAGGTTGTGTTTGTTTCATCCTAATTTCAGATAGAAGGAGAGGAGCAGAAGAAATACAGGCACAAAGTAGAGAAGGCAGATGGAAGCCCAGGGCCTCCAGGCGCCAGGTGTATAGGGGTCAGCCCCTGGTCTCCCTGCTGACTCTGAAGCGTTGGGCATACCGCCTCACCTCTGTCAGCTCTAGAATTCTCATTTGCCCATTAGGATGGATAGCATCATTCTCTCATGGCTGTGGAAAGGATCCACATAGACTCTGGGCCAAAAGCAGGTTTGTAACTATTAATATTTGGTAGATATTACAATGATAATTTTGATAAATATTTTCATCTACAGTAATACTACATTATACAATGTTACATTAATACTACCAACAACCCATATTATTATACAATTCCTACTCATTAAAGCTGTAGCCACTGTTTTCCAAATGAAAAGGTATGCTTAAGGAAAATAGATTTCCTTAGGGTGTGTTCATTCTCTAGCACTGGTGACATAGACTCTTTCTTTACTTTTTTTTTGAGGGGGGGGTTGAACTCAGGGCCTGGGCACTGTCCTTGATCTTTTGCTCAAGGCTAGCACACTTCCACTTGAGCCACAGTGCCACTTCTGGCTTCTGTTTATGTGGTACTGAGGAATCGAACCCAGGGCTTCCTGCATGCTAGGCAAGCACTCTACCACTAAGCCACATTTCCAGCCTGACATAGACTCATAAAACATACTTTGAGTCCATGTGAGGATAAGAAGTAGGGTTTGGGGTACAACAGGAATAAAAGAAGGGGACACTGAGCAAGGCATTGACCAATAATTCTCAGATTTTTTCTCCTGTAGAGGTCTTATAGAAGAAAATGATCACTAGGAAAACTTAATTCTGCTGGCGAAAGGTCACACTCTGACTGAAGGAATAATGGCTGCCATATATGGGTCTCACAATGTGTGTGTCTCTTCCATCCTAATTCTAGTCTAGCCTTTGAAAACGCCAGAGTAAATTCTACCAAGATAATGGTGGTGATGATCTGGGCTTCACTATGAACTTAGAAGTCTAGGATTTAAAACTGAGCTGAGGGACTGGGAAGGTTCTCAGTGGTAGAGCACTTGCCTTGCATGCATGAGGCCCTGGGTCCGATTCCTCAGCACCACATACGCAAAAAGAAAAAAGCCGGAAGTGGCACTGTGGCTCAAGTGGTGGAGCGCTAGCCTTGAGCTGAAGAGCTGAGGGACAGTGCCCAGGTCCAGAGTTCAGACCCCACAACCGGACTCCCTCCCAAAAAAAAAAACTGAGCTGAGTCAAAGGTAAGAAGAGGCTGAGAGGCTATCAGGGCAAGGCAAGCTAACCACACTTTGGCTTGGATTATCTGTATTAAATGTTCCTGGAAAGTAAATCCACAAGAAGCTCCTGAGCATTTTCATGGGTGCCAAAGAGATGTTAAGCAGAAGAGAGGAAGAGAAGGGAAAACCTGCCATGGCCAGAAGGTTGCTTATGAGAAGCCTTAAGCAACCTGGTAGAACACAAAGAGTTTTGGTGGATTTCTTGCTTTCAGCAAATTATTCTTCCTGAAAGTTTAAGTAAAGGTGCAGATAGCAAGAAATTCCTCATTCCAAATCTAGGCCTCCAACTCAGAAGCTTTGTAAATGTAACCAAGAAGGCTGGTTTTTGGAGAGGGCCCTGGGTACCATAGGAAGAGCAGAACTGTCTTGATCTCCACTCTCTACAAGAAGAGTCTATTCTGGCTCCTCTGCTTACTCTTGCTGGGAACCAATTAGATGAAAAGTTTGAGATCCACACACAGCCTCGGTTGTAAAGCTCTGTGTCAAGGTGCTCTGTATTCTGAAGGGCTGCTTCAATACTCCGTGTCCCATCCTCCACCTGAAATCTAGGCCCTGAAATCTAGGCCTGCTTCCTGAAGCCTCTACCCCAGGAATCTAGTTATCTCCTCCCACTCCATTACTGTGCCACATTGCTCACTGCCACTGGAACCATCACTAGGGGCAAGTACAGAGCTATGGGGGAATGCAGTGGATGAATGTCACATCTCACAGCAAGCCCTGTGTCTTCCTACACACAGGATATTGGATCACAGCTTCACCATGTCCACAATTAAGGCAAACAGAAAAACACTGTAAGTTAATGGCTCCTAGTGCTGGTTCCAGGAAAAGGTAGATCTAGGTAGGCATCCTTTCTTCACCCAAACATAAGGTTTCTCTCATAAATAAGTATCTTGACAATACTGATGCTTCAGAGATGTCAGAAAATCCTTCTTTTTTTCCTTTAAATCAAGTCAGTTCATTAGTTCAGTCATTTGGAGCCTTTCCTATACACCAGGTGGTTGCTTCATCTGTAAAATGGAAATAGCAGCTAAGCCCATCTGGGAGGGTAGTAAACAGGGTCAAGCAAGATGACCATATTAAGGCACTTAACAATAAAAATCTTCCCCCTCAATCTTACAAATAGATACACTAGAATCCTACTTGAAAGACGAGGACAGGAAAATTGAGTGGCTTCAGAATTTGAGCAGGGATACTCAGAGTGTGCTGAGTGTGTGAGCTGAGATTATGACCAGATGTGGACTTGTTAGGAGTGTGTGACAGATATTAAACATTCAGTCAGTAGTTGCTGCTTATATGATCAACTAAATCACTTCTGGCTCTGTTCTGTGCATGCTGCACATTCTGTAAATATCAACAAGATTATTTATCTGACTGGAAAAATGAGTAATGGCCCGTCGCTCTAAAGGTCTCCGACTCTTTAGTCTGTTCCCAGTGGTGGAATTGTCATTTTGTCATCAGCGCCTCAGAGCCAAACTGAAAGTGTAAATTCCTATCTTGGCAATGATCCTATTCTCTCCGAGAGCCTGGCCCGGTAGAAACGCAATCATATTTATTCATAATGAAACGGCTTTATGACTTGTTTGCCCTCTAGATTCCCTTTGCTCTTTGGGGACCGCGGCAGACAGGCAGCTGGGCTTTGCTCTAGCTCCTGGGCTGGGATTGTAATTAACTGCCTCTGAAAGGAAGAGAGACAGAGGGAGCAGGAGAAGTAAGGATAAGGCTGTGTTCATATATGAGAGGCTTGAGTCAGAGTCTTGTCAGGGGAAGAGACAATGACACCTGCCTGCAGGCCTAGTATCAGGTCCCAGAGAGACAAGCAGCCTTGGGGAAGCTTAAGGGTTACCCGTTTGAAAAAAGGCTGGAATGTGTGGGAAATTGGCACAGTGGGGTCTGCAGGGCCCTTGCTCCTCTAAAAATCTCATGATTTTGTTTTCTGTCCAACAGCAGCGCATTAGGGTTTCCAGTCTCCACGTGGACAATCTGACTCCTCTGCTTGTCATTTGTCAATCTGCCTCTACTAAAATTAGACGACTCGGGCTTCCTTCAAGCACATCATTGTCTCTGGGAAAGCTCAAACCAATGAGATGATGTGGTAAGAACTGGAGGGAATCTTCCTCTGGGAGTATTTGTGAACCCCAGAGCTGGGAATAACCCTCCACCTACATCTGCCAGAACCCCAAGTCCTGCTCCTGCCCCTGCCCATTCTAGCAGCAGCTCCAAGGCAGGTGGACTCAGGAATGCCACCCTCCCCTAAGTCCCAGGTTATTCAGATGCATGGCAGTACTTAGAGACACACGGTGGAAGAACAGATTCCATCATCTGCATTACAGTTAGAGACACTGTGACATTCAAACTGGTCTCCAAGGAGAGAGAAAAAAATGCCTAAAACTTCCTACTCACAAACTAATGCAGGTTTTTTTTTTTTTTTAAAGAGATCGTGTTACTTTTTGCTCCATGGAAAGTAGAGCACTTTCTTCATAAAATTTACAGTGGGGTTTATTTGTCTAAGGCCAAGGCTTAGCTGAAATGGGAAGCAATAGACTTTGGACAGGTAGACACCATTTATTATTATTATTATTATTATTATTATTTTGGTTGGCGATCAGACTTGAGCTAGACATTTGATGTTTTGGCTCATTAGCAGGTGCCCTACTACCTGACCTATCCCTGACACTATTATTATTGCTGAATGGGGACAGGTAGATTTTTTGGGGGGGGGAACCACAAATTAATAGTTGTGTTAAGGAAAAAGAAGACAAAATGGAATAAGGATATTTGTTGGTGTGATGTACTGCTTGATGATCAAGAGGAACTCTTAGGCTGACATGATTTTCTCATTTTAGAGAAGAACAATGTTTTTTTTTTTAATTTAATTTAATTTTATTTGTGAACATACTGTACAGAGGGGTTACAATTACATGGGCAGGATAATGCATACATTTCTTACCAAGCATTGCAGCCTCCTCCTTTGTTTACCCTTCACCTCCCTTCCCAGCCTCCCCCCTCCCCCCCAATCCCAATCCTTCTCCAAGAACAATGTTTTATGTACCAGGCACCAGTGCTAGGCACCAGTGGTTCATGACAGTGATCCTAGCTATTCATAAGGATGAAATCTGAGGATTGCAGTTCAAAGCTGACTGGGAAGGAATGTCCATGAGACTCTTATCTCCAACTAACCACCAGAAATATGGAAGTAGAACTGTGACTCAAGTGGTAGAGCCTCTGTTGAGCAAAAAGCTAAGGGACAGTGTCCAGGCCCTGAGTTCAAGCCCTTGTACAGGCAAAAAAAAAGTCTTACATTTTTTGGATATTTCAAAATACTTTTCTTCAGTGAGTTACTCAATGCTTACCCTGTCATGCTGAGATTTATGCAAGAATATCCCTTAAACAGATGAGATTTAGCAACGGAGTCAAATTTAGAGAACTTTACAAGGAATAGAAATAAATATTCACAATTATTGGAAAGTTTAGGATTCGCATGGCAGCTCTCTGAGCACTTATCAATGTTCTTATTTATGCCGTGTATGTACTTTGTGTGTTTATGTAATTATATTTCTTTACACTCCCAAGGGATAGTAGCAGTATTTTAATGATGCTGAAAATAAACTATAACAAATACGACACTTTCCAGTCATTTTTCCATTTATTCAACAAATGTACATTCATCTTTAAGCTCTGGGCATTATTTGGACTATAGAGATATGAAATAAGCTAAGTTAGTTCCAAGCTTCAAAGAGACTATACTGAGTAAGAATGATAAACCCTGAACAAATAAATGTAGACATTTTTGTAATACAAATTGAGGATAGAGTGTGAGGATAATTGGATACTAGGGAAGTGGTATGTTTTGGTATGTTTTAGAGACCAAGGTTAGTTGAATGATGCTTAGAAGCAGCCCCTGGAAGGAAGGAGCAAATGGTGAGTTAGGGGAAAACAAGGACAACTCCAGAATGTAATTAGCATACTACTTTTGATCCAGCAAAAAGCCAGTAGCAGCATGATCAAGAAAAGATGTTATGTGATGAGCTCCAGAGGGGAATGGAACCAGACACCAGTGGCTCACACCTGTACTTAAAAGGTTGAGATCTGAAGATCATGGTTCGAAGCAAGCCTGGGCAGGAAAGTCTGTGAGACTCTGACAAATCAGCAAAACGCTGGACTGGAGATGTGGCTCAAGTGGTGGAATACCAGCCTTGAGCAGAAAAGCACCTAGATCAAGTTCAAGCTCCAATCAAGTTCGGTCCCCTCCCCCCCCAAAATAAGAAACAAATAAAAGAAGGAACAGGAAGTTGTATCATATAGGGGTGGTAGATTCCTTTGACTGAGAGGGAAGTAGGAAGTCAATGGATGTGAGGAGTGGAAAGAGAAGATGCGGTGTACTCTTGAGGAATTGCTCTGAACCTTACAGGGGATATTCTCCAAAGGCTAAGGTAGTCCTTTGTCAAGGTTGTACAACTATTCTGTGTTGTGGTTAGAGGTAATGGTAGGGGGGGTAGTGTCTCAATGTTTGTATAAGGCATTCTTGCCCAGGCATCCGGAGAAGGCAGGGATCTGCCTAGTGTGCATCTTACTTTCTGTCCAAGTCCTGCTCAGCCAACCCTTCCACACACTAGCTCTCTCCATGGGCACACAGGGGTTATTGCCTCTGGCAATTGGTGGTTGACTGGGATGGGGTGGGGCACAGAGCTGTGTTTGTTGTACAGACACATGGCCAGTGCCTGCACCTACCAAGGCCATGGCTGCAAGGAACCCTCACTCACCTTGGACTTCTCCTGATGCAGCTCTATCTGGATGTCTGTGAGCTTGGTCCTGAGGTCTTCATTGGCAGCTTGAAGGGCGACAATGAGTGCCTCGGGCTTCTCGCCCTTATTTCGCCCTTTCTTGGACATTTTTTTCCTTTCTAAATGGAGTCTGTTGTTTTTAATCCGTTCAAACGGGTACTGCCATGGTACTGTTTCTTATCCTGAGGTGCGAGGTCTCAGCATCTACAGCGTGGTGCTGCTCCTTGGTAAGGCGTCTTCAACTGCTGCTCTGGAAGCCCTGGGAAGAGGAAGAGATATTGACGGTTTGGACAAGTCCTTTCTAATGTAGGGCCAATCAGATCCCCGAGCCCCAGTGGCTACAGGCACCTCCTCCTGAGGCTCTCCTGTTTCTAGAACCTCCTTATAATCTGCAGAGAACTTGCACTGGTTTCACCAAAACCTACCTAGTTATTCAATGCCCTGCTTTAAAATTCTGCCCATAGCCTAGGACTTTCTGATCCTGCAGGCTCTGTTTGTCAGAATATACGTGGCCTTCTATCCTTATCTCCTCCATGTCAATAACTGATGATTGACTGATGCTCTGGCCATAAAGAATGGGGCTGAAAAGGAAGTCACCTGTATGGTGACCTCCAAATGCCCAGACCACCTACTTTTACACAATCTAATATATGGAGACAGAGGACAATTTGATGGTTAAGTGGTGAGAATTGAGTAGTAACTCTAAATTGGTTCTTGGATTGAATCATTTAGTTAGAATTCTTTCATATGCTTTTCTAGGGTTAGAATACTTAAAAAAAAAAAAAAGGAAAAGTGTTGTGAAGAGTCAAAAATACACTTCAGTAGAATGCATGAAGTTCTGATTTAATATATTTCATATAATAATAATAATAACAACAACAATAATAATAAGTGTACAAGAGGACCCAAAACAATAATTCTCTTGCCACTTTTTCAAAAGTAATCCATGGTTTGGGTCTTTCTCTTTGCTAATTTGTGCTGGTATTTCATCATGTTATCAATATTTTCATCACATTTCTAACAGTTGAACAATTTCTCTCCTAAATAGATTTTAGCAGATAAATCACAGGTAAAAAATGTACAGTAGTACAGGTGTACCCACTGCAACAATGAGATGTACAAGATGTTATGTCGAAAACAAACTTTACAACTTTGGCACAGAGAGGGGGGGCAGGGGAGAAGGTGGGGGTGGAAGGTTGGGGAGATGGGAAGGAATGGTAAGGGGAAACAAAGGAGGAGGCAACAATGCTTGATAAGAAATATACTCATTACCTTGCTCATGTAATTGTAACCCCTCTGTATGGTATTTTCACAATAAAAAAGGCAAGTTCTAAGAAAAATCTATCTATCTATCTCTCTATCTCTCTATCTATCTATCTATCTATCTATCTATCTATCTATCTATCTATCTATCTATCTATGTGTCTATCCATCTTCATCTCCATCATCTGTCTGATAAAGGCTCTTTAAGAGAAACACAGTAATTCTTTCAGAAGTCTGGAAAGCAACCTTTTTGCATAAAGTGTATGAGGAAGGCACCTTGAAGAAAGCATTACCATTAATGTCCATTGCCCAACCACGACGAGACTTGGTTTGGTATGTAGTCTTTCAAAATAGCTGGAAGTTGTGTGCCTTGAGATGCTTTAGTCCAGAACTAAGGAGAGCTCCTACTGATCACCCATATGCTCCAGCAGCTGCTTCTTTCTTAAAGCCCTGTACTTAAGCTTTGAGGACTGTGCCACGATCCCAGGCTGTGTGCCATCCTACACAAGAACTGTAGCTGTGCCCTTTGGAGAGTCCCCAAGGGCATGAGGATGGGGAGAAGAAGTGGTAGTGGCAGTGAGTCTTTCTACAGCAGTCATAGGACCATTCAACATTTTCCATCCAGGGTTACATAGTAGAGTTGTCCTTTATTCTGCTTTTGCAAATCCTGATGAATCATTAAAATATTGGCTTGCAAGATGACTACAGAGGTGCCTTCCTTTCTATTTAATATTGAAATGAATTCAGCCAGCATTAACTGAACACCAGTGACGAACACCATTAAGCATGAAGGCAATAAGACAGAACTCTACCACAAGAAAGTTCTGGGTGAGAAAAACACATCGTTTAAATAGGGATACAGGTGGACCCATTGCAACAATGAGATGTACAAGTCGTTATGTCGAAAACGAACTTTACAACTTTGGTGCTGGGGGTGGGGGGGAAAGCAGGGAGGATTGGGTGGGGGGGGTAGGAGGGAGGATGGGAAGGGATGGGAAGGGAAAACAAAGGAGGAGGCTACAATGCTTGATAAGAAATGTACTCATTATCTCGCCCATATAATTGTAACCCCTCTGTACAGTATTTTCACAATAAAAAAAAAAGAAAAGATTAAAAAAAAAAGAAAGAAAGTTCTGGGTGAGGAAATTCAGGACAACATATATCACAGGTTTCTCATCCTTCGGTTCATTTAAAAATGTTGCTATAAAAACACTCCTCAATGGAAAGAACACTGCTGGTGGAATATCAATACCAAATTTCAAACTCTACTATAAAGCCATAGTAATCAAAACAGCTTGGTACTGGCATAAGAACAGACCTCAGGACCAATGGAATACAATTGAAAACCCAGAAATGAACCTACAGACCTATAGCCAACTAATCTTCAATAAGGGAGCTAAAATAATAGAATGGAAGAAAGACAGCCTCTTCAGTAAATGGTGCTGGCAACATTGGTTAACTACTTGCAGAAAACTAAAGCTAGATCCTTATATATCATCCTGCACCAGAATCAACTCCAAATGGATCAAAGACCTCGGAGTCAAAGCAGACAGTCTGAAAACACTACAGGATGGAATAGGAGAAACCCTAGGTCTCCTTGGCTCAGGCCGAAATTTTCTGAATAGAGACCCGGAAATACAACAAATCAAAGAAAGGTTGGACAAATGGGATTGCATGAAGTTGCAGAGCTTCTGCACGGCAAAGGACATAGCTAGCAAGATCAATAGAAAGCCCACAGATTGGGAGAAGATCTTTACTAGCCATACAACGGACAAGGGTCTCATATCTAAAATATACTTGGAACTCAAAAAATTAAACCACCCAACAACAAATCCTCAAAGAAACAACTGCCCAATACATAAGTGGGCTAAAGACTTGAAGAGAAACTTCTCTGAAAAGGAAAGAAGGATGCCCAATAGACACATGAAGAAATGCTCAACCTCCCTAGCCATAAAAGAAATGCAAATCAAAACAACATTGAGATACCACCTCACCCCAGTTAGAATGGCTATAATCAAGAACTCTAACAACAACAGATGCTGGAGGGGATGTGGACAGATGGGAACCTTACTTCATTGTTGGTGGGAGTGTAAACTTGTTCAACCACTTTGGAAAGCAGTATGGAGGTTCCTCAAAAAACTTCACATAGAGCTCCCCTATGACCCAGCAATCCCACTTTTGGGCATTTACCCAAATGTTTACAAACAAGACCACACTAAAGCTACTAGCACAACTATGTTTATTGCAGCATTATTTACCATAGCTAAGTTATGGAACCAACCCTCAGATGCCCCTCAGTAGATGAATGGATCAAGAAAATGTGGTATATATACACAATGGAATTCTATGCCTCCATCAGAAAGAATGACATTTCCCCATTTGTTAGGAAATGGAAAGGCTTGGAAAAAATTATATTAAGTGAAGTAAGCCAGGCCCAAAGAAACATAGGTCCCATGGTTTCTCTTATTTGCAATATCTAGTATATGTATGAATCAAGCAGAAAAGGTCAGATAATGTGATGTTAGGAAAATGAACCATTAGATATGTATTTTAACGTTTTTTTTCTTCCATGCATTTGTTTCTAACGCATTTATAAGATTATTTCATTGTTGCTTTGTATGTCCCTCCCCCACAGTATAACCCCTGCTTTCACTATATTTGATGTCGGTATAATTTGTGGAGGAGATGGGGAAAAACAAGTCGTTTAAGGATACAGGTGGATCTGTTGCAACTATGAGAAGTACAAGTTGTCATGTCGAAAATGAACTTTACAACTTTGGTGCGGGGGGGTGGGGGGGGGATTGGGTGGGGTGGTGAGGGGAGGCTGGGAAGGGATGTGAAGGGTAAACAAAGGAGGAGGCTGCAATGCTTGATAAGAAATGTACTCATTATCTTGTCCATGTAATTGTAACCCCTCTGTACAGTACGTTCACAAAAAATAAAAATTAAAATTAAAAAAAAATGTTGCTATATCCCAAGTGTCTCAGATGATACCTAGTGCCTCATCTACAACTCTTCATTTATATCTATAGCTGGCAGCATCCTCCAAATCCCAGACTGGAATGTGCATTCCACTGCCTACTGAGGTCATGTGAGATTCTGATTAGCATCTTAAACCTACTATACTACTACCCAATAACTTGTTCTCTCAAGACTTTCTCATATCATTATATTACACATCCCTTGCTCTACAGTCCTTGTTATTGATGTCTGAAGAGCGAGCTTATAAATGTCTTTTCTTCCCCTTTATTCGTTATTCCTCTTATCCAGTCCTCTAGTAAGTCTTGCCTACATTACTTACAGAATAAGACTCTCCTAAGTCAACTTCTATCATATTTCTAAAGTACTGTGGAACATACAAAAAAGAGAAGCTTTGGAAAAGCATCATAATTGCTTCCTAGTTCCTTCATAGTTGTGGAATTTTTCCTTTCTGAATAAAGAATGGGCTTTTCTAAATGGGCATATGGAACATCAAAGGAAAGAGTTTTGAGCATTTTTATAATCCTTCTGAAGAACATAATTAAATATGCCTAACTCTTGGTATCTTTAGCCTGGAAAATACCATTTAATTAGTCATATATCTATTAGGGGTCATAATATTATCTCCCCACCAAACTCTTCCTGCTCTTAAAAAAATCCACGGTATACTCCTTGTATCTAAGGATTGGTCTATCCTGGACATTCTGTATAAACAACAATCATGTAATATACATTTTTTTTCCTAGCAAATCTCTTCTATTTTAGCACAGTATTTTCAAGCATTAGCCATGTTGTTGTTTATATGATTATGTTGTTTATATGAATATGACAATGCATAATTCCTAAGAGAAGCAAAATCATAGTTCTTGAAAAGGGTGGGGTAGGGCCAAGGGCGAGGTAGTTGAATAAAGTGGGAGGGGGAGAGAGAATGCAGTCAGAATGTAAAATTCTGAGAGGGATGAGTGAGGATATTGAAAGGGGAGAAACTGATCAATTCTCATTGTATTAATAACCTGCTTTATTGAATGATAACTCCTTTGTAAAGCCACTTAAAGGCAATAAAAATATTTAAAAGGCAACTGAAAGTTCATCTTCTTTTTAATTGGCCAAATTTTATGGTATGTCAAATTATATTGCATTATAAAACATGTTGTTTTGAGATCTGTATACATTATGACTGAATCAAGTTTGTTAATGCATGTAGTATTCCACATACTTGTTTTGTTTCTGTTGAGAACACTTAAAATCTACTTTCTCAGCAATTCTCAACCATGTAACACATTATTGTTAGCATGTTATACAATAAAACTCCAGAACTTGTTTCTCCTGTCTTAGCAAGTCTATATTTTTTGGCCAATGTCTTCCTGATCTTTCCAGTACCAGTAACCAAGCTCCCTTCTTGTACTCTACTTCAATGGATTCAATATTTTATGTTTCCCACATAAATGAGTTCATACAATTTTTGTCTTTCTGTTGTCAATATATTTCACTTAACATGATGTCCTCCAAGTTTTATCCAAGTTATGGCAGCTAACAAGAGTTCCTTGTTTTTAAAAGGTGAGTAATACTTAATTTTATATATAGACCACAATTTCTTTTTTCATTGGTAGATTGACTTCATATCTTGGTTACTATGACTAATTGCACTATTCTCTTTTTTAATGAAAGATACTTCAACAACAAAATAAATAAATTAAAAACATATTGAGGCTGGGCGCCAGTGGCTTACGCCTCTACACCTAGCTACTCAGAAGGCTGAGATCTGAGGATCGTGGTTCAAAGCCAGGTGGGGCAGGAATATCTATGACTCTTATCTCCAATTAACCATCAGAAAACAGAAGTGGTGTTTTGGCTCAAGTGGTAGAGCACTCACCTTGAGCTGAAGGGTTCAGCAACAGAGCCCAGGCCCACAGTTCAAGTCCCATGACTGACCAAACAACAACACACAAAACACACTGAGAACTAAAGGTATGGCTAAGATGGTAGAGCACCAGCTATAAGCACAAAATAGGATCTGAGTTCAATCTCCACTACAAGAGAAGGAAAGAAAGAGAAAGAAAGAAAGAATGAACAGAAAGAAAGAGAAAGGAAGAAAAGAAAGAAAGAAAAAAGAAAGAACTGAAAGAAGAAAAATGATATTGAATCAATGTATAATTATTTAAATAGGATGAGTCTATGCTGTTGATCTTAGGTCATAAGCTTGATTATATAATCTGTCCAGGAAAGTAAAAATATCATAGAAATCACAGAAACAAATGGACACATGTGAGTACAGGAAATGAGGGAGAAAGGGTGAGCAAATGTAGTTATTATATTTAATGTACATTATGTAAAACTTGAACTACAAAACTTGAGGGTGGGATGGAAGGGGAGAAAATGGAGGAGAGCAAGGGAAAGGGTGACATCCATCAAGATGTATTGTACTCATAACTTGATTTATGAAATTCTAACCTCTTTGTACAACTACTTAATAATAAAAAAATTTAAATGACAAGAGCTTCAACCCAAAAATTCTTCAGAGTTGAGCTTTTGGCTTTTTAAGGAAAGGACAGAATTCATATCTGTCTGCCAATAGGTTACAGAGATGGCTACTTTACATAAAGTAGAATGGTAGAATGGAGTGGGTCAAAAATAGCATGGACTTGGAATCAGAAAAATTGAGTGTGAGTTAAATTTCCTGTCTATTCTTGAGACAGAGCTTAAACTTGCTAAGCTTCTGTTCCCTTACTTAAACAAGTTAATGTATTGGGTTTCTTTAAGAAATAATGGAACTAAAGTTTGTGAATGATTAGCAAAGTATTATTAGTTTATATGTTTTTATTGAAAAAAATACTGTACAGAAGGGTTACAGTTACATGAGTAAGGTAATGAGTACATTTCCTATGGAGCTTTTTTACCTCCTCCTTTGTTTTTCCTCTACCATCCCTTCCCTCCCTCCAAGTTGCAAAGTTCATTTTCAACATAGTGTCTTGTACATCTGATTATTACAATGGGTCAACCTGTATTCTTATTTCAACATTTGGTTATTTCCCTTCTCCTCCCCAAATTAGAAAAATGTATATACAAGATGCAGGGCACCGACGTAAAATATGGTGAAAACAGGGGTTATACCATGGGGGAAGAACATACAAGAGAAGTAAAAAAAAAGGACATAGTACATTTTAAATACATTAAAAGCAATAGCAAGCAAGAAAAAAAAAACACTTGTGTCCCTATCTTGGGGTTCATTTCACTTAACATCATCTTATATGGTCATATGTACTTATTTTTTTTTTTTAATTTAATTTTATTTTATTTGAGAACATACTGTACAGAGGGGTTACAATTACATGGGCAGGATAATGCATACATTTCTTACCAAGCATTGCAGCCTCCTCCTTTGTTTACCCTTCACCTCCCTTCCCAGCCTCCCCCCTCCCTCCCACCCAATCATACCCCCCCTCCCCCCCCCCCCGACATTGTAAAGCTGGTTTTGACATGACATTTTGTACTTCTCATTGTTGCAACAGGTCCACCTGAATCCTTAAACGACTTGTTTGTCCCCATCTCCTCCACATGTTATACTGACATCAAATATAGTGAAAGCGGGGGTTACACTGTCGGGGAGGGACATACAAAGCAACAAAGAGATAATATTATAAATGCGTTAGAAACATATGCATGAAAGAAACAAAAACATTAAAATACATATTTGAGGTTTCGTTTTCCTAACATCACATTATTTGACTTTTTCCGCTTGACTCATACCTATACTAGATATTGCAAATAAGGGAAACCATGGGACCTATGTTTCTTTGGGCCTGGCTTACTTCACTTAATATAATTTTTTCCAAGCCTTTCCATTTCCTAACAAATGGGGAAATGTCATTCTTTCTGATGGAGGCATAGAATTCCATTGTGTATATATACCACATCTTCTTGATCCATTCATCTACTGAGGGGCATCTGGGTTGGTTCCATGTCTTAGCTATGGTAAATAATGCTGCAATAAACATAGTTGTGCTGGTAGCTTTAGTGTGGCCTTGTTTGTGATCATTTGGGTAAATGCCCAAAAGTGGGATTGCTGGGTCATTGGGGAGCTCTATGTGGAGTCTTTTGAGGAACCTCCATACTGCTTTCCAAAGTGGTTGAACAAGTTTACTTTCCCACCAACAATGAAGTAAGGTTCCTTTCTGTCCACATCCCCTCCAGCATCTGTTGTTGTTAGAGTTCTTGATTTTTGCTGTTCTAACTGGAGTGAGGTGATATCTCAATGTTGTTTTGATTTGCATTTCTTTTATGGCTAGGGATGTTGAACATTTCTTCATGTGTCTATTGGCCATCCTTCTTTCTTCTTCAGAGAAGCTTCTCTTTAAGTCTTTCGCCCACTTACTTATTGGGCAGTTGTTTCTTTGAGGATTTGTTGTTGGGTGGTTTAATTTTGTACTTATTGTTATACTGTTTTTCAAGGATATAACTATCTATGAAATACTAGTTGAAATATAAATGGCTAAAGAAACAAATCCAACAATCCTGGTGTTAAATGGTTGGAAAGGGAAAAGGACAGATTCTTAGGAAAAACTAATGAAATTCATGGTTAGAGTTCTGAGGAAATAAGATCTGTGTTGACAGGATCAATATTCCTAAGGGGCTTGACTTTGTAGCTGGCTCTGCCTCAAGCTATAAATGGAATAAAATGGTGATTAATCTCAGGCTTTTCAATAAGGTCTTTGCCACTGATAGCACTGCTAAGCAAAGCTATCAGTTCATATGTAGGCAACTAAATGCTTCAATGTTGTCTCATAATTAATATTTGGAAATGTCCACTCTAGCAAAGCCTTATTGAGTCTGTCTGAGCCTCCTTTCTTTTCCGAAGATGTTGTTTTTGTGTGTAATGCTGTTAATGTTTAAAACTTGCATACTTTATTCCTAGTAACCTGCAGAAGCATCTGATCACTTCTTAAGCCTTTCTTGACTCAGGAAAAATGTTTTACTGATGTCTTCACAAAGTTGACACAGAAATTTGATATAAAAGTAGGGCTACTGTTTGAGGGTTCCCCAAATAAAAGGCTTGGCTGTGGGGCAAAAATGCCGAACACTCTGTTATGTGCTGACATTCTGCATGGTAGTAATTATACATCTTTAAGCTTGTAGGATGCTAGGTTTCTCTCTATATCTTTGTCTCTCTCTCATTTGCAGGTACTGAAGCTTGAGGTCTTGAACTCTTTTTTTTTTATTTAAATCAAGGCTGTCACTGTACCACTTGAGCCACTCCTGAATTTTCAGCTTTTAGCTGCCTAATTGGAGATAGAGTCTCATAGTTTTCTGCCCTAGCTAGCTTTGAACTGTAATCCTTAGATCTCAGACTCCTGAGTAGTTATGATCACAGGTATGACCACCAGCACCCAACCTTATGTGTCTTTTTTATGTTTCTTTTTCTGTCTCCTATTTTCCCACTAAGTCACCCTCATATTGCCCTGTTTATTACATAATAATAATTGTTATCAATGTTATTTACTAATAATAAATTAAAATTTTATATGAAAAATGATATATAAAGTCAGCCAAAAAGTTATTATTCCTGACAAGTTTGTCTTTATGTATCTTAGGTTTAAAACATTATGAAAGGAGTACTTGGACATGATGCTTTGTACTCAGAACTGACATGTTGAGTTGAAACCCCTTTTGTTCAACTACTTAAAGATAAATAAATAAATAAAATATCGTAATAGAAGCATACTTCACAGAGTCACCTCTTCCAGGAGGACTCTCAGGAAGGCTCGTTGAAAGTGATGTCTGAATTGTAATTCTTAGCAGTTGGCATTCATCCAGAGCTGATCAACTATGTAAACCCTTGATTTTGCACACTTGTTCAATTTTCCTTTATATTCCTCAATGCTATCTGAAATCTCTTCTTTTTTTTTTTTTTTTTTGGTCAGATGTGGGGCTTGAAAGCAAGGCCTGGGTGCTGTCCCCGAACCTCTTTGCGCTTAAGGCTAGTGCGCTACCACTTGAGCCACAGCCCCACTTCCAGTTTTTGAGTGGTTAATTGAAGATAAGAGTTCCACAGGGACTTTTCTGCCTGGGCTGGCTCTGAACCACAATCCTCAGATTTCAGCCTCCTGAGTAGCTGGAATTACAGGTGTGAGCCATCAGTGTCTGGTTCTACTTTTTAAAAAGATGGTACTGAAGATCAAAATTATACATCGTGAGTACTAGGCAAGCGCTTTCTCACTGAATCCTACTCAACTCCCATCTCTATTCTACTCATCTTCTAAAGCCAGATTACATGTCACTTCCCTTCTGACTGCTTCGCCAGGTATTCTGGATGGGATAAACATTTTCCCAGTCTGAAATTCCATTTTCACTTTGAAGATCATGAAAATGTAATTAATTAATGTATTCACTCATTAATTCACAAGTAGTTATCAGGCACCAGGGAGTGGATGCACCTGTGGTCAGCAAGAAAAGAAAGAACCCTGTCCTTCCCAGAGGAGACATCAGAAATGCCATACACTGAAGTTACTTTCCTTAGGGAAAGGGAAGGATCTATAAGATAAGAAGGAATCAGCCAGCAAACAGGATGGGAAAGAATGTTCTAGGCAGGAGTTGGAAGATGAAGGTCTAGAGGTGAAAAGTACATGCAAAGTGATACACAAAAAAATACTGGCAGGAGCTTGATGAGCAAATGGAAGAAAATCTGCAGGAGATAAGAGGTTATATTAATCATGTGAAGGATACAGACTTCATCCAAGCTGTCATGTGTGGTCACTAGAGTGCTTCGTATAGAAGATGAGTTGGTAAAAATGTGATCTTAATAATACCCTCTGGCAATACAGGACAGAATGGACCAAAGGACCAATCCCAATGGGGAAAGAATAGTTAGGAGCCTGTGGCCATTATCCCTTCATACTATAACTACTGTGTATTAGGTGTTGGACTCTTACTCAAATATTCAATGCTGTAATCATACTACTTAGCAATAAGTGCCACAAAGTTCAATTTAGTTAACTCTTGTTCCGATGCAAGGAAAATACTGAGGCTGAGAAAAACAAACTTCACAATTTCTACAAAGATCACTATTATCAGGTTTATTATGGAAAATTTCTTTTATTTTGTGGGAGTCTTCAAACATCAGTTTTTAATTCAGAGAAAAGTTAAAACAATACGGGAGTTAATTAAACAAAATTAAATGGTTTTTCATTGAAACTACATACTAAAGTTTTCTTTTGTTTTGCTGTTTTTGAGACAAAATCTCACCATGTAACCTAGGCTGGTGGAGATCCTGCTGAATCAGCTTCCCCAGTACTGGGATCACAGGCCTGTACACTTGGTTTTATACTCAGAGTCTTAATTCTGGCTTCTGTTTATCATGGTTCCAAGCTTAATTTAACTTATTAACACCCTGTATTGCAGTCTTTCCCTGGATTTCTTAGGCTTTCACAAGGATGCATTCAGCAAAGTTAAGTTTCAAAGTGCTAAATAACCTTATTTTATTGTCCTCTCTAAATTTACAGTATTTTATAGCAGTAACAAGTATCAACCATCACACATGAGTAGAAAAGTTTAGACACAGCAGAAGACAGTTCAGTATTTTAGGTAAAACAGAGCAAGAACTATACATGAGAGCCACTGCATAAAGCAGGTACTTACTGTACATGGCAGTGTTCTCAAATAAAGCCACACATATGTATAAAGTAAAACACCAAAATTATTGAAGGAAGAGATTTCCATAGGATGATATTTATATCTGACAGCAAGCATTTCTATTTTGGGTAAAAGTGAAATATACATAATCTATCCTGTTGTTTCCTTGGTGATGGTTTTCAAAGACTTTGAATTTGAAAAGCAGCTATCATAAAGACACCTTTGAAAAATGTCAAACATAAGCATACATTTCTATATATAGGAATTGAATAATATGTCTGCTTTTTTTAAAAAAAGGATAATTTCAATACAAAGATCTTACACTGATAAATATTAATCAGGTAAAAAGCACATGAAGTTTTAATGAAATAACTTTTGGATATATCATAAAATTTTATTTTAAAGAATCACACTTAATTTTCCATATGCTATATAAGATTAATTGGTTATCACTGTTTTTTCTATGTTATATTATGAGACAGTAAGAGAAAAGAGAGAGAGAAAGAGAAAGAGAAAGAAAGGAGGAAGGAAAGAAGGGAGGCAGGGGGAAGAAAGAATAAGTTATGAGTCCAAGTCTATGTCCATTTAACTCCTGTCTCCTTGTTGAATTCCAGTGTTTAGAGAAGTGCCAGGCACAAAGTAGATTCTGAGTAAATATTCCAGAATAAAAAGATGATTTTACCAAAATCTATGTTTTTTTTGTTTTTGTTTTTACGGTCTTGGGGACTCTGGGCCTGGGCGCTGTCCCTTAGCTCTTCAGCTCAAGGATAGCACTCTACCATTTGAACTACAGCGCCACTTCTGGCTTTTTCTGCTTATGTGGTACTGAGGAATTGAACCCAGGGCCTCATGCATTGGCTTTTTCTGCTTATGTGGTACTGAGGAATTGAACCCAGGGCCTCATGCATTCAAGGCAAGCACTCTACCACTGAGCCACCTTCTCAGCCCAATCTATGGTTTTTTGTAAGACTGAAATGTGAAGGGTAAGTGGGAAGGACCAAAGAAACTCAGGAAAATTAAGTGTGAGGAATAAATTGTAGATCATTATGTTTGGTATAGAAGATTCATCCTGAGGAACTAACAAATGTTCCTAGTTATGGAAATAAGCCAAAGATACATGTGAAGACAAATGAGATAGTTCTTGACTGCCTAGATACTGAATTTACATTCTATTGCTAAATACTGAACATCTGAGCTCCAGGATCAGATATCAATCATTTTCAGGGAGATTCTTCTTGAAGTCATGTGTAGGGTAGAAATGAAATGGAACCCAACTAGGAGTTGGGTTCTAATGTTTAGATACAGGATGAAGGGGTGTAAGAATAGCTTTTATTTTTTCTTAAGCTAAAAACAATCCTCTGATCCATGTCACCATCATGATTCAACATCTTCTCTTTATGGAGCATTAATTATGTGCTGAACATTGTTCAACTTAGCAATTTATGTATATTTTCCTAGTTTGGACTTAAAGCAAGGTTAGACAGCCATAGATACAGACAGGATTTTCCATTTAAAGATGGGGGAATTAAGATGATGGGAGGTAATATTTTTTTAAGTCAGAGATAGGTTAATGGCACAACCAAGTGGTGTTTGTAGTTGATCTTCTGATTGTTGGGGTGGAGTAAGACACGGAGAATAAGTTGAAGATGACACAACTCCCATATAGCAGACATGGGGAGAAGACAGGTAGAGCTAATGAACTCAGTACAATGAAAGATGTCATCCCTGGGATCAGAAATAATATGAGCTGTGATAAACATAGTTGTGCTGGTAGATTTAGTATGGCCTTGCTTGTAATGATTTGGGTAAATGTCCAAAAATGGGATTGCTGGGTATAGGGGAGCTCTATATGTAGTCTTTTGAGGAAACTCCACACTGTTTATTGCAGCATTATTCACCATAGCTAATATATGGAACCAACCCAGATGCCCCTTAGTAGATGAATGGATCAAGAAAATGTGATATATGTATATATGTAATATATTACATATATCATATGTATATGCATATGTGTATATATGCATATGTATATATGTATATTATATGTGATATATGTATCACATTATATGTATATATAAATTGTATAGTTTATATAAATTGTATATATAAATTGTATAAATATGTATATATACATATTTGTATAGATGTATATATATATTTACAATGGAATACACACACACACACACACACACATATATACATATATACACACACACACACACACACACACACAATGGAATTCTATACCTCTATCAGAAAGAATTACCCCACCCCATTCGTTAGGAAATGGAAAGACTTGGAAAAAATTGTATTAAGTGAAGTAAGCCGGGCCCAAAGAAACATAGGTCCCATGGTTTCTCTTATTTGCAATAACTAGTATATGTCTAGGATAATCTTACCAGACAATCAGAAAAGCTCACAACTATGTATACATGACCATATAAGATGATGCTAAGCGAAATGAACCCCAAGATATGGACACAAGATTTTTTTCTTTGTCACTGTGGTCTTTAATGTACTATGTGATTTTTTTGTTTCTTTTGTATGTTCTTCCCCCTATGCCCTGTTGGCACTGTATTTGATTTTGGCACCCTGCATCTTGTATATACATTTTTCTAATTTGAGGAGGGGAAGAGAAACAAAATGCTGAAACAAAGTTACAGGTTGACCCATTGTAACAATGAGATGTACAAGACACTATGTTGAAAATGAACTTTACAACTTCAGGTGCGGGAAGGGGGGGAGGGCGAAAGTGGGGGGAGAGAGGAAGGAGTTTGGAAGGTGGGGAGGGATGGGATGGTAGGGGAAAACAAGGGAGAGGGTAACAATGCTCAATAAGAAATGTACTCTACCTTACTCATGTAACTGTAACCCCTCTGTACAGTATCTTTACAATAAAAAAATAAAAAAAAGAAATCACATGAGCTAATATTTTCAGTGATCTTAATGTAAGTCAGTAACTATATTGAACAGTGCATTTTAACTTTCTTGGTTAATATACATTATAATAATTTCAGAGAAGTGAAGAGTTCAAAGAAGATCTATAGATTGTGAAAAATGATGGAAATGGTACAAAGTCATACTATAGCAGAGCCAGCCTCACTCCAGAATGTACTGCAGAAGTGCTATGCCATGTTCTCTACCTTGTCTATTTTAGAATAAACACTTTTGAGAAATAGTATTTTCTATTATTCAATTAGCTACATGTTTGTTATTTTTATCTATTTGCCTATTAAAGTTTATTCCATAGCTTATTTTGAAATCAAGTTTCAAGTACTTTGTAGAAATAACCTTCAAAAGCTAATACTTGTCTGCATAAAGACAGGTGTCTTTGTTATTGTTTTCATGTTTTTTTGAGTCGTACACAATGAGAGATCTTAACTCAATTTGAAACTTTTGTTCCGTATCCCAAAGATTACTACGGTAATTATTGTATCACTGGTATAATCTGAAAAAAGTAATGTCTCTGATGGAGAGACCAGAGTATAGAAGAATTCAGTAAGGATAGTGAAGGAATACAGTCAAGAATCCAATCTTTTTCCTGCAAAATCAAGAAGAGTGAGGGAAGGGATGGGTAGAATGTTGAAGGAGTGACATTGATTATGATATAGTGTATCATGAACTGTTTTGTTAAATGGCAATTTCTTTGTACACCACTTGAAGATAATAATAATAATATAAAATAAGGAGGAGGAGGAGGAGAATGAAAGATAAGTGTAGACAACTGATTAAAGCTAAGAATGAGGCTAGAATACAATAGCTTTCGCACTGTGTAAGGAAGAAGGAATTAATGCAGGCACAGAGACTGTGTTCTTCAATTTGAAAGGCATTTCTCTTCTCCACTAAAGCAGTCATTTAGCCACATTGAGTCACTGAAAAACTGACTCTGCACACTAAGCCACACTGTAATCAACCACGCTAACCAGACTACAACAAACTTCACAATATGCACCCACACCTTCTCCTCAACTTCATGGTCATGAGGTCAGTTAGATAGGACCAAAAGTATGTCTTTTTTTTTAATGAAATCACTGGGACCACTGTTTGCTATCAACTCTGCCTTTCTTTTTTGTTTATTTCTTTATTGTGTGCCAGTCATGGAGCTTGAACTCAGGGCCTTGGTGCTGTCCCTGTGCTTTCTTGCTCAAGGATAGCACTCCATCACTGGAGCCACAGATCTACTTCTGGCTTTTTTTCCCCCTTGAACTTAATTAGAGATAGTCTCAGGGACTTTCAAGCCTGGGCTGGCTTCAAACCATGATCCTCAGATTTTAGCCTCCTGAGTAGTTAGGATTTCAGGCATGAGCCACCAGTACGTGGCTCAAGTGCGCCCTCTTTAAGAAACCCTTCTCTGCATCCAGTCTCCTGCTGCACATATCTTACTGAGCTCTGGGCTGTAGTTCACTCAGGGACTGCCAGGGATTTTCCTGGGCCTGCCTACCACTTCATTGCCAGTGCTAAACACAGTGTGTCACGCTGCTACTCTAAATTAAAATGTCTATTGAGAAACGCATGGATGGAGCCAACATGAAGTGTTATGGATAAGAATAATGAACACCTTCAACAGAAAATATTTTCCTCACATTTTTATTAGCACCAATTAGGTGTGTCAAGGAGGTGCACAGGTGCATCAATGTACACGATCAGACTCATCTCTCTTTCATTCTCCCTCATCCTGCTCTCCTCTTTCCAAATGAGTCTCAGAAGCTTCATTGCTCCATTTTTCTACATGTACTTAAAGTGTTTTGACCATGTTCAGCTTCCTGCACCATCTCTGCCTTCCTTTCTTCCTATAACCCAGACAGGATTCCTGTCTTCCACTGTGTTCTAACAGAAACCACACACAATTTTTAAATATTGACAATTTCATGAAGGAAAGTCATTCACCATAAGGTTAGTTATCAGCTTACTTTGTCCCAGATTAAACTCTGTAGTCCACTAATAGTATATGAATACCTGGAACATTAAGCAAGGCATTTTCAAATGTTAATTTGAAATTTAATTTAATTCTGAGAGAACACATTTGTTTACTCAGCCTTTTCTTTGATTTATTACCTCCTGGCACTGAAATGCAGGATTCTAATTTTTGCACTTTAACTTTACAACTATTTTTGTGGACAGCTTTGTAGGAAAAGCAGTTACAAAGGCTCAAATTCCTTTTCTTCCTCATTTCAGAAGTTTCAAGAACTTCTCTTTTCTCCCTGATTGGTAAGCAGTCATTGATATTCTACCACCCTAGAGTGTGGGCCTATAATAGCTTCAACCAGTCCAGCATTTGCAAAAAATATTATTATTCTTCATTGGCCTGCTTTTTTTTATATTGTGATGGATAAACACCACTGCAGCTGCTCATCGACTTCACGATCACTGTCACTGACCACTTACCACTGCTGCCCACTGGACTGAGCCACTGACATGCATTTTTCTTTTTAGTGTTCTGGGGTGGGTATGGAAAGCCATGGAGTCCAGCCCTGAGTGTATGATCCATGAGTCCCCTCTATAACTCTTCCCCATAGGGAAAGGCATACATGTAAATAATGAACTGCATGTTACAAATGTAACCAGTGCTCTAACAAGGAGATGCCAGTGCCAAGGCACTGCAGATCTCAGAGGAGGGTAGCAGCAACCTGAGAGGAATATGAGTGCTCTTAGCAGAAGGGAGGGTGTGAGGCTAAACTGAGTATAGAAAAACAAGAGGATTTACCTTGTGGTCCAGAGAACAAGGAATAATCAAAAATATGTAAGAAGATTTTTAGTAAGATTATAGATATGTCCAAACTGTTGTTCTGTGGTTATAATGAGTTTGTTCAACCAATCAGCATCAAGCCATCCATAGCTGCCAAGTATTGTTTGTGGCATAGAAGACAGAGCTGTAGATAACAAAAGCAACACTAATAACAAACAAACAAAAAACCCCCACCACATACATGACTGATTCAAGGAAGTCATGTGTTAGCTGGAAGAGACACACAATAAGAAGACATACACATAATACACTATGCAAGAGTATGGTAAAATTCTGTGAACAAACATTTCAGGGAAAGTAGGAGAGAGACTATTTCTGAGGAGGCAAGACTTTAGCATTCTAAGGAGGGATCAAGAAAGGTCAATAGACAGTGCATGTGCTTCATTTACATTATAGACGTCTACGAAAATGTCTTAACAAAAGCCATTGTTTTAAACAATTAGCATACAAAAAATAAAAATAGAAAGAACTAAAATGGGAAAGAAGGTGATGGGAGTTATACAGGCTGGTTGTAATTTTAGACTTTAATAAATGCTACTTGGATAGACTGGAAGAATAGGACTGAACAAATGATCCATGCAGCTGCCTACGGAGACGAGGAAGGAGTTAGGAGTTGCAGGGTGGACATAGGAGTCTGAGTTCCAGGATTTTCAGGAGTCCAGGATAGCAGCAAGTTGAGGGGAGACATCACTAAGTAGGAAGGCAGTGTGTAACAATTATGCTGTGCTTTTTAGGCCCTTTTGTATTGACTTGGGCTTTACTCAGTGTGAGTGGAGAGTCCATGCTGTGGGTAAGAGAAATGGTGTCCTGGTCTAACTGACTCTAGCATTTCACTCTGACTGCTGTTTACATGAGAGTGGAAGCATGGAGATTTGCTTGGAAGCCACTGAAAACACCAAGCTTAGAAATGATACCATGGTGGCTTAGAACAGAGGGGAAATGGGAGGCTAGGAGAGGTGTAAATGTAAGCTGATGGCTGTCTTTTTTAGATTAGCATAAAAAGCATCCTACCAGCATCACAGGACTCTGTGGTGTGGAGCTGAAAGGCAGAGCCACACGGATGGGACTACAGAATCAAACAATTCCATGAACTGTTGGCCTCTGCAATCTGCCAAACTTCCCTCTTCTCTTGGTCCCCTAGCACTGTGGCTAAAAGAGAAGAGGTGACTGCCCCTCCTTCCTAGAGCTCTCCTCCTGAGGATAAGCCCATAGGGATGTATCTTAACTATATGTGGAGGCAGATTGTGACCATAGAACATTTCACCAGTGAATACGTTGTAGGGTACAGATAGATATTTGGGTAGAATATACATACATCTCTGCCCTCATGGAGCTTATATTCTAGTTAATGGAAACAAAAATTAGTAAGGGATATACATAAATTTTATTTCATATTAAAAGGTAGCAACAACAAAGTTTCTTGATGTTCAAACCATACGTAGGCAACACTGTAATAGTGAAGAGCTAGAAACAAGAAGGAGATGACCTTGAAAAAGTGATTGACCCCCAAAATTCTATGCAAAACAGTTTAAGTACAAAGGCAAAGATCGATGAACAAATCAGGCTCACTCACGTGAAAGAGAAATTTGACACACTTATACATCTTCAAACATTTCTACATGTGAATGCATGTATATCAGTACATGAAACCATTTCAGAAGAATATGTAAAGGTTTCCATTTCATTCAGGGATCAAAAATATCTTCCTCATGCTTCATGCATGAGACTGTCTGGGTATCTGGAGAATATGGTCCCTTCCTTCTGCTTCCCTCCTCCAGTGAATCCCCTGGTCATTCTCCACAGCTCTGTGGCCATTCCATGATATTCCCATGTCACCTTAGGCATGACAAACCCCTAACCACAATTCTAACAAATCATATATTTAGATCTCTTTCTGGAAATGCTAGATTTCAGGATGGACAAGATAGCCCTAAGAACAAGGTTTCTCCAGTTTCTTTCTTCTACAGGCTTTCTTATTGGAGTGATTAGAGGTCTGTTTTGGCCTCCTGTTTTTCTTTTCCTCCATCATCATCATCTCCTCACCTTCTCCCTTCAGCAAGATGGGTGCTGCCAGCCTGCCAGCTGATGAGGTTTGTGATTAGAATCAATCATCCCCCAGACACATGAATTTTATTGAAAAATAATTTTAGAAGCCCCAAGCATTGCATGAAACCATGTATGAGAAAGTACTGCTCTTGGTAAGCCCTAGTACATATGGTCAGTTATTAAATAATTCCTACTCATTCCCTGCTGAGCACAGACTAAATGCTATTACTATTGCTAACCTTCTCACTTCCTCCATGGTCTTCAAACTGGGAAAAAATATTGACAATTCCCTCCCTCCTCCACCTAGTGCCCGCTGTAGGTAGGGAAGCATTTTGGGTGAACTATGCTTAAAGGGCTATGGGTTTCTGATGCTCTTGAAACCAAGTAACATTATTTCTCTGAATTAAAGTTTACAAAGGATGCTCATTGTCTCATTGAATATTCACAAGGACATTCCAAGACAGATCCTATTCTTCTCATTTTTTTCAGCTCAGAAAACAATCGGAACGTTACAGTCACGTATGTAACGCACCAGTAAGCTCTAACCCCAGCCATCTTCGTTCCAAAACCTGTATTCAGGTTCAATTCAGGCTCTGACTTTGAAGGATGCTTCACCTCCTAGACTTTCTCCTGCAGTCCAGTCCAAAAGGCAGTGATCAATCAGTGGTTTATGATGCTCACACTACTTAGAGGGAATCTGTGCCTGCAACACTTTTCTTGAGTCTCTTCACTCTTATGCTTCCTTGAATATGCATCGGTACATCTTTTAAGGATTTAAGCATGATGCTCCATGCAGGTGGGAATATCTTTTACATATCTTTTTATTCCCTGTATAATGACCTCTCTTCCTTACCTTCTAATACATAGCTCAATGGGACTAGAGAGCTCCAATATCTTTGACTCAAAGATGTGTGTTCAGTTAAACCCCTCAGGAAATGTTCGTCTTATCTCCTTAGAAATGTCTGTCACCTAAGCCATATGTAGTGTCTTTGCCTGTGCAATCAAGTTAAGTTAAGGTCATGAAGGATTAAGGTAGGCCATAATCCAATCATTTCTGTCCTTTCTAAAAGGGGGAATTCTCCACTGAAACACAAAGAAACATACAGGGCGAATGCCTTGCAAAGATTGAAGGTAGAGTTGGGACTGATGAGTCTACAAGGCTAAGGAGAAAGATCTCCAGCGAGAATCAACTCTCTGAAACCTGATTTCAGACTTCTGTCCCCCAAGCTGTGAGAGAAGTTTTTCTGTTATTTTAAGGCACCAGTTCACAGCGATTTGTTATGGCTAGGTAATATCTCATGTAATGAATAGAAAGTCCTGGGTTTTCCAGGGTAAGCTATATTCTTTAGGGAATATTTTCATAGCACCAACTGTTTGTCATAGTTTATAACCAGATGTTTGACTTAAAAATGGATACTTATTTCTCCCACAAAAATAGAAGCCTTGTAAAAGTAAGGATAGTTTCAAGACAATGACCACCATAAAAGCAGTATAAAAGTCAATAATTGTTTTTTAAATGAAAGGAAAAATTAAAAGCCTGAGTCAAGATGTACATGACAACAGACACCTGTAATTCAGTCCTGGGAACACAGTGATGTGACAACCACCAGATCCAAGTGTCTCCATCTCTGTGTCTCTCACCCAGGTGGAGTTAGCTTCAGAGTACTTGTCTTTCCAGAAGTGAGTACGTAGTGGTTACATTCAGAAAACAGATGATAATATCCTGAGAAAATGTCAACACTGCTACTATGATGGGTACTGTAAAGTGTGGAGGCTGAGAACAAATCGTTTCCGTAAGTTAGAAACACTGGGTGCTTTTTTTTTTTTATCATTTTGTCTTCTCAAATAACAAAAGGAAGATTGTGCCACCCATTTGTATATGATGTAAAATTATATGCTAATTTTATTGAATAGAAACAGTCAAAGTGGGGCATTTTTCTACCTTTAGTATTCACTGTTTACAAAACATAATCACAGATTTAAATATCTTACAAAGTGTAAGAGTCAAAACTTAGCTTTGAAAATTGATTCTAATCAATTACTTGCTTGCAACTGAGACACATTAACTCCCTTCCATTCAGCATTTAAGTTCTGACACTTGGGTGAATTGTTTGGATCTGATCATTTAATATACTCAAAAAATGCATGGCAGTAATCGGTACACAGTACAACTCAGTATATTTTAGCCCCTGTTGTTTTAACACTTGACATTTGAGGATCAGACCATGAACCATTTGAAGATCTGTTAATTTTAACTATTAAGTCACAACTACAAATAAGTTGTCTTGCTCATTTTTAAGAATTATAAAATAATAGCCAAGTGAGTGATGTGTGGGCTTATGGATGGGAAAGAGGTTTTGCACACGAACTTCCATGTAATAAAAAGGCTGAAATGGCAGCACACCAGTAGCTCACACCTGTAATCCTAGCTACTCAGGAGGCTGAGATTTGAGGATCAAAGCCAGCTCAGGAAGGAAAGTCTGTGAGACTTATCCTCCAATTAACCACCAGAAAACTGGAAGTGGCGCTGTGCCTCAAGTAGTAGAATGCTCACCTTGAGCTGAAGAGCTCAGGGACAGTGCCCAGGCCCAGAGTTCAAGCCTCATGATACAAGGGGAAAAAAAGAAAAAAAAAGAGACTGAAACATAATTATTCTCTTTGTTTTGGTAACAAAGTAGGGAGTGTGAAAGGAAATGTCAGAGAAGCATCTTCCATAGTTTCACTGTTTTTAAGGCATTTATTTTTACAATTCTTTTTTGAAATTCAAATCTTTGCTCTTTAGTTCCAGTCTTGTCAAATCAAAATTTCAAAACCTCAAGCTAACTAAATGGTTTCAACATTCAGAAATGCAATCAACTTGGGAATTGAATTTCTTATCAAACAAGCTAGACTTGGGAAAATTGTATCCGTTAAGTGTGCCGTTGGGTATTTTCCCCTTCTCAAAGAAATACCTCCTGAAAAAAATTGCAAATATTTGTTGGTTAAAGAATTTCATGGCCACTTAAGTGTCTTTACCTTGATTGCAAAACTAGACAGGCCTTGAATTTCTGTCTTTTCCTGGTGTCAAATATGATCACTGTGGTCAGGTCTCGGATTTAATGTGGAATTGCCTCTTGAAAATAACTTCTCTGTAGTTATTTCTCCACTGGAGATTTTTAAAAGTTAGCCTAATACTTTATTTTTTTCTAGATAAAATATAGTTCATTTCCATCAGAATGTGAGATGCTTGTTTCTTATTCTAGGTGTCTCCCACCTCATCTTTGTGGTTGATGGTGTCGCATCATGGACAACTAAAGTAGAAACAAGACTCTTCAGTGGTTTGTCTGCGCCACCAGCAGCCAGGTCAGGACTTCCTGAGGGCTGGGCAGGCTCTAAAGGAAAATGAACCTTGCCACCAAGATTGCTGCCAGTCTTGTAATTCTGTGTTGATATTGCTGGACTATGCACATCAAAGCTGCTGTTTGTCATCTTCTTGACTTCCTCTCCCTCTCTCAGGACTGGCAATTGCTACCTGCAGTCTTTATAGTTTGATGTGTAACCTGGCCTCTATCTCCGCCCTGAAAGAGTCTTCATGGCATTTCTCATTCTGAAACTGCATCTCAGCAAACTATTCTTGTCACTCTGGAAAATCAGAAGAGGCAAAAGAAAGTACAGCCAGCCTGCCATGTTCACAGACTTAGGGCATGCAGTTTTGACCAAATTCCCTCAAGAAATAAGTAACTTTTGAAAATAAAAATACATTTCAAAAAATAGAAACAATTCAAATTCTTGTGTGAGTGCCTTGTGCAGCTCCATGGAGGTAGGAAACCATCAGTTATGCTTAAATTGTGTAATCTTCTGAGTATTTTCCAGCCCTTAAATTTTGTGAAAATATACCATGCTTCCACCAAAGCAAGTGATGTTCCCCCAAAAAGCAATCCTCACAGCCACCAAGGGCACAGAGTGCACTAAGAAAGTGGTAAAGTGAATGTTTTGGATCTGTTAGAAAGTGGCATGTCTTTAGCAAAAACTGAGTGTCATTATGATAAATGACTGAATGATAAATGAATCAAGCATCCCATTGTGATACTAAACATTATGCATCCTGAGCTATTGCAATTTTTTTCCCTCAGCGGTGGTCAGTGGTAGCAAAGCCCTACAGATGGCAAAAATGAACATAAGCGTGGAAAGAAGAAAATAAAACACAGAGAACTAGATTGTTATGTCAGGCATGGAAATTCAAATGTTCATATCTTGCCTTGCTGACCAAAATATACACTTACGGACAAGTTGTTATACATTCTGTGTAGTTATGAGATTCTGCATTGAAGTCTGAATAACTTAAATCACAAAATAATAATAAAAAACACATGTAAACAAGCCAGTTTATTTTATATGTGACCATTTTTAGATATAGGAGGATTTTTTTCTTTCATTTTTTAGAGTTTCAGTTTGGAATACGTAATAATGATTAACATAAAAATGCGATAAATATTAATACCCAGGATTCCTATAGAATGATCCTCTAATTTGGAAGTTTCCTCACAGCTGCCAACAATCTAACCAAAATTAAGGGCTTTTTAACAAAAGCAAAGAGAGGAAAGGCCTGTTTAGTAGGTAAGAGGGTAAAACAAGGGCAAATGGCACCCAATTCCCTGGCTTCCTTTCATGCCTAGATAACAAGGTAGCAGGCTCTCAAGGATGTAGGTTTGCTTTTCTTAGACTCAAGATAGGTGAAATTTATGAGGGACATTGAATTTATGCTTTCTATTTGTCTGCAGCTTGGCACTACCACTTCCCACATTTCCTGTCTAGAGAGCCAGATGAATAGGCCTGCTTTCTTCAGGCTTTGTTTAATGGAAATGGCACAGTTCCAACTACAGCATACCTAGCCTGGGCTCTAGGCCCAGACATTCATGTTCCTTCCTGGTTCCCAACCAGAAAATCAAGCCTGGATTTTCTCTTTTATCTCTCTATTGTTACAAATGGTGTGAGTGTGTGTGTGTGTGTGTGTGTGTGTGTGTGTGTGTGTGTGTGTGCAGGTGTGTGAGAACACACATTCAATGACTTGTCTTTCTCATTTATATTCATTTATTATATACTGATTTATGGAGGGTGAGATCTAAATGTTGGCACACTCACTTGATTTAGACTGAAACATAAATTATCTATATATTGTGGAAAGGTAATACATGGTTATATATAGTTCTACCTCTTAAATCATATATTTTAAGGACCTACGAAATCCAATAACTAAAATCTTAATAATATTTTGACATTTCTTTCCATTTTTAAAGGAGAGAGAAATGTACTACAATATTTATAGAAAATACCCAATAAACAAGCTGTTGGCAGCCTTAGCTTTTCTGTCTCAGCAAAGATGATAAAACTACAAAGAGATAATAAAACAGATCCCATATGAAGGCTGAACAAAATTTAGTAAGCACCTACTGATAGATGTTCTCTCATATAGTAGGAGTTTTTCTAGGAGGAACATGCTGTATAATTTCAGGAAGTTTTCAATCACATATCTCACTTAAGTTAAACACAAGTAGTAGAAAAATGAACACAATCTGAATTTTTGTCGGTGCCCTGGGGTCCACAGAAAAACATCAGCTTCACAGCCTTAAGAGATCTTCACAATCTGACTTGAACCGTATTTATCACTGTCTATGAGATCTGAAATTTCAACATCTAGGGTTTAATCATTATTCAACTTTTCCTGTAATTGGCCAATGTAGTCTTTTACCCCTCCTAATCTTTTGCTCATGCTGTGATTCTAATCTAATACAGCATATGCATTATATTCTCACTCATTAGGTATGGTCGGGAGAACACCAAGGCACACTGTGTTTGAATTGTAAGGTAAGGAAAATCTAAGGAAAATAAGCAGAAAAGCAGTTTGGGCCAACGAAAGGCCTTACTGAGGAAACCATAGGGTTGCTGATACGTCTGACAGGTGCAGATGGGGTACTAAGTGTAAGTCAAAGTAGGTTGTAGTCAGAAAACCATGGCAATTGTTAAACAAGATAGAATCAGACTCTAGCCTGGGGTGGTAACAGAGGAAGATAAATGTAGGGGGCAAGAGAAGATAACTGAAAGACACATCCTGGGAAGTAATCATATTAGTGAACACAAACCAATGAAAGAGGGAGTGGTTTGCAGAAGTACTGTGGGAAAAGAGAACTGAGGTGCAGCTAGGACTCAGTGGTTTAAGGAATTTGGTGTGAAAGGAAGAATTCTCATCTCAGCTACACAGCGAACTAGATTTGTTGCAAGTTTTATCCACTTAAAAAAAAAGTCACCTCATTATAAAGTTTGTTTTTCGATATAACGACTTGTACATCTTATTGTTGCAATGGGTCCAAACTTTGGCCCAGGCCAGGGGGAAGGAAGTGGGGAATGGGAAGGGATGGGAAGGGGAAACAAAGGAAGAGGCAACAATGCTTGATAAGAAATGTACTCATTATCTTGCCCATGTAATTGTAACCCCTCTGTGCAGTATTTTCACAACAAAAAAATGAAAAATAGCTAGGAAGGGATGTGAAGGGTAAACAAAGGAGGAGGCTACAATGCTTGATAAGAAATGTACTCATTATCTTGCCCATGTAATTGTAACCCCTCTGTACAGTATGTTCACAATAAAAAAAAATTAAAATTAAAAAAAAAGAAAAAAAAATCACCTAAAGCCAAGCACCTGTGGCTCACGCCTGTAATCCTAACTACTTAGGAGGCTAAAATCTGAGGAACGTGGTTCAAAACCAGCCCAGGCAGGAAAGTCCATGAGACTCTTATCTCCAATAAATCACTCAGAAAACCGGAAGTGGTGCTGTGGCTCAAGTGGTAGAGCACTAACCTTGAGCTGAAGAGCTCAGGGACAGTGCCCAGGCCCAGAGTTCAAGCCCTATGACCGGCAAAAAAAAAAAAAAAAAAAATCACCTAAAAGTTTTGGATGGACAAGAATAGCAAAAACCAAAAGCAGATGAAAAATATGAACACAGAAATGAAAACAAAAACCACATATAGTTTTAACATGCAGTATCAATCCAAATATGGTGACTATTGGGCTCTAGGGGCAGAAAACACACCCTAGAGTTTGTTTTCAAAAGTAAAGCTTACTTTTTATAAGCAGGCTGAACAAAACTAGGTTTCCAAAAGTAACTAAAAATCAACCCACTGTACCATAACAACACAGCAAAGTGTACATTATTAACTTTCTGAGGAAGACAGTGGGCAATTATTTCCTGACTTGGGCCATGAGTTATTGTTCATAGTGGTATAGGATCTCAGGGGATACTACATATATTAGCTGCATACATTCAGTTGAGAGACCAGAGTTTTCAACCAAAATCACCAAAAAAGCAAACTCAAACTCACTTTGGCAACCAACCCTTCCATACAAGACTTCAAAAATTTCTCAAGTAAACTTCCTAGCTACCAAAGTTTACTGAGAAAAGATGAGCTGACCATAAAATCAGACACATAAAGATTCAAATATAGAAATTATCAGGCATAGAATAATTTATATATTAAAATATAAAAAAATCAAATGAAATTAGCAATTGAAAATACCAGCAAAGAAGTTGCAGTTAAGAAATACACTGAGCCGGGCCCTGGTGGCTCATGCCTGTAATCCTAGCTACTCAGGAGGCCTAGATCTGAGGATCGCGGTTCAAAGCCAGCCCGGGCAGGAGAGACTGTGAGACTCCTATCTCCAATAAACCACCAGAAAACCGGAAGTGGCGCTGTAGCTCAATTGGTAGAGCGCTCGCCTTGAGCTGAAGAGCTGAGGGACAGTGCCCAGGCCCAGAGTTCAAGCCCCACGACCGACAAAAAAAAAAAAAAAGAAATACACTGAAACTGTAGGAAGAAGAAAAGATCATTGTAATTGAAAAGAACATGCATGTTGAATACCAGAGACACAGATGAAGAAATATTAGTGAACTAGAAAGCAAATCTGAGGAATTACTCAAGAATATGAGTTTAAAAATTGTGTGTGTGTGTGTGTTGTGTGTGTGTGTGTGTGTGTGTGTGTGTGTGTGTGTGTGTGTGTGTGTGTTTAAGATGAACAGGATTCAGGTTAAGGTAGTTTATGTCTCATGGACTTTCTGGGAGGAGAAAGTGGGCAACATTGAGGAAATATTGAGAAATAATATAAAAACTACTTTAGAACTTTAGCAAATACCTGTTTCTGAGTTTCCCCATTTTGTTAGTGCTAAAGGCTTTGATCAAGCCCAAGCTTAGATCATTAGCACCAAGCCAGAATCAAGGATTAGCAAATCTCTGAGAAAAAATAAAAAAGGAACTGCAGGTCTTGAGATCACCTCTAGATGTTTCCTACCTTCCTATGATTCTAATCCCTAGTTTCGTTGTTTCTGTAACTCTGTAGCTACACTTAAAATACAATGATTTTATAATGTACGTGGCTTTTCTAAGAGTTTACAGTGAGACTATGGCAAGAATTTGAATTTTTAAAAAAATTATGGCCACAATACGTGAAGAACCTAATATCAATCAAGAAAACAGGCTCAAATGAAAGAAACATCACAGAGAGAAGAATATGACTCCAGGTGAGAATGGATATATTTTCTTAGTTAAAATGAAGAAAGAAGTTTAAGTCCAAAGACAGAGAAATAACTTGGTTTAATTTGCCATTATTGACTCGGCTGTGATTGAGAGGTACAGGCATAATAGTTTAAGGATGAAGAGAATGCCAAGTTCTTTTCCTTACTTTCATACTTAGTGCAAATCAGAGAAAAGGTGGCCACTGCTTGGAAAGGAAAATGGAAAGTGGAAGGGAGGAAGGAAGGAAGAAAGGAAGGAAGGAAGGAAGGAAGAAAGGAAGGAAGGAAGGAAGGAAGATGACAGGGAGGGAGAGAGGAGGGAGGAAGGGAGGGAGAGAAGGAGGGAGGAAAAAAGGAAAGAAGGTTCTTGTTAGAAATATTAGGTTTCAATGATATTGAAAGTGATGTTTCTCTCCAAATGTCAGCAGCTCACCCTCTAAGATCACATGCTGAAATCTAAACTTTACCTTCCATTGGTCATGAGTGCCCCAGCCTCATGAATGCTATTAGGGACATTATAAGAGGGAGGTCATTTGCCACTTCTGCCATGTGAAGATGAAACAAGAATGTACCGTCTAAGGGCGACAGGCCTTCACCAGATACAAAATCAGCTGGTGTCTTGATCTAGGACTTCCCAGATCAAATTTTGTGTTTACACATTACTCAGACTGAAGTATTTTGTTAGGGCAGTTTCAGTGTACTAAGACACTGCTGGACATTCATTTTTCTTGTCCATCCTCCCTTCATTTGTTTGATAAGACTGCCCCTGTCAGGAAACTATTCCTCTGCTGTCCTCAGTCTGTATGATTTCAGTAGTCAATAGCCATTCCCCTTTGATCTGTCTCTTTACTTGCCTGGTAAAACTCATGTGAGCACATAATAATCCAGAGCAATAGGTTTTAGGCCCAAATTTTCCCCCCCTTAATGAAACTCAATTCCTGATTTTGGTGGACTTATTTTGTGGGAGTTTATGGGCTATGAATCTACTAGTAGTTAATTTACCATCACAATGTATGAACCAACACAGGGAGGGTAGCAGAAGTCAAAAAGTCAGAAAGAATAAATGAAAGCAAGATGGAAACGGCTGAACCAAACACACTTGAGTAGTACTCTGTCTCTGTATTAAAGAGATAAGAATCTGTATTTTCCTGAGAAAATGAATCACTTCCATTGCTTATGTCAGTTTTACTTATGTTTCTGAAAGAAAGACTCTTGACAAGTACTGTTGGGAACATTTGAAATGAATGTATTTTTTTTTTTTTTTGCAGTGGGGTATCACAAGACATAACCACTACCACAATAACAAAGCAGTAGAAATGTCAGAGATAATAAAGATGTCCAGGGAATTGTGTTGGTGATTCTTATTAAAGAAGTGAAAAGAGGTAAACAAGATAAGAGGTATAATCAGCCAATGAAGAGTGTTGCACTATTGTAGAGGACTAAATTATCCATTTATAATCAATTATCTCCTTTATGGATTCCCTTAGAAAATCAACCAGCACAATCATTACTCAAAAGTGAAGTCTGCCAGAGTTCACTTCTTCACCTTCTAAATGCCTTTTGGCATTACTTCATTTGCTGAAGATACCACTGTCTCATTTGACTTTGAAGAAAGGCTAAGAGGTGGACTTAGGAAGTACTTCCAAAGTAAGCCACAGTCAGAGGCCTGCTGGAACTGCACTAGCTCACTTTTTTAAGGATGCAGCATTTATTGGATAGAGGCAGCAGAGAATAGTGCTAACAACAGCAGGGTGTGAATGCCAAGGTAGAGGAAAACATCTGCACACAAATCAGGCAGGATAATTTTATCTCATCATCTGCCATCCTTGGAATGTGTGAGCAAAATCTCTTTGGAATATGTTCGTCAGTGCTGCAAGAGAGGATATTCTTTGCTCTTAATGATAATTGTCCTCCAATTTCTTGGTTGCTTGAAATGCCTTTTGCATCAGATAAACCCGTTACGATTGTGTGATGAACTTACACTGATCCAGTTGAATTTGAATTGCAAAACTTTAATAGGTCACTTATGTTCTGCACCATAAGCAGTGGATTCCTGGAGCTGGGAAGACAATTCCAATAGCACTTAACTCAGAGAAAGCCAATGGAAATTTAGTAAGTAAAGAAACATGTTTCAGGTGCCAAGTAGTAGCCTTTGGCAGAGCCCTTCATTTTGGCTTTATTTTGATATCTGGAAAGTGAAGGAATTTGGCTGAGATTTATCCTCAACTCCAGGGCAGAAGTGATCTGACCCTCTATCCTCATGAGAAAAGGTGTGGCTAGCAGGTTGGTTATTCATTTTTGACAGAAAGCACTGAAAAAGCAAGGGATCAAACTTATGCATAATTAAGGACTTGTCATTTACAACTCCAATTGCATATTTTTACATAGATTTTTAAAACATGTTTTGGTACAGATGTAAGGAAACACTCCTACAGGGCAGTGGGAGTGTGAAGAAGCTCATGCTTTGTGCGGAGAAATCTGACAATTCACTTAGTAAGTGCAAATGTATATACTATTTGATTCAGCCGTTCTGCTTCTAGGAACTTAAGTTACAGGTGTACCCACACATGTGTGATTTGTGGCTATGCTAAGCAGTATAGTCGTGTTTCTAGTAGCAAAACACTGAAACCAACGTAATCATCAGTTTTATAATGGAATTTCTCTGCAATGAGGTGTCATGTGGCTATGAAAAAATAGATTTGAAAGGAAAATTTCAAAGTATGTTAATAAATAAGTAAATTCTTTTGTATATGGGGACACACATGCATATATATACATGTCCATACAAACATGTGATACATGTTCTTGATTCATTCATTGGCTATAAGGCATCTGAGTTCTTTTCACAGCTTTGTTATTCACAAAAGTGAAAAATGCTGCAATAAACAATGGTGTGCAGCAGCTGCTATTATAGCACTACACCTTTCTACAGATAGATATAGATATAGAAGAGATAGCTATATAGAGGGTATATAGATACATATATATTCATATATATATACTATATATATCCACATACATTCTCTCTATATATAATTTCATATCTATCTCATTTCCTATATATAGAGACTGTGTGTGTGTGTGTGTATATATTCATTTTGTATTTGCACACACAAAAAGAGAAACTGAGTAAAACATGGTATTTGTGGGTGTGAAATATATAGTGAAGCTTCTTTAACAATTAATGTGTAGTATATCAGAAAAATATTAAAAGGTGAAACATGTCTGGACTAGAATATGCCTACTAGTGGGAGAGGGACAACAGAATAGAAAAAGAGGTGAAAGGCAGATATAGTCATAATAATCTTGGTAAATATGTATAAATGGAATAAGAAAACTTGACATAATGTCAGGATGCACGGGGTTCATTAATGTAACTGTTAACATACAGCACACTTGTACACTAATTGATGCTAATAGAAAAGTAGTAAATTGCCCTTACTAACTTATTAAAGATGGGTTTAAAGGGGATGCTAATGTCTTCTACTATCTCCAAGTCTCAAGTGTCTGGAATAGGTATGCAGTCATAAGTGTGTTCTAACAGAGCAGAGCGGTGACTTTATCTGGTCACCCTTGGCTATAAAGCAGCATGTGATGCTTCAGATACTCCACTGAAAGTTTTTCTTGTCACAGCCTTCTGTCTTCAATTGCTGCCTTTCCTGCAATGTCAATGTGTTAACATCTCCTCTTCTTTTTAATGGAATACTTTTCAAAGAGTCTGGTTTACTATAATTAAAAAAATAATGATGATATAATACTGAATACCTATTAAGTGACATTGTACTATGATGAAATTTCATGTCGATTCTGTTATTTTTTTTCTAAAAAAAATGATATCCATTTGTCAGGTGATACAGACTCAGAGAAGTTAAAAAATGTGTGCAGATGAAGTAAGTGAGTGTGGGTTGAGACTTGTACTTAGAGTTCACTTGGGTGTGGTACTCCTGAGACTTCTTTGAGGATATAGGAACCATATTTTTTGTAAACAAGTTATCAAAAGACATGAACCTTTTCCAAGTTAAACTACCCTTCCATCTATAGATATGTTGAATAATAGTGACTTGGATAAGAAATTTACAGAGTTGCTGACTTATATGTTGATCAGGTTAGAAATTATAGCAAAGAATACTGAAAGAGGTATTAGAGGAGCCATGAAATGAGGCAGATGCTTCCTGAGGATACAATTGGACTGTTTTGTGGTAAGCTATCTCAGCTGATTTGAAGGAAAGAATCAGTTAGGAAAATGCTTAAGCAAGGGATGATTTCTCAGCATTTTCTCCTAAAACCTCAAGTCAGAGAGGAGGCTGCTTTAAATTTGAATTATGTGCTTATCAACAAATATTTGCTTGTTTTCTGACATATCTGGTTTGGACACATTCTTGAAAGTTTGTGATTACTGACTCAGAACATGAAAGTATTTCCCACATTCAGACATATGTGGCATTCCAAAAATGTAGGACTCAATGGACAATCCAAGGATAATGTCAACTTGAAAACAACAATGCAAAATACGAAAAACAAAATAAGATGAAAAATGAACCAAAGAAAATTCATAGTTTCTTCAGAACGAGGTTTCAGAACTTTTACCCTTTACAAAGAATGAATCAATATTACCTAAGGAGTTGGTTTAAAAAAATACAAAAGCTAGGCTCTACCCATAGAAATGTATATGAGTATTTTCAATTTTAGCAAATTCACAGGTAAATCTGATGTATAATACTTCTGCAAACATTCATTTAATTAACTGCTAAGTACATTGGAGGAGATAGAGGGTAGAATTATGGTTACCTATAGTTACATCTAAATTAAGAATTAAGATTCGCTTAATAAAGAACAGACTGGTGTGTGTGTGTGTGTGTGTGTGTGTGTGCATGTGTGTGTGCGTGTGTATGTGTGTGTGTGTGAGAGATGTGTGTGTGTGTGTGTGTGTGTGTGTGTGTTGAGGCTTGCAAGGTCTAGCACTCTCGGCTTTTATATTCATCTCTCTACCACTTGAGCCCAGCTCCACTTCTGGATTTTTGCTGCTTAGTTGGAGATAAATATCTCATGGATTTTTCTGCCTAAGACTGGTTTCAAACCTCCATCCTCAGATTCCTTAATAGCTAGGACTACAGAGGTGAGCGGCAAACATCTGGCTTCTCTCACAGTTTTAACTTAAAGTTGTTCTATTTTACTCCTTTAATAATGTTCCTAAGATCAAGACTTTTTAATAGTTAATGTCTTTTCCCCTCAAAAGATGTTAATAACTCTATGCTATAAAATACATTGAATTGCACTTCACTCAAAAATATACCACATAGTCAGGTGATCTTGAAGTTCTGGGACATGGAAAGATCCTGAATATGAACATCTCTGGCTCCAATCTCTGAGTACTATGACACTTCTCAGAGCCAGCCAAGGCAACCACTCAGTGTGGCAAGATAGCCTTACTTGCCTGAAATGGGTAAACAGCCATCACCAAGTAAACAGCATTTAGCCTATGGTTACAAGTGATGATAGAACCTGAGAATTGTATGATTAATCTTTTAAGCTGAAAGTCCATATTTTGAATTAACCAAGGAATAGACTGACAATTCTTAAATAAAACTTGGCAAATGAATGACATATGGGTTGAATTTATAGAGCCATCCAACATTCTAGGGATGTTTTAAAATTAGATTGTGAAAGTTTAAAATTCTGAAATCAAAATACCTGCTAAAAATGTTGAGAATCTATATCGTAAGACCCTTGCATAACTGTATGGAAACACACACACACACACACACACACACACACACACACACACGCACACACACACACCACTAAAAGTACTGACATACACATCCAGACTGTTCTATATATACATGTCTATAGTTATACACATGTGAATATTTTTATACACAAGCACATGGATCTGTAACCATCTCTGTAAATGTGAACATGTACCAATGTATGTAGTATTTGTTCAAAATATTTGTAATGAAATCGAATACTTCATATATTGATGTTTACTTTCAGGCCATCATAAGGAACTAAAGAAGTGAAAATATTACGCATTCTTTCTTCCTTTCTTGGGGGTTTTAATGGTCTTATCATCTTTTGCAGTGTATATTAGTCATCAAAGTGCATACCTCATCTATCTATGAGTCTAGAAATTATTTAAAGGCAATGACAGCAGTGCATCGGTGGCTCACACCTGTGATCCTAGCTACTCCTAGCTACAAAGGAGGCTGAGATCTGAGGATCATGGTTCACAGCCAGCCCAGGCAGGAAAGTGGTAGAGCGCTTGCCTTGAGCTGTAGAGTTGATGTAGAGCTGAGGGACGGTGCTCAGGCCCCAGTGTTCAAGCCCCACAACCAACAAAGAAAAAAAAAAAAAAAAGAAAGGCAATGACAATCTGGTTGTCTTTGTATCCTTCAGTGACTAATAGAGTGATCCGCCTATAATAAAGACTCAACAAAAATCCATGGGAATGTTGAATGAATAAATGAGCCAGAAATCATGAGCTCCATATGTCTTCCTAAGACCACCTTGAACTCCTGCAAATCATTTCATTTCCTTAGAGACCAGTTTCCTTATCTGTGTAATTAATCACACAGCAGATTTAATTTTTCTTCAAGGTATCTTGGAGAATTTTTTCCACATATTGGAAACATTTAAAAATATTGTGAGTGATTTATAATATTATGGAGATTCGTACATCCTGCTGCAGTGTATACTTTTATCATTTCTTCCATCAAATATATTAGCTTTCAAAAAGGAAATTTAAGTAAAATATGTACAATTAAAAAGCATAAATTTTTTATATAGTGAAGCATCAAGGAAAAGAAAAATATTTTAAAAAAAACAGAGGCTTTAAAAAACATTCTAAAATATAGTCTGGGCTTTTCATTCACCAGATGACCTTCAATAAAAGTTAATTAACTTCTAGGTTGTATTTCCTGGTCTGAAAAAGAAAGAGCAATACCTTCTCTGTCTGCCTCTCAGGGTTGTTGTGAGGCCTATTAAAATAATATATGTGAAAGCAGCTTATATACTGCTGTACAAATGAAAGCTGTAGTTTTATCCCTGTATATCAATGTTTTAATGTATTCAACTATATTTTATTTTGGCACTGTGAATTCAAAATCCACCAAGGCTTGGTGGAAAAAAAAAGACATAAAATAAACTGACAGATATGATGGGAAACAGCTCTGAAAACTTAATTACATTATGCAAATGTATGGAAGTGTTATTATTTTATATCTTGATGCAGATTTCTGAAGCAGTTGATTTATCTAGATAATGAATGAATGTTTCTGGATGGAGAGAGGAAGAAAAATTTCTCAGTTAAGCCAAAAGTCTTAGGCTCTTATGTATTTCTGAGTACTACTTACTAACATTGAAAATAAAATAACGTATTAGATAATAAGTAGAAATAGTAGACACATGAATATATCTACTTGGAAAATGTCTTTCCTTATTTTATTTTTATGGGAACTTTAAGCACGTGGGCTCATTGGGAACAAAAGGATATATTGTAAAGCTGAGTGAGTGCCAGTGACTCATGCCTGTAATCCTAGCTACTATGCAGATGAAATCAGAGGATGTTGGTTTAAAGCTAGCACCAAAGGACGATCCTCAAGACTCTTATTTCCAATTAACCAGTAATATAGCTGGAAGTGGAGCTAAGCTTAAGTGGTAGAACACTAGCTTTGAGCAAAAAAGCTCAGAGACAGCCCCCAAGCCCTAAGCTCAAGTCCCAAAACCAGCTACACACATGCACACACGTGCACACACACACACACACACACACACACACACACACACACACACACACTACACTGTAATGAAAAAGACCATGTCTGGTACCTGACACCTAGAACCTGTCATAATGAGGTAGCTGCCACTCCACAGGAGAGATTATAATCATTTCATAAGCATTGATTTTGCACTGAATACCTTGTTTGGAAAGAAGGACTTAGTCTCGAAACACAGGGAGAGGTTGCTTTCCTTCTCAAACATGACCATTGGCAGAAAACACAAATTTCAAAGAACAGGGAGGCAGGGTAACACGCAGACAGTTTAAAGAGACAGACATTTATGGGGTTTGGGAACCATCTAAATTTTTTAAACCTCAGTTTTCTCAATGGTAAAAATAAGATGATTACTGATCTATTGGATCTTTGAGATTAGATGACATGTTGGGTGTAAGTCAGAGTGTGATCCATAGTCATTTTCAGTCAATGATCACTGTTATGGTCTTGATAACGATAACCTTTCCAGCACCAAAATTGTGAAAGAGATTTGTAGAATCTATGCTAAGTCAGAACATTCTATTGGGAACCTTGTACTATTCATAACTTATAACATATAAATCTATGCTATGTTGTACTTTCAACTGTTTTCTGATCCAAATCTCCCACCTTCTGACCTTTTTGGCTTTAGCTTTGCCTTCAGGTTTATATCCATGCCAAGTCTCAAATTATTCCTGTCACTTTGGCTAGACCTACTTGGCTATCAACACATTCACATGCAGAAGTCACGTCTGTGGCAACTGCAGAAAATAGCTGCAAGGCAGGTGGGATATTGATTCCTTGGTAGCCCGGTTTGCCTCCAGCGGGAGAAAGGAATCAGCCAATGTTTGTTTATGTGTGTATGACACACATAACCACTTATACTCTCTAAATCTGTTTCTAGGTCTATTACCTGAAAAGTGCTGATTAGATAATGCCTCTTTATCTATTGCTTTTAAATTCCTGTTTCTACAGTGTGGTGTGAAGATAATCAGATTTTGCCTACATGCTCTTGTAAAACCATATGAAATTTATTGAAATGGTAGGGAGAAAGATTAGAATCCTTTCCCTCCTAATACAAGGGCTGCATTCTCCTCTCTTTGTGAGACATGCTCATTGTTCCAAAACTGCTTAGCCAATAGTAGCAGAGGGAGGAAAATGGTACATTTTACAGCCAGGAATTGGACGTTTCAATTGGTTGCTCCCTCATCCATCTTCATTAGACAACATAACTACATAGTACCTAGCTCCTACCCCTTCCACTCCAAAAGAAATAATGGTTATATCTATGAAAGCTTAAAAGCAAAAAATGGATGGGTATATATTTTCCTTTGAATACAGTCTCTTCCCATTCTCTTTCTCAAGTAAAAGAAAAGGCCCGAGCAGTAAACCCTGTTGTGAAGTGAAAAGATTAAATAAATTCTCTGTTATGCTGAGTTCATAAATCCAAGAGATTGTAGTTAGACAGGATTCCTGTAAGGATTCCGAAATGTGTGTATGTGTGCAGGAGGAGAGAATAAAAGGAACTGACAATGCTGGAAAATTCCAAAAACAAACCACATCCGGAATATTGATATTATCTTGTATGAAACTAATAGTAATAACTAGGAATTATAGAAGGCAGTGGCTCAGACATTTTGACATGAGATTAAAAAAAAATAAACAGCAGACACTATTTGGAAAAACAACTTCAGCTAAACTTAAATCAGCATTTACTGGGTAGTCAGTCAGTACTAGTTTTATGGGGGATTACAGGAACCAATTTACTTCAAATATCCTGAAGAAACCAGTAATTCATTTTTGACATAAGAAAAATAGACAGAAGGAAAAAAATTACAAATATATTAGGGATTTTAATTCATGTAAGACTAGGTGTTTCTAGACAATTTCCAACCAATACATATGAATTAAAACACTAGAAAATCTGGGCATTTTAAAAAAAGTATTAAAGAGCAAACATCATTGTTAAAGACTATCAGGATGTCGAGAACAACAGGAGCTTACAGCCAAGAAAACAGAAATTTTAGAGGTGTAAGAAGCTGACCTGACTTTTTTTGTGTGTTGTTGTTTTTGTTTTTGGTCAGTTGTGGGACTTGACCTCAAGGCCTGGGTGGTGTTGCTGCACTCTTTCTGCTCAAGGCTAGAGCTCTGCCACTTTGAGCCATAGCACCACATTTGGTGTTCCCAGCTCACTTTTAACCAGGATTCTCAGATCCGAGCCTCCTAAGTAGCTAGGAATTCAGGCATGTGCTTCCAGTATCCAGCTTGATGTGAAGTTTTGACAGACTAGTGGGGCCTCCCTAGGAAAGCTGGAATCCACATGCAATGCCTTGCTTTAGAAGACAAAGATAAAATAAAAGTGAATGTGTAGGTGGACTATAATGCATCTGGGTGACCTGGAAACTCTCAAATCCTGCATTTAGATGAAAGTAATTCCAGATAGCTATTATCTTCAGAAATAGAAAGAGGAAAAGAATGAGGAAAGTAAGTAGAGTGGTTCAAAATTGTCCCTACCATCATCAAAACACCACTGTCATACAAAAGGTAACTAAACACAGGAGGGGCCAAGATAGTATGTGTATGAACCAAAGGAACAATGCACAGTGGACATCCACAAAGACTTCAAATACTGTAACCAGTACAAGGGTCCCGTATACCTCCTTAATTCAAGGAGATAAAAGCCAATCTTGAAAACTTTGAAAGACCACCTGAAAATGTATAAAATAAAATAACAGATAGGGGAAAGAAGAAAACAGAAATTATAGCAGTAAGTGACAACAACCAAATTCAAAACGTCAGTACACGAGTTCATTGGAAATTCAGGAAAGAAAGACAATCAAGGAATGATAAGTAAAAAGATGGAGAAATCAAAAGATGGAAAATGGTTCAAAGGACGAAAGAAGGTAAACAAAAGGCTAGAACATGAAAATCGATCACATATTTAATAGAGCTATAAAAAAACACAAGAGACATAGTGGAGATGAGTCCAGGGTTGAAGATCATGGTCTAATTTTTATCTCTAATGGAACATCCCAATCCACAGAGTAAAAAAAAAAATCCAGTAAAACCCGGAAAGAATTGGAGGCTAGGAGGAAATGTAATCTCATTTGCTGTCAGTGGAAGATGTCATGGCTAGCATACAAGTAAATACTGGATGAACTGGCAGCTGATGTCCCAACTGCAGGATGGGGAACAGAGGACAGGGAAAGTTTCTCCATTGTGTGGAAAGACAGCAGCTGCCCAATGAGAATCCTGCACATACTGGGAGTTCACTTCAAGAGCAAGGGTAAAACAAAGACATTTTAGATGTACACTAAGGAACTAGACAGTGGTGTCTTTCAAGAGGAAGGAAAAGGATGGCTATAGGAAGAATAAGGAGTGGGAAAATGTGGTGTGTGTCTGAGAACAGGTAACTACACATTTATTATTTGAAAACAAGAATATTATAATCATCAAAATGAAGAGCATCTACTTCCATAATTCATAATAGGCAAATACGGTTTTAAGGATTAGGAAGAAGATAAATGTATACATTTGAAAAGTTTGGACTTTGATAAAACAAGAATGTTTAAAAGCTACTAGAATTAGCGCTATAGAATACTCTATAATGTGAATTAATACAAAAAAGCTGAATGGTTTTTGTTTCTATTAATAACGAAGAAATCAAAGACATGGGAAAAAACAAATATGAAAATTCTGCACTGAGCATTATTTACCATAGCTAAGATATGGAACCAACCCAGATGCCCCTCAATAGATGAATGGATCAAGAAAATGTGGTATATATACACAATGGAATTCTATGCCTCCATCAGAAAGAATGACATTGCCCCATTTGTTAGGAAATGGAAAGGCTTGGAAAAAATTATATTAAGTGAAGTAAGCCAGGCCCAAAGAAACATAGGTCCCATGGTTTCCCTTATTTGCAATATCTAGTATAGGTATGAGTCAAGCGGAAAAAGTCAGAGAATGTGATGTTAGGAAAACGAACCCTCAAATATGTATTTTAATGTTTTTGTTTCTTTCATGCATGTGTTTCTAACGCATTTATAAGATTATTTCTTGGTTGCTTTGTATGTCCCTCCCCCACAGTGTAACCCCTGCTTTCACTATATTTGATGTCAGCATAACATGTGGAGGAGATGGGGACAAACAAGTCGTTTAAGGATTCAGGTGGACCTGTTCCAACAATGAGAAGTACAAAATGTCATGTCAAAACCAGCTTTACAATGTCGGAGGGGGGGGTGGGGGGGTATGATTGGGTGGGGGGGAGGGGGGAGGCTGGGAAGGGAGGTGAAGGGTAAACAAAGGAGGAGGCTGCAATGCTTGGTAAGAAATGTATGCATTATCCTGACCATGTAATTGTAACCCCTCTGTACAGTATGTTCTCAAATAAAATAAAATAAAATTTAAAAAAAAAAAAAAGAGGGAAGGGATACCACAGGAAAAACAAGAGGATGTAACAAAGCTCAATAGAAATGTACTCATTACCTTACTTATGTAACGCTAACCCCTCTGTACACTATTTTTACAATAAAAACATGAAAGAAACCATTAAAAAAAAAAAAAGAAAATTCTGCACTGGGCAGGTGCCAGTGACTCATATACACCTACAATCCTAGCTACTTAGAATGCTGGGAGAATTAGTATGAAGCCAAACTAAGGGTGAAAATCTGCCCGTGTTGTCCCTAAGATTCTTATCTATAATTATTCACCACAAAACCAGAAATGGAGTTGGTGGCTCACATGGTAGAGTGCCAGCTTGAGTGGAAAAAGCCAAGGGAGAGTTAGAGACCTTGAGTTCAATCACCAGTACTGGCACACATACATACATACACACACACACACAACACACAACACACACACACACACACATACGCACATGCATGCACAAACACATACACAGAAGAATTGTTTGAGTAAAAACAAAATATTTAGGTGCTAGAATATTTAAAGCTAAATGCTAATAATCACACTAAAGTTGGATTAATTAAATTTATCAATTAAAATATTTTTTGTATTTTTTATTGTGAAAATACCATACAGAGGGGTTACAATTACATGGGCAAGATAGTGAGTACATTTCTTATCAAGCATTGTTGCCTCCTCCTTTGTTTCCCCTTCCTATCCCTTCCCCTCTCCACCACCTCACCCCACACTCCGCCACCACCACCACTCCCACCCCTGCCCCCCACCCAGCCAAAGTTGTAAAGTTAGTTTTTCGACATAACGGCTTGTACATGTCATTGTTGAATGGGTCCACCTGTATCCCTATTTAAACGATTTGTTTTTTCCCTTCCCCTCCACAAATTATACCAGCATCAAAACAGTGAAAGCAGGGCTTATACCATTTAAAAGCACAGTGGATGGGGCTGGAAATGTGGCTCAGTGGTGGAGTACTTGCCTTGCATTCATGAGACCCTGGGTTCGATTCCTCAGCACATAAGCACAAAAAGCTAGAAGTGGCACTGTGGCTCAAGTGGTAGAGCACTAGCCTTCAGCTTCCAGGCCCAGAGTTGAGGCCCCATGACCAACCAAGAAAAAAAAAAAGCACAATAGAAAAACTCAAATAAAAAAGTCAACACCACATGCTCCTTAAAGAGTCTATTTTATATATGTGTAAGATAAATTAAAATATATAATATACTTGTATATTTATTATATGTGTAATATATTTGCTACTGTAGCATGCATGACAAACAAATTTTTAAAAAATACCCGAAGTGGCTACATTAATTCCAGAAAAATACAGAGTAAATTTGTAGTAATGAAATTGAGTTGTTCTTAGGAATGTACATCAATTTTATATGTGCATATATCTATTAATTAGTTACTAACATATCCTCAAAAAATAAAACAAAAATCATTACGAGAAATGGAAAAACACAGTCATAGTAGAAGCTTAAAAAATCTTCTCAGGGGCTGGGAAGGTGGCTCAGTGGTAGAGTGCTTGCCTTGCATGCATGAGGCCCTGGGTTCAATTCCTCAGCACCACATAAGCAGAAAAAGCCAGAAGTGGTGCTGTGGCTCAAGTGGTAGAGGACTAGCCTTAAGCTGAAGAGCTGAGAGACAGCGCCCAGACCCAGAGTTCAGGCCCCATAACCAGTAAAAAAAAAAATCTCAGAGTAAATGATTGCCTATTCAACATAGCTAGTGAATTTTTAAGAAAATCATATTTCTATGAAAAAATATGTGAAAGAAATAGAAGTCAACATCCCAATAAATTCTCAGGGCTGGAAAAGACTATGTACAAATTCGATGCAATACCTATCAATATTCCAACCACATTCTTCAAGGAAATAGAAGAGGCAATCCAAATATTCATATGGAACAATAAAAGACCCTGAATAGAAAGAACAGTGCTGGAGGAATATCAATACCAAATTTCAAACTCTACTACAAAGCCATAGTAATCAAAACAGCTTGGCACAAGAACAGACCCCAGGACCAATGGAATAGAGTTGAAAACCCAGAAATGAACCTACAGACCTATAGCCATCTAATCTTCGATAAGGGAGCTAAAAAAAATAGAATGGAAGAAAGACAGCCTCTTCAGTAAATGGTGCTGGCAAAATTGGTTAATTACTTGTAGAAAACTAAATCTAGATCCTTATATATCACTCTGCAACAGAATCAACTCCAAATGGATCCAAGACCTCCAAGTCAAAGCAGAAACCCTGAAAATATTACAGGATGGAATAGGAGAAACCCTAGGTCTCCTTGGCACAGGCTGAAATTTTCTTAATAGAGACCCAGAAACACAACCAATCAAAGAAAGGTTGGACAAATGGGATTGAATGAAGTTGCAGAGCTTCTGCATGGCAAAGGACATAGCTAGCAAGATCAATAGAAAGCCCATGGATTGGGAGAAGATCTTCACTAGCCATACAACAGACAAGGGTCTCATATCTAAAATATACTTGGAACTCAAAAAATTAAACCCCCCAACAACAAATCCTCAAAGAAACAACTGCCCAATAAATAAGTGGGCTAAAGACTTAAAGAGAAACTTCTCTGAAGAAGAAAGAAGGATGGCCAATAGACACATGAAGAAATGTTCAACATCCTTAGCCATAAAAGAAATGCAAATCAAAACAACATTGAGATACCACCTCACTCCAGTTAGAACGGCAAAAATCAAGAACTCTAACAACAACAGATGCTGGAGGGGATGTGGACAGAAAGGAACCTTACTTCATTGTTGGTGGGAATGTAAACTTGTTCAACCACTTTGGAAAGCAGTATGGAGGTTCCTCAAAAGACTTCACATAGAACTCCCCTATGACCCAGCAATCCCACTTTTGGGCATTTACCCAAATGTTTACAAACAAGACCACACTAAAGCTACCAGCACAACAATGTTTATTGCAGCATTATTTACCATAGCTAAGATATGGAACCAACCCAGATGCCCCTCAGTAGATGAATGGATCAAGAAAATGTGGTATATATACACAATGGAATTCTATGCCTCCATCAGAAATAATGACATTGCCCCATTTGTTAGGAAATGGAAAAACTTGGAAAAAATTATATTAAGTGAAGTAAGCCAGGCCCAAAGAAACATAGGTCCCATGGTTTCCCTTATTTGCAATATCTAGTATATGTATGAGTCAAGCGGAAAAGGTCAGATAATGTGATGTCAGGAAAATGAACCCTTAGATATGTATTTTAATGTTTTTTTCTTTCATGCATGTGTTTCTAACGCATTTATAAGATTATCTCTTTGTTGCTTTGTATGTCCCTCCCCCACAGTATAACCCCTGCTTTCACTATATTTGATGTCAGTATAACTTGTGGAGGAGATGGGGAAAAACCAGTTGTTTAAGGATACAGGTGGACCTGTTGCAACAATGTGAAGTACAAGTTGTCATGTCCAAAAGGAGCTTTACAACGTCTGTGGGGGGGCGGGGAAGGAGAAGGATTGGGATTGGGGGGGGAGGGGGGAGGCTGGGAAGGGAGGTGAAGGGTAAACAAAGGAGGAGGCTGCAATGCTTGGTAAGAAATGTATGCATTATCCTGCCCATGTAATTATAACCCCTCTGTACAGTATGTTCACAAATAAAAAAAAATAAAAAAAAAGAAACAACTGCCCAGTAAATAAGTGGGCTAAAGACTTAAAGAGAAACTTCTCTGAATTGGAAAGAAGGATGGCCAATAGTTACATGAAGAAATGCTCAACCTCTCTAGCCATAAAAGAAATGCAAATCAAAACAACATTGAGATACCACCTCACCCCAGTTAGGATGGCTAGAATCAAGAACTCTAATAACAGCAGATGCTGGGGGGGACGTGGACAGAAGGGAACCTTACTGCATTGTTGGTGGGATTGTAATCTTGTTCAACCACTTTGGAAAGCAGTATGGAGGTTCCTCAAAAGACTCAACATAGAGCTCCCCTATGATCCAACAATCCCACTTTTGGGCATTTAGCTAAATGATCACAAACAAGACCATACTAAAGCTACCAGCACAACTATGTTTATTGCAGCATTATTTACTATAGCTAAGATATGGAACCAACCCAGATGCCCCTCATAGATGAATGGATGAAGAAAATGCGGTATGTACACACAATGGAATTCTATGCCTCCATCAGAAAGATGACATTGCCCCATTTGTTAGGAAATGGAAAGACTTGGAGAAAATAATATTGTGAAGTAAGCCAGGCCCAAAGAAACATAGGTCCCATGGTTTCCCTTATTTACAATAACTAGTATATATCTGAGACAAGCAGAAAAGGTCAGATAAGTTGATGTTAGGGGAATGAACCCCAAGATAAGTAGTCAAATGTTTTTGCATTCATGCAATTGTTTCTAACATATTTATAAGATTATCTCTTTGTTGCTTTGTATGTCCCTCCCCCACTGTATAACCCCTGCTTTCACTGTATTTGATGTTGTTATAATTTGTGGAGGGGAAGGGAAAAAACAAATCCTTTAAATAGAGATACAGGTGGACCCATTGCAACAATGAGATGTACAAGATGTTGTGTCCAAAAATAAACTTTACAACTTTGGGGGAGTTTGGGGAGGGGGGAAAATGGGAAGGGATGGAAAGGGGAAACAAAGGAGGAGGCAACAATGCTTCATAAGAAATGTCCTCATTATCTTGCCCATGTAATTGTAAACCCTCTGTATGGTACTTTTGCAATAAAAAAAAATTCTCAGGGCTGGAGCCTCCTTGGTAGTAGTCACCCTAGAGATAAATTAATTTCAAATAATTACAGAGCACTTCCTTTCAAAAATGATCACTCTAGTTGATTCTAGGCTTTGACAAACAAATGAACTCTATGACGATGCAACATTTTGAGATCACTGAAAAAGCCTAGGAATACAGGGACAGCACTTGCCTACCTTGCACAAAGACCTTGGGTTCAACAACAACAAAAACGTGTGAAATAAGTAAATAAATACCTTAATAAAACCAGTGAACTGAATGAATTGTTTCTAAAGGATGCTCTTTTGTTTATAACATTTATTTAAAAAATCACCTGTTTATTGTTTATATTCTCTACCTACCTCTGCTACAAATGACTAATTTAGCGTTTTGCATCTTGTAATTTTCACCTTGATGGTTTCTATAAATACCTGTGCAATCTTTTCAGGATGTTTTTTTAACCAGTGATCACAGGTTTCATGTTGCTCTTTTCATCTGATGCCCTCTTCTCTGCTTCCCCACACCCTTCTCACTCTTTGTCTCCCTCCCTCCTTTTTTTTTGTTTATCTTCTTTACCTCAATCTTTTGGGTTTTGTTAATGTATTTTCCACATGGAAGGTTCCAAGCATAAGAATCACCTTTTGCCCTTCTGAAAACTCTTCTCCATATTTTCCCAACCATCTACGTTCTTTGAACTAATTAGCTCTAGAATATCTTAGGGTGAAATGTGTAGTTTCTTTATTATTATGCAGGGATTTTGTTTGTCTCAGAAAGTGAAGAGTTTTTGAACTGAAACTTAACAATGCATGCCTGTAATCCTAGCTACTCAGGATCTCAGTGCAGTTAATGGAAAGATAATATAGAAGACAAGGACAGTCATAGAAGGAAGTTAATATCCTGATCTCAAAAGCTATGTACATATGGCCATATAATCTGATGCTAAGCAAAATGAAACCCAAGATAGGGATACAAGAGGTTTTACCTTTGTTGCTGTTCTTTTAAATGTAGTGATAATGTACTATGTGATTTATTTTTTGGTTTTGTTTTGTGTGTTTCTTTGTACGTTCTTCCCCCATGGTACAATCCCTGTTGTCACTGTATTTGATTCCGGTGTCCTGCATCATATATAGACAGAAAGAAAAGAAAAGAAAAGAAAAGAAAAGAAAAGAGACCAGTTCTGGTGGCTCATGCCTGTAATCCTAGCTACTAAGGAGGCTGAGATCTGAGGATTGTGGTTCAAAGCCAGCCCAGGCAGAAAAGTATGAGACTCGTATCTCCAATTAGACACTAGAAAATAACAAGTGGCACTGTGGCTCATATATATATATATATATATATATATATATATATATATATATAATTTTTTTTTTTTCTAATTTGCGGAGGGGAAGAGAAATAACAAAATGCTGAAATAAGGATACAGATGACTCATTGTAACAATGAGTTGTACAAGACAGTACGTTGAAAATAAATTTTACAACTCTGAGGGGGGGAAGAGAAGGGGGAAAGAGGAGGAGTTGGGGAGGTGGGGAGGAAAGGGTGGTAGGGGAAAATAAAGGAGGGTGTAATAGTGCTCCATAGGAAATGGACTCATTACCTTGCTCATGTAACTGTAACCCCTCTGTACAGTATCTTTACAATAAAAAATATATATTCAAATAAAAAATAGAAACGAAGAAGAAGCTAAATCAGCAGAAGACGCCAGGTTTGGTGTTTTGTGTAAAAAAGAAAGATTATCCACAATTTACTGCTCCTTTGGTGCTAAAAATTTTAAGCATACAAAATAGTTGTGATGCATTTCTATTTGTATCCTCTTTTCTTCCCTTCTGCAAATCCATTTTATGTTATTGTTGGAGAGACTTGATTACTTTTACAAAACTTGAACTATACACCATTAGTAAAGAATTTCCATAAAAGGAAAAATAAGAATGTCATGTGATTATTTGTATTTTGAATTTAAAAATTTTAATAATGTATCTTTCATATTCTGGAACAACTAAATGAAATAATAATAATTTCATTTCTTTAAGGTTAGTCTTTCTATGCTACTTGTACTTGGTATCTTGTAAATCTCATTTTTGGATACGACAGAAGAGAAAAAAATATACCACACATCCTACATGCCCAACAAGAAAACACAAATATGAATGTACTTTGTAAATATGTTGACTTACATGACACTTAGCAAGTTAAAAACTTATAAAGATTTTATAAACTAATACATAATACTGTGATTTTAGCCCTTACTTCTTTTGGCTTAAGGATTAAATGAATCTTTAAGAAAAAAAGTAGTTTTATTTCCTGACTTAATCTGTGAAACAAGATTTCATCTTTAGAGAAGATAGAATTCAGCTCCACACATTAGCAGCAGCCCACATGTGTTAAGTAGAAGTTTTTCAAACTAATATAGACATCACATAAAATAACTTTTCCAAAAATAGAAAACATTTGTATGACTTTTCAAAGTATTCATACAGAACAGGCAACGTGACTTTGTGCACTCCAGGTGGTGTCTTCTGGGACAATTTTCTCTTTGCACTACAAACATCAATGCTGTATGGTGAAGGTTGATCTCTGAAAGAAAGAACTTTTCTCTCAATGCAATTTGTCTTACTTTAGGCAATTTTGGACAACAGGTATTGGTCAAATACAGTGAAAACTTGATACTCCTCACAAGGTAATTCTCTCTTACAACTCTCTTTGTTTCATTCACTATACAGCTAGTATAGACATTACAGGAAACATTATCACATGGCATCTAAAAAGATTCATTCTGTCTTATTCATCAGCCATTGCTGTATAGTTTTCTTTTTTTCAGTAGCCTCGGGGGGCTCGCTACCCCCAATACAATAAATGAAATGGATAATCTACATTCACAAAGGGAATGATGGACAACTTATTGTGGAAGATTCATTGGTAAAAATGACCAAACACCTCATTACCAGAGGGAAAGTATTTTTACATCTCTATAGGAGTTTCAATCAAAGACAAATCCATATCCAGAAGATGTCACTTGTTATAAAAAGAACAAAAACCCAAACTTCCCTTCAGCACATACTTATCTGGAGACTTATTTTGTATCAGTCCCACTGCAAGGTAACAGTACTATAAAGGTAAGAAGCCAAATAAACAAAGAATTCTTTTATTCATGGATTGCTGTTTGAATGCTTGATATTAAGTAAACACTGAACCACAAGGCACTGGATCTCAAACTCAAACATATTTTCGTGTTACAGATTTTACAATGCACGGCAGTTTTCTATTGCTATTCAATATGCCACATGATCCCAAATGATGGCCATATAAATGTCAACCACACACTTCCATTTTTTTAATCTAATTTTAATTTGAAGTCAGTATTTTGCTATGGAAAAAATAGGTGAGATTTAATTTTCCTTACTTAGCTTACTTTTACAAAGGTAAAAATCTTAAAATCATTGCTGAAATAGCATTACCAAATAGTATTAATACAAAAATGTGCTACTCATGAATAGTTCCATTCTGAAAAAGGAAATTAACATCTGTACACTTAATAGTGATGTCATTAGGAAAAAAAATCCAAGTACACACATTTAAACACTGTTTATCATCTTACTATTTTTAATCCTTAGTTGTGCAAAGGAGCTGCCATTTAACTAAACAACTTATGAATACAATGTAACTTGAACAATATCACCCCTTTCAACATTTTTACCCATTACTCCCAGCCCACTACCCAACTTTTCTTAATTTTGTAAGACACAATATTGAATTCTTGGCTGTATTCTCCTTTCTCCTCTTCAACTTAGTCTTACTTATTTATCACACCTGAGGCTTATTATAGAGACACTAGGTCCTATACAACAGTATATTTTTGTGTCTTTCTTGCTCTTGTTCAATAACAACAAAAAGAAAAAGGAAATTATCATATATATATGTATTGATATGCATTGCCCCTCGGAACCCATCAAGAAAAAAAAAACTCAGCTAGGAAAAAAACTAAAATTCAGAGCAATTTACACAATCACTGGAATTACCCAGAATAATTAGAGACTCAGCTCAAACTTAAACTCAGGTCTCCTGAGGAGAATGGATCTAGAGGGAAGGTTGCTTTTCCCTGTACTTCTGTATCTTCTCCAGTCTGCACTCATGAAGTCTTTCCAGGTCAGGAAAGTGTAAACTGCCTTTTAAAAGGCATTATTATTTTTTTTAAAGGCACCTTTATTATAAAGGTGATGTACAGAGGGACTACAGTTACATAAACGAGGAAATGAGTACATTTCTTTTGCAACAGTGTTACCCCCTCCCTCATTTTCTACTGCTTAACCTCCTCCAATTTCCCTCCCTCCCAAGTTGTAAGGTTCATTTCCAACATAGTATCTAGTGAACATAGCTGTTATATTAGTTCACCCTTTGTCCCAACATTTCCATGATTCTCCTTTCCTTCCTCAAATCAGATAAACTTATAGACAAGAAAAAGGGTACCTAAATCCGAAACAGTGACCACGGGGAATAAACCAGAGGAGAAAAAAAAAGAAAGAAAGAAAAAAGAAGTAACTGCAAACAGTATTCTAAAAACAATAAGAAAACAAAACAAAACAAAAATCCTCTTAAGAGTCGAGCAAAACACTGATATATTTTATGTTCCTTTTCAATCTTTGTACTGGCATAAAGGAAGAAAGAAAGCAAAGAAGGAAGGCAAGAAGGAAAGAAGAAAGGAAAAGCAGGAGGGAGGGAGGGAGGGAGGGAGGGAGGGAGGGAGGGAAGACACATAGTAAGTCAGAATGCCCTTGTATTCAGAGTGAACCAACTAAGCTGGATGCCAGTGTTAAACATCTGTAATCCTAGCTACTCAGGAGGCTAAGATCTGAGGATCATGGTTTGAAGCCAGCCGAGGTAAGAAAATCCATGTGGTTTATCTCCAATTAAATGGTAAAAAAGCTAGAAGTGGAGCTGTGGCTCTGGAAAAGAGTGCCAGCCTTGAGCAAAAAGCTCAGGGATAGCACCCAGGGTCTGAGTTCAAGCCCTAGCACTACAGAGAGACACAGCAAGAGACAGAGAGAGACAGAGAGAGATCCAACTTCAAATTTAGTTATGTATCTCTACTTTAATCAAGATATTTACTCCTCCATGTGTTTTTATAAGGTTATAATTTACTCCTCCATATGGATTTTTTAATTTTTATTGTGAGAATACTGTACAGAGGAGTTACAATTACATGGGCAAGGTAATGAGTACATTTCTTATCAAGCATTGTAGCCTCCTCTTTGTTTCCCCTTCCCATCCCTTCCCATCTTCCCCCCCCCCCCTTCCATATGGTTTTATAAGGTTATAATTCCATGTTGGCCTAGATCCTGTACTCACTTGTTAAGGATAAAATGAATGAACATACTGAGACAGTTTGCTGGAAACCAAAAGAGGAATTGATTCCCTAGTGGTACAATAAAAACTGCGGTGTTGGCAGGGTGCTAGTAGCTCATGTCTCCAATACTAGCTATTCAAGAGGCTGAGATCTGAGGATCCCAGCTTGAAGCCAGCTGGGACAGGAAATTCTATGAGAATCTTATCTCTAATAAACTACTCAGAAAAAGCCAAAGTGGCACTGTAGCTCAAATGGTAAAGTGCTAGCCTTGAGCACAGAGAGGCTCAGGGACAGAGCCCGGACTCTGTATAGGACAGGTGAAAAAACCCAGAAAAACAAAATAAGCAAACAAAGAACTGTGGGGTTTGGGAAGGAGGCAGACCAAAAAAAGAATCACTGAGCTTCTTATCTCTAAAGTATTATCATTTATACACGCTAAGGCAGGGTTAGATGCTGTCAAGTAAAAAGCTTTGCTCTTTGAAATATTTGTTCCTGTAAAACTTTCAGTACAAAGCAGATGAAAGAAACATAAGAGGAAATTTCAAGTCAAGGTTAAGGAAAGTGAAAGGAAGCATCAGGTCAGCTATAACTGCTTTGAAATGAGTATGTCTATTTCTTTATCTACAAGAACAAAGATGTTTAACTGCTGTCCCAAGCCTCATTTTCCTCCAGTAAAACAGCAGTAACAGCTAACTGATAACATGCCTACAAAAGTCACGTAAAATAGCTGGTGCTTGTGGCTCTCACTTGTAATTCTAGCTACTCAGGAGGCTGAGATATGAGGATCAAGATTCAAAGCCAGTCCTGTTAGCACGGGGGATTTTCAACTAACCTTGCACATACTAAGCACTCAATAACTACTTTCAGCAGAACCTAACAGGTGAGCTGATTTCTTCTCAATATGCTTGTATTTGCCTATTTATGTATTGACTTATTTTTGCAGTGCTGAGAATTGAACCCAGGCCCTTGCACATGCTAGACACTTAACTGACCCTGGATATCTGGCCATTCAGGTTTATTATTCCTCTTCCTCAGAAGTTATCTGATCAGCACTGGCCTCTCTTCAACTAGACTCCTATCAGGCCAAGTTAGCTAAATTCTTCCTTAACCCTCATGTTTGCTCTTAATAATTTTTCTTTTTTTAAATTTAATTTTATTGTAAAGGTTATGTGCAGAGGGGTTACAGTTTCATAGGTAAGGTAATGAGTATATTTCTGGTTGAATATTGTTACTCTCTCCCTCATTTTTCTTCTGCTTTCCCTCCCCCCCGACTCCCTCCTCCATCAAGTTATTAAGTCTGTTTCCAACACAGTGTCTTGTGAGTATCACTGTTGCATTGGTTTGCCCTTTGTCTTTGTCTCACCATTTTGTGATCCTCCTTCCCTTCTCCAAATCAGATAAATATATACAAGACACAGGGTACTAAAATCAGAAACAGTGATACCAGGGGATAAACCAAAGAAAAAAAGCAAAAGAAATAACTTTACACAATGCATTAACAACAACAACAAGGAAAAATCCCTTGTTTCCATACCTAAGAGTGCATTTTGATTAGCATAATTTTATATGGCCACATGTACATAGCTATTGCACTATTGTGATCTTCTGCTAGGACTATCCGAGACATACACCAATGATTACAAATGAGGGAAAACATGGTGCCTATGTTTCTTTGGGTCTGGCTTACTTTACTTAATATGATTGTTTTCAAGTCTTTCCACTTCCCTATGAATGGGGTGATGTCATTCTTTCTGATGGAAGCATAGAATTCAATTGTATATATACCACTCCTGGGAATTTACCCAAATGATCACAAATAAGGCCACACAAAAGCCACCAGCACAACCATGTTTACTGTAGCATTATTTACTATAGCTAGAATATGGAACCAACTCAGATGCCCTCAGTAGATGAATGGATCAAGAAAATGTGGTATATATACACAATGGAATCCTATGCTTAACAATTTTGCAGTTAGTACATTTTTATACAATTTCATACTCCTCAATATATTTACTTATAAGTTTATAAGTCAAATCTAGCATCCACATAGAAGAGAAAACATGAATCCTTTGTGCCTCTGAGCCTGAATTACTTCACTTAACATGAATTTTCCTGATATTTCCATTTCTTTATGAATGGTACAATACCATTCTTTTTTTTTCTTTTTTTGGTCGGTCATGGGGCCTGAACTCTGGGCCTGGGCGCTGTCTCTCAGCTCTTCAGCTCAAGGCTAGTGCTCTACCACTTGAGCCACAGTGCTAGTTCTGGCTTTTTCTGCTTATGTGATGCTGAGGAATAGAACCCAGGGCCTCATGCATGCAAGGCAAGCACTGTACCACTGAGCCACCTTCCCAGCCCCAATACCAATATTTCTACTGGATGAGTAAAACTCCATTGTGTATATATACAACATTTTTTTGACCCATTCATTCACTGAAGGGCAGCTGGGCTGATTCCATACCTGAAAGCAGGTACTGAAAGGGAGGCGATGGTGGGAAGAAGGGGAGAGAAGAAGAGAAAAGAAGTGGAAAAGAAGAGGAGTAAGCAGTCAAGAATACAATGTATATACTACAAAATTACGCAGAGTGAGGGTAGTGGGGAGGGATGGGTGAGAAAGTTGAAAGGGTGACATTCATCAAGAGGCACTGTATTCATAAAATGCTTTGTTAAACTTCAACTCCTTTGTAGAACTACTTAAAGACAAAACATAAAATTTAAAAACAATAATTTTCACTCTCTGGTGTCCCTCTCTCCCCCACCATACACATTGTTTCTTAGTTATAAATTCCTACTTGCCCATGCTATATTTATAGCTGAGCCCAATCTTTCTCCCTTACTGCAAGAATGTCCATACATATCATGAGGACCCTGTATAGACTTTGCTATTATTCATGATTATGTAGCTTTCAATCATTGTTTCTTATCAAGAAGCATGGATATAAGGTTAACAGACTGGAACGAAATGAATGGACAGGAAATGAAGGTGAGCAACCTTCAATTGAATTCTATGCTTCCACCAGAAAGAATGACATCACCCCATTCATAGGGAAGTGGAAAGACTTGAAAACAATCATATTAAGTAAAGTAAGCCAGACCCAAAGAAACATAGGCACCATGTTTTCCCTCATTTGTAATCATTGGTGTATGTCTCGGATAGTCCTAGCAGAAGATCACAATAGTGCAATAGCTATGTACATGTGGCCATATAAAATGATGCTAATCAAAATGCACTCTTAATGAAGGTGAGAATCACATTGGTTGTATTTTGAATGGACCATAGAAGAGAGGCACAGTGGGGCCACTAAGATCTCATTTGATATGAGAAATTCCTGGACTTTTAGGAAAAGAAATTGCTAAAGACCAAAGAAATCTTTTAGAGGATGTGCAGTAATTTAGACGGCTGAATAAAGCACTGATGAATGTTCCAGTTCACTCAGGCCAAACTGTCTTCACATCTGCTCTCCTGGCAAAACTATTAGCAGTCTGAAATGTGTCCAGGTGTAGACAATGAATTATAGATGAGCCCTCTCCCCTGAAGCCTCTAGAATAAATGGAGACTATTTGGAATAGATGAGACTGTTAGAGGAATTGTAAAAGCAGTACTTCTACAAATAATATGTACTTAAGTCATGGCTACTGAAACTTGTTGTATTCTTTATCGGGATGGGGGGGGGGGTGGTGGAGGGCAGCTTATAATTCATCGAGAGTTCCAGCAAGCCCAGTCTTGCTTTCTTCTTCCTGTTATCTAGATTATTGTCCTCGAAGATAATCGCAACAATAGTTTTGAAAAATAGGTCACCTAGATTTTCAAAACTATTTTGTTCCAAGCCATCTGGGGCTGAGGATGGTTTTGAAATTAACTGTTCTTATGATCATAGCAGAAACCTGACGTAACACATTTATTTTCATGTTTTCAGTGTTGGAGTATTGTTCTGGGTATTTCAATATTCTGAGGATGTCTTAGGCATTTGAGCCTCTGAAAACAAACCATTCAGCATTTCAATTAAGATCAGTGTGTTGTGCATTCAAAACATCGCCACTGAAAATCTGGAAACATGATGGATCACGTGGCTTTAAAAAAACTAAATCTTACAGAGCAGTTGCACGTTAAACTCTGTTCTGCAGAAGCAACCTCACTCTTGTCCTTGAGTTTTCTTCCAAGAAAGGCGGTCACTCTGATTCACGTCCAAATCCTTTCCACTTTTGATTTCCAGTCCATGCTAAATGAATTATTCTCAACATATTTACTCATCTCTGTTTAAAGCTTTGATTCAATGACATCTTAGAAAGCAGGCCATATGACTCCATATATTTCCCACAAATCCTCCAATAACTATAAGAAAGATCGGTGGCTTCATCTGCAATTATTGCCACTTGCTATGCCCTGCCCCCATCTTGCTGGGTTAACTTGTCATGTTTTCTTTCTCTACATTTTTCTTAGATCATGGCTGCCAATTATCAACATATAAAACAGAGATGGATCCGTTTTGTGTATGTAAAATGTTGACTGGGTTAGGATTTATGTATACTTCTTCTTATTTGCTTCAATGGTGGATATAGGAGAAAGCATGTTCATTGTGTTCTTTCATATAATTAGAAGCAACAATATTCATAATAATAATATTGTATGTGTACCAATACTGAATCTTAACTTCAGGATCTCATGCTTTTCCTTGGCTATTTTGTTGAAGGTTGGCACATTACCACTTGAGCCACAGTTCCACTTCCTAATTTTTACTGGAAGATAATTGGAGATAAGAGTCTCGTGGATTTTCCTGCCTGGGCTGGATTCAAACTGTGATCATCAGCCTCCTGAGTAACTAGGATTACAGGTGTGAGCCAACAGTGTCTGCACTATACTAATAGTCATATTAACAGTTCTGTATAGAACATTTCATGGATGTTGATGGCTTTGCCTATCCTGCATAATTTGTCCTCACAGAAAAATCTGTGCGGTAAGTACTCTCACATTTTTGAATCGGGACATGGAGGCCTACAGAGTGAACCTTTCCCAGTACTTTTTCTCTGAGATCAGGTTTGAAACCCATAGTGTGAAGTTCTGACACAGTTGACATTATCCTGCCCTTTAATGTGACTGCATCGTATTTGACTCCTTCTGCCTTCCTGGCATCTTTAAGGAAGTGTCTAAGATTTAAATCTTGACAATGCTTTTAGAATTTTTACCTTGGTAGGAAATTGGCTGGGTAAGTGCAATTGTAATTACATCATAGTTTAAATTTTTCTTAGGTGATATGAGGATTTGAAATCAGGGCTTTCAGTTTTGGTTGGCTTTTTGCTGGCCTGGCACTCTACCACTTGAGCCTCACTTTCAATCTGGCTTTTTGACAGACTATTTTGGAGATGGAGTTGCCTGCCCTAAGTGGCTGTGAATCAGGATTCTCTGAATCAGAGCTTGCTGAGTAGCTAGGATCACTCTGGTGCCCAGAAGTACATTTTACCCTTGGCTCCTATTTATTTATTACTGGGCTCTGAATTCAGGGTCTTGCACTTGCTACTGCAGCTTCTGTACCATGTGAGCCTTTTCCAGCCCCTTCCAGTTTATTCTTGATGAACGCCTCGTCCTTACATTTACTACTGCTGGGTCAGCATCTTGCTGTGCAAGATTATTGACAAAACCAAGAAAAGCAGACATTGATTTGGTGTAAGATTTACTAACTACATTAAGATCACAACAAACTGCTAATAAACTGCCTTCTCCTTTTAATGGCTGTGGACAGAGTCTGATTTATCTTCTGTGTTAAAAGAGGATGGTAATGGGGGGGAGAGGATGCTCTGAATCCTTGTGAATGTCTAGATATGAAGAAAAGGCTCCATTGCGGGAAGTGAAGGAAACACCTTTGTGTGTTTTTCCAGGCAACATGCAGAGGGACAGAATGGAGGCCCCTGAGAGGGAGAGCCTGCTGGGTCTCCCTTGAGACCCTGACACTCAGGCACCTCTTGTAGTGGGCTTTGGTCTTGCTAGCCCTGCCAATAGTGTGACTTTGTCTAAGACTATCTAAATCTCTTATTTGAAACAAAAAATGTGTGTTGGGAAACTCAAATCAGACTCTTCACAAAAATATGAAAGAGGTTTTCAAATTGAAATGTGCACTTCAAATATTGATTTTTATTATGACCTGCTCCACCAGAGCAGGGCACCAGTGGCTCATGCCTGTAATCCTAGCTACTCAAGAGGCTGAGATCTGAGGATCACAGTTCAAAGCCAGCCCAGGCAGGAAAGTCCGTGAGACTCTTATCTGCAATAAACCACTAAAAAACCGGAAGTGGCACTGTAGCTCAAGCGGTAAAGCGCTTGCCTTGAGCTGACGAGCGCAGGGACAGTGCCCAGGCCCAAAGTTCAAGCCCCATGACTGACCAAAAAAAAAAAAAGTTTCCGCCAATTTCATGACTAATGATTTGTTGATGATTAGCCTTAGTTAATAGCTGGCCATCTTAATAGTATTTTTCAGCTGTTGTACTTCCTAGCAAACCATGTTCTTGATAGAGTCTATTTTTAGGATTTTTTTTTTTTGTCTGTTGGTCGTGGGGCTTGAACTCTGGGCCTAGGCGCTGTCTCTCAGCTCTTCAGCTCAAGGCAAGCGCTCTACCACTTGAGCCACAGCACTACTTCCTTTAGGAAAATATTGAGTTACTAGAGTGGATGAGATTTAGTATGGTTTTGAAGGGAGGAGGTTTTTGTTTGTTTGTCTTCTTGCCATTCCTGGGGCTTATACTCAGGGCCTGGGCACTGTCACTGAGCTCCTTTTGCTCAAGGCTAGCACCCTACCACTGGAGCCACAGCACCACTTCCAGCTTTTTCTGTGATTAATTGGAGGTAAGAATCTCATGGACTTTCCTGCCTGGGTTTTATTTGAACTGTGATCCTCAAATCACAGCCTACAGGCATGAGCATTGGCACCTGGCCAAGTGAGGGTTTTGAGATATCCATTCTCTGGGTTGAGTCCAACTTATTGCCACTCTGAGCAAGTCAGGAAGAGTGACCAAAGCAATACTGTGGACCAGTGATCCTTCCCACCCTCATTTTTTCACCTAACTGTATAAAGTGATATGCCAACTAGGTGCCAGTGATTCACACCTGAGGAAGCTGAGAAACTAGGATCATGGTTCAAGACCAGCCTGGGTAGAATAATCTGTAAGACTCTTATCTCTAATTTACTATCAAACAGCCAGAAGTGGAGCTGTTGTTCAAGTGGTAGAACACCATCCTTAAGCAAAAAATGCTCTGGAACAGCCCCTAGGCCCTGAGTTCAAGAATCATATGGTAAGTTACTTCTCATCTATAATTATCCAGAGATGATACTTTGTAATTTATTCAGTTTCTTGATTCGTTAAAATTAAATTTTAATTCAAACATGGCCAAAAACCTTCTACAAAGAGGAATCTATTTAATTTAAAGAACATTCATTGGGGAGGAGGGTTGTCATAGAGTTTACTTAAACCAACCCCTGGATTTCAAATATTTCTGAGGTTGCATATTCATATCTCTCTATTAGAATCATAAACCTTCTTGGTGCCCCTCATTGTTGATAATGGTGAGAGTCCTGTAATTGATAGTAACTTAGGGAATTTAGGATCAATCGTCACTCAGATCAGTTGAGTACTATTTATTTCCCCAGAGTTCCCAAGTTAGGGAAGAAGAATGAGGTATGTGAGAAAAGACAATGAGGCTCAGAAAGGTAATGTTTGAGGTGTGTTTGTTATTCATGTAGGAGAGTATTTTATAAGACATAAGGTTTATATGGTCTTATGAGGTTTTTATTTTTTTATTAATAAGTTTTTTATTGTGAAAATACTATACAGAGGGGTTAAAATTACATGAGCAAGGTAATGAGTGCATTTCTTATCAAGCATTGTTGCCTTCTCCTTTGTTTCCCCTTACCATCCCTGCCCTCCCAGCCCCTCCCCCCCCACCAAAGTTGTAAAGTTTGTTTTTCAACATAGCATCTTGTACATTTCTTTGTTACAATGGGTCCACCTGTATCCCTATTTAAACAATTTGTTTTTTCCCTTCCCCTCCCCAAATTATACCGAATCAAAACAACACTGAGATACCACCTCACCCCAGTTAGAATGGCTATAATCGTTACAATCAAGAACTCTAATAACAACAGATGCTGGAGGAGATGTGGACAAAAGGGAACCCTACTGCATTGTTGGTGGGAGTGTAAACTTGTTCAACCACTCTGGAAAGTAGTATGGAAGTTCCTCAAAAGACTCCACATAGAGCTCTCCTGTTACCCAGCAATCCCACTTTGGGGCATTTACCCAGATGATCACAAACAAGACCATACTAAAGCCACCAGCACAACTATGTTTATTGCAGCATTATTTACCATAGCTAAGATATAGAACCAACCCAGATGTCCCTCAGTAGATGAATGGATCAAGAAAATGTGGTATATATATATAATATATATATATATATTATATATATACACACAATGGAATTCTATGCCTCCATCAGAAAGAATGACATTACCCCATTTGTTAGGAAATGGAAAGACTTGGAAAAAATTAAGTGAAGTAAGCCAGGCCCAAAGAAACATAAGTCCCATGGTTTCCCTTATTTTCAATAACTAGTATATGCCTGAGACAAGGTTAGAAAAGGTCAGATAAGTTGATGTTAGGTGAAATGAACCCCAAGATAAGGATTCAAATGGTTTTCTTTCTTGCTATTGTTTCTAACATATTTATAAGATGATTTTTTTGTTGATTTGTATGTCCTTCCCCCACGGTATAACCCCTGTTTTCACTGTATTATGAGGTTTTTAAGACCATATAAATACTTATTCAGCGCTCTTACCACAAAGGTGAGCATTCATCTTTTTAGGAAAGGTATTTTCTAAGTGTCTGGTGTCAGGGAAAGCAAAAGTCATTAGAAAATGCAAATTTGGACAAAAAGTCAGAATATTTCCAACATATATTGTAATAGTAGCGATTGTGAACACTGTGTGCAATTAGTGTCTGAGATTTAAGTATTGCCTGGACTGACAGAAGGAAGACACTTCCCACTTGAATGTCAAAACACCTCCCAATAAAGCTAAGAATGGAGTTGGAGCATATGATTAGCATGCCTTTTTTTCTTTTCCCTGTTCCAATCTTTGAGTAGCTCTGCCTTCTCTTGCGGTGTTATAAAGCAGGACTATTAATAAAAAAGGATACAACTTCTGTTTTGCAGTTTTAGAGCAAAGTAGATACCTTTTCTAGATAGAAAAGATGGAAATGAAAACCCTCTTTACCACATGGCAGTAGGATTTTGATTTCCCTCAATGGAGATGCTGATGACATGAAAGTTGGAACTGAGACCTCATTACTGAGAAGGATCTTCTAACAACTCCCCCACTCCTGCAATCTGATGCAAGAATGTAATTAATGGTGATAGACCTCTAGGCTTATCAATTTAAGACAGCATAAGATGTTTGTTTCTGGCAGCCGCTCATATATTCTAAAATTCTGCTCAAGAAACATATTCTTTCTATTTGAATCTTTTTTTCTCCTCTTTTAAATCAACTTTACATTTACTTTCTTTTTGAGTCTGTCATGGGGCTTGAACCATTACTTTCTTATATTCAAAAGGTCAACTTACTTTTATCAAATACAGAAGCAGGCAAGGCATAATTAAATAAAAGTTATTATAACCTGGTGAAACTTTTGGATACTGTTTGTTTATGTGGTATATTCTCCAGGTTGATTTTCTCTTAAAACTTTCATTGTTTAATTCCAATTAGTTCATTTCAATCTTATTTTTCTATTTTGAGATATAATATATCACTTAACTGTATTCACTGTGCTTCACCATATGACATTAGAATCTAACCTATCAAAAAACATTGTACCTACGTTCTATCTTCCCCCTTTCTCCCGTATTATCCTCAGTAGCAGATGAATGCAATTCTTTTTGATTAAATTGGGTGATTAAATGTCCAAGTTAACCCGACAGCCGTGGCTCATACCTGTAATCTTAGCTACTCAGGAGGCTGGGATCTGAGGGTTACAATTCAAAGCTAGTCTGCACAAGAAAGTTCACCAAACTCTTATCTTCAATTAAGCACTAAAAAAAGTAGAGCTGTGGCTCAAGTAGCAGAGTGCTAATCTTGAGCATAAACGCTCAGGAATAGCGCCCAGGCCCTGAGTTTAAGCTCCAGGACTGGCACTTACACACACACACACACACACACACACACACACACACACACATCTCTAACAAAAAATGTTAAGTTAATGTCAGTGTGTTATAAGACTCATATAAGCAAAAATACTTTTTCTTTGTACATATTATAATGCATTTAAGTAGCAATGCTTTGCAGGCAAGAAGATACAAAAACAATATCTGAAGAATTAGTATAGGATAGGTGGATATAGATTAAGTTGTATTGCATATTGTCTCAGAAATTCTTTTACAACATTCAATTTGTGATGATGTGTTTGTCAATAAGAGGTTGATGATTGAGAACTTGAGCTCTGGACTGATAAAAGCTTAGGATCAAATGCTCCCTCTGCCACTTAGTAGGTATATGTTTGGGCCAGTTACTTGTTTAAGTTTTAATCTTCACATCAGAAAAGTGTGGTAAGAATAGTAGTTATCCCACATGGTTGCTGTAAAGATTTGGAAAGATCATGAGAGAGTCATAAGCATAAATTTGATAATGTTTTGACTAAGGGCTACATATAATAAGAGCTTCAACTCAAAGATAGATACAAAGCCAGATGTCATGGGACATACCTGTAATCCCAGTGCTAGAGAGGCAGAGAAAGGAGGGTCATGAAATTGGAGCCTTTATGGGCTACATGATAAGTTCAAGGCCTGCTTAAGTTGCATAGTAAACCTCAAAAAAAAAAAGAAGCTAGGGATTTCACCTTTGAGTTAGTAGAGTGCTTAATCGGTATGTGCAAGAATCTGGGCTCCATCTAGAGAGGGAGAGAAAGAGGAAGAGGGGAAGAGAGAGAGGAAAGAAAAGGGGGAATGGGTAGAGGGAGACAGAGGAAGAGACAGACAAAGACATACACAGAGAGATGGAGAGACGGTTTTGTGACTCTTGGACGTCAATCAAAGAATCTTTAAGCAACACATAGAATACGAGATGTTGGTGAGTGAAAGGCAGGGATTTGGTATGGATTATTTGGGAAAGAGGTTTTGGAGGCGAGCATGTTGTATCTGCTCCTTGACCCTCTCCAAAGTGTCCAGGTATGTTTGCACTTGTGCTCAAGATCACTATCTACAAGGGACACTGGGAATATTCATGAGTGTGTGGAAGATTCCCCAGACAACGACAATGGGGTGAGGGGTCGCTGACCACGAGTGACACTGCCTGCTTTCCAAGAGTCGCAGCTGTGCAAATCCACGGACAAAGTCCCGAAGGACCAATGTCCTCAGGGAGGAGAGCCAAGCTTCCAGCCAACTTCTCCTGTGGACACCATGGGTTCTGCAGGAGAAGGAAGCATGTAGCCCTCTGGGAGCCATATTGGCTGCAATGACACTTTCCCTGCCTCAGTTTCTTTTCCCTTTCCTGGGGCTCTCACTGCTGACTGGGTGTTGGAGAATAAGGAGAAAGACAAAGAGGACTACCCTCTAACATACAGTAAATAAGTTCAAAGTGTGATCGTTCTGTCAGACTACACACTATAATCCCTGGGATGCAACTCCATGGTTAGAGATCACAGGACTTTATAGACTGTCCAGTGAAGTCATAGCTCCCGACCACTTTCCATTCAGAGTCGCAGAAAGACTATCTCTAGTCTATACCACTGAGGGAAAGCAATGGGAAATAAAAATGCAGTGTTTTTATTCATTTTTTTCATGAGACGTATTTCTTCAAAATATAATTCATTTGGAGCATAAACAGCTCTCGCTCTCTCTCTCATTTCTCTCTCTCTCTCTCTCTCTCTCTCTTTGCCAGTCCTGGGGCTTGAACTTTGGGCCTGGGCACCACAGTGCTACTTCCAGCCTTTTGTGTGTATATGGTACTGAGGAATCAAACCCAGGGTTTCATGCACATGAGGCAAGCACTCTACCACTGAGCCACCTTCCCATCCTCTCTCTTATTTTTAATCTACTGAGGAATGTTTATTTCCTGGATATCAGACCCTTCATCTGAGAATTCTTTGAGGGTTTTCCTTGAGTTTCAGTCTACTCTGCCAGCCTGGCACTGGCTAGATGCCACCATAGGTAAGGAATGAGTAGTTGCTACCCAGATTCCAGCTTTGTGTCTAAGGACCAATAATGTGCCAACTGGGAATGTGGGCAGCAGTAAGGTCTAGGGTCTAATTATAGAATCGGAATTCATGACACATACTAATCACAGATGTAAAGAAGAAATCAGGAATCATTGCTATTATGTACATCACAAAAATTTATTTATGATGAACATACTGTGAGGCCCAACATAACTGCTGGAAATCAGGAAACTATGCAAATATATTGGCTCTGGTCTTATTTCTGATAGGACAAACCTCTTTTTCTTCTCATGCCAACTGCCTGAGAGCCATCTCCAGGCTAGCCATTCCCAGGCAGTTGTCCTGATGAGCCCTCCCCACAGAGCCAGGGCCTTGTGAATGAATGTACAATACACCTGCATTTCCACCCACTTTTTCATATCCTGGAAGGAAGATGAGGTGGTGACAAGTATCCTGAATCCTTTGCTTAGAGTACTGCTCTCTCATCTTGGTGAATACCCTGGCAAAAGGAGAGCCCAGGCTAAGGCAGTAACATCAGGCTTTGCCCCTGTGACCAAAGTGTATCAGAGTGACTAGCACATAGTAGGTCTAGCACACAGTAGGACTGGTACATCGTAGGCCTAGCACATAGTGCATTCTGGACATATGAGAGTTGCAGAATTAATGTCTTGTTATTACAGCAACCATCTTGAAGAACACACTTCACAGAAAGGGATGGTGAGGAGGGATACTGTCTCCAAAATGAGCTATGGTTTCTCTTATGTGAGGAGACATTTAAATGTGATCATAACTTCTGTGACTTGAAAGCCCAATGGGAGTTTTGATTGCAGCCCCTCTTGGTTTTGATTGCAGCCCCTCTTGGTAGCCTAGACAACTAACTCCTCCTCCTCACTAAGATCTGATTTATTAAGATGAAGATGAAAAGCAGAGAGACTGTCCTGTCAGGTTTTGAAGCATATTGTACACATAGCCTGCCGCAAAACAAAAAACAAACAAAAAACCCCCTCACAAACAGCTAAGGAGAATACCCACACGGAAAGTTAAATTTCATGTGAGGCTATCATTTCATGAAAAATATATATACTTTACCTTACCTAAATGCTAAAATGATTTTAGTATTTCCTTAGCTATACATTTGAAATTCAACTTTACAGCTTCAGAATGTGGTATATCAAAATGCAATTCTGTGTCTGCTTTATTTTTGCCGTCACTTGGACTTGAACTTAGTTATTTGAATTTATGGTCATGCCTCCAACCTAGCTTTGTGCTGGTCATTTTGAAGATGAAATCTTTCAAGACTTTTCTGCATATGCTGGCTTCGAACCATAATCTCTTACGTCTCAGCTGAGTAGCCAGAATTGTATGTCTGAACCACCAGCATTTAGCTATGTGTCTATTATTTTGAATTACTCTTTCTTACTTTTCTAAAATGAGAAAGCAAGAGTTACAAGTATGTGCCTTTTCTAGAAGCAAAGAATATTGATTATCCCCTTAATTAATTCACCAGAACAGTAATTTTTCTTTTTATATGTTTTCATAGAAATTAGCAATACATTTGTTGCTTGTCAAAGAAAATAATGCTATAGAAAGCTGTCAGACATAAGAAATATCCATTCTAGATTTTTAACTAAGGAAGGATAGATTTCCTTCAGCAAAGCACAAGAAAGTGCTTTTTTAAGCTCTGAGGAAAGTCTGGAGCTATAATTAAGTATTGAATTAATGTTACTAGTTTGAATCAATGGCATCAGCAGAATGTCTGAAAAGAAACAGCACTCACCATGAACTCTTCTTCTCCTCAGCATCACCTAACCTCAACAAGCAATTGGACAATTGTATTAATGTTGACAAAACCATAAAAAAATCCACTCAAGATTTTATTGCAAGACACACAGGGGTGCAAAAGCACACTGTACTAAAAGACAATAACTGTGCCACTATAAAACCACACTGCTAAAGATGCATCGTTATTTGATATTACTTTATCTGTGACCTTCTCTCTTTGTTCCCCTGACCTCTGAGAGTTATATATATGCTATTTTATTGTATCTTTTAGTGACTCTGCTGTGGGGCTTTGATGGGATTATAATTTGCTCCTTTTTCATTAGTGTAAATTATATGTATTTCATTGGAGGTATTTACATACATGTGAATAATGGCTTTTGAACCAATTACTCTTTCTTAATCTCCTTTCTCCTCCCTGCTTGTTAACTTACACATATCATCATATAGATATGTATGTATGTATGTATGTATATGTGTGTATATGCATATACATTGTCCCAAGATAATGTCATATATCTAATATTCTAAATTCTTTAGCTCCTTTGTGGCAAAGAGCAAGATTGTTTTAACTCTTCCTTCCTTTCTTTTCTCCATGTTCTCCCTCCCTCCCTCTCTTCCTTCCTGCCTGCCTGCCTTCCTTCTTTTTTCTCCCTCCCTCCTTTCTTCCCTTCCAACTCCCTCCCCCCTCCTTCTTTCCTTCCTTCCTTTCTCCCTCCTTCCTTTTTTTCTTCCTTCCTCCCTCTCTCCCTTCCTCCTTCCTTCCTAATATTATATAAGCATTCATTGAGCATTTGCTATGTACCTGTTCTAGGATAAACAACTGATGATCTTTAGCTCTCAGGGAACTTTGAATGCTGTAAGGAAAGATGACAACAACAAAAACCTGTAGGCAGTGTGTCAGAAAATTAAAGCAGGAGAATAGTATAGTTAGTTCATTCAACATGGTTAAGAAAGCACAATGCTAATGTTCCGTAAATATTTATTGCGTTCATCAAGAAGAGCAGCTAACACCATTCTATATTTGTTACTTAGTTGGTCCCTCAAGAAATGGTGATCTCCATCACTCCTTTTCAACTTATTGAGTTGTTTGTCATCTCTACACTATTTGGAGGTTGGGAACAAATTACTGAAATGTCTATATTAATCGATTAGAGGAATGCCTTATCACAATGTTTGTCACATTGGCAATTCTTTAAGAGGTGGTGATCTATAGCATTGAAAACCCTGAAATAAGACTAAATTTTCCTGCACTGTCAAGAATTTCAAACACTGCAATGTCTGGCTTTCTCCTTATGACAAATCAAATTTAATTATGAGCAATTACTGTGAACAATATTTGAGTTGCTAAATTCACTCTTTTGATTGGCTAATCTTAGGAGTCTTCACACTGACAGAAAACTGCTTTTCCATTTCTTGGTTTCTTTTTGTTGTTGTTGTTGTTCAGAGGTAAGGAAATATGCTTCATGGGCTACGCTCCTCATTCTCTTGCTTTCTTTTTAAAAAAATTTGTGTGAGTATGTTGTGAGTGCCTCTGTGTGTGTGTGTGTGTGTGTGTGTGTGTGTGCGTGTGTGAGTCTGCACCAGTCCTGGGCTTAAACTCAGGACCTGAGAGAAGCCATTGAGTTTTTGTGCTCAAGGCTAGAACTTTATCATTTGAGCCACAAATTCACTTCCAGCTTTTTGGTAGCTAATTGGAGATAACAGTTTCATGGACTTTCTTGCCCAGGCTGGCTTTGAAGTGGGATTCTCAGATCTCAGCCTCTTGAGTAGCAAGTACTGTAGGCACTCAGCTTTCTCTCTTTTTTTTTTTTTAAAGCAAATTTCCTCATTTATTTCCCAAAGACAAATAAATGAACCAGCATAACACTTTGGTTTATTTTAATAGGCTATCAAAGGAAAATACCTAGGATGTCTAATACAATTTTTTCCACCTATATTTAGCAAAAGATCGTCTTCTCTAATCTTTTCTATTTCCTGCTGTCAGGAACACTATCTCAATAATGGGATACAGATAGATAGGTAACTAGACAGACAGACAGACACATAGATAGATAGATAGATAGATAGATAGATAGATAGATAGATAGATAGATAGATAGATAGATAGATAGATAGAGGTTGTAGAAATACATAATCATCAAGTTCCAACCATATCCTTTGTATGACATTAAGAAATACCATGCGGTATTTTTTACAATAAAAAAATTTTTAAAAAGAAACAGTGACTCAAATGCAAAGCACTAAGTTCATGAACAGCACATGCAGGCCCTGAGTTCAAGCCCTAGCATACACACACACACGCACACACACACACACACACACACACACACACACACACACACACACACACACGAAGTTTTTAGAAAACCATATTCTGGGGAAATGATATTAAATCTTTTTTTTTTCATTTTATTTATTTTTGTGTGTGTGTGAACATACTGTACAGAGGGGTTACAATTACATGGGCAGGATAATGAGTACATTTCTTATCAAGCATTGCAGCCTCCTCCTTTGTTTACCCTTCACATCCCTTCCCAGCCTCCCGCCCACCCCCCACCCAATCCTCCCCCCCTCCCCCCCACCAACGTTGTAAAGCTCGTTTTCGACATGACAACTTGTACTTCTCATTGTTGCAACAGGTCCACCTGTATCCTTAAATGACTTGTTTTTCCCCATCTCCTCCACAAGTTATACTGACATCAAATATAGTGAAAGCAGGGGTTATACTGTGGGGGAGGGACATACAAAGCAACAAAGAAATAATCTTATAAATGCATTAGAAACAAATGCATGAAAGAAAAAACATTAAAATACATATCTAAGGGTTCATTTTCCTAACATCACATTATCTGACCTTTTCCGCTTGACTCATACATATACTAGATATTGCAAATAAGGGAAACCATGTTGGAACTCAAAAAATTAAATCCCCCAACAACAAATCCTCAAAGAAACAACTGCCCAATAAATAAGTGGGCTAAAGACTTGAAGAGAAACTTCTCTGAAGAAGAAAGAAGGATGGCCAATAGACACATGAAGAAATGCTCAATATCCCTAGCCATAAAAGAAATGCAAATCAAAACAACATTGAGATACCACCTCACCCCAGTTAGAATGGCAAAAATCAAGAACTCTAACAACAACAGATGCTGGAGGGGATATGGACAGAAAGGAACCTTACTTCATTGTTGGTGGGAATGTAAACTTGTTCAACCACTTTGGAAAGCAGTATGGAGGTTCCTCAAAAGACTTCACATAGAACTCCCCTATGACCCAGCAATCCCACTTTTGGGCATTTACCCAAATGTTTACAAACAAGACCACACTAAAGCTACCAGCACAACTATGTTTATTGCAGCATTATTTACCATAGCTAAGATATGGAACCAACCCAGATGCCCCTCAGTAGACGAATGGATCAAGAAAATGTGGTATATATACACAATGGAATTCTATGCCTCCATCAGAAAGAATGACATTGCCCCATTTGTTAGGAAATGGAAAAACTTGGAAAAAAATATATTAAGTGATATTAAATCTTGAATCTCTGAAAGTACAGCATCCAAAGTGGGAAAATCTGAAAGTAAATAAGTGGCCAGAAGGAAGTAGGTTTTTTCAGGTGCCAGAGTCATCCAGAGAAAATGGGTTTTCTTTCTTGAGATAGCACGGGAAGTGATCCTGAGATAGGGCTGACACAGGATTGAATGATTTTGCTTAATAGACATTAATTGAGACATGATTGATAGAAGTATTTTTAATCCTCTTCTAACAAAAGATCTGGTAAGGGCTGGGACGTAGCTCAGTGGTCGCAAGTGCTTTCCCTGCACAGGAGGCCAGTGTTCAATGAAGTACTGCCCCAAATTAGAACAAATATTGATGACATAAGTCATATCCATGAACGGAAAAGAAGAAGAGAATCAACACAAATTCCAATCTATCAGAACAACAATATGCTGAAACCAACTGCTCCTCCGGGACCTTAGATTCCTATATGTAGTACAAACTACTTTTTTACATACACATATATGCACATGTGTGAATATAATATATAACATGTCTTGTATATGTCTATATCTGCCCTATCTTTCTCTTATCTCCTACTTACTTATGTATCATCTCTCTATTCATCCACACATGTACCATCTATCATCTATCTATAATCATCTATAATCTATAGATTGTATCTCTGTCATCTACCTTTAATCAATCAATCTATCATCTATCTATCCATATACCTATTATTTACCTGGTATCTATTCCCATCCACCCACCCATACATACATACATACATCTACCTGACAAAAATAAACCCTGAAAGGCAAAACATTCAAGAAACACTAACTAACTCTATTGTAGAATACTGTAGTCACTTGAACAACAATTGTAGAACTGCTTTCATCCACTTTTATATATATATCTTCATTCATCACATAAAAATACAAATGTACTTTCATTTTTCTAAAAATGATCATTACTCAGAAATTCTTATATACATCCATTTAAAGCAATATGCCCATGTCCACATTTATGCCCATATATTTAATTTTATAATCAATTACCTAGTATGCCTGTTGTTTGCTTGAGAATATTTTGCAGAGTGATTTCGATGTCTTTGGAAAAAATAGCTTCACCAAATAAGCCCCAGTTCTTGTAAGTTGGTACTTTAGGCAGGAGACTGGATGTTTCTCCAAACAGTCTGAAGCCAGACCAGCTCTCCATGTAGATCCCAGCATTTATTGAAGGTCAGGCAGCATAGATTCCACTGAGTAACAATGCTCCCTTACTTTCCCAACATACAATGTCCAGTAGAGTCATTAGGAGCTTCTTTAAAATACGTGTGTGTATGTGTGTGTGTGTGTGTGTGTGTGTGTGTGTGTGTGTGTGTGTGTGTGTGTGTGTGTGTGTTCAGTTCTGAGGCTTGATGTTCTGAACTTTTTGCCTAAAGCTAGTCTCTATCATTTGAGCACAGCTCCATTTCCAGCTTTTTTTTTCAGTGCAGAGTTGGAGATAAGAGGTGCATGGATGTTCCTGCCTGGGCTTAGAATTCGAACTCTTGAATAGCTAGGATTACAGGCATGAGCCAAAGATGTCCTGCTACACACAAGGTTCTTTTACACTTAACCTGGTGCCAAGGTATAACTAGAGAAAACTGACAATCATGAAATCAATAAGCCTGCTAAAGTACAACAAACTCCACTCCATCCTTAGCTGAAGTCCATGCTGGAAATATTATACACATAAGTATCCTTGAAAGCAAAACTTCATTAGAAGTGAGACATCACTTCTAATGAGTGAGGGTAAATTAAACCAGTTGAAGAACAAATGACAACCCAGACACAGCTAGCCTGAAGATGGGAGACTCCAGGAGTATCTATCGATGATCAACAATGGAGATTCACAGAAAGAGGTTGATCTTCTGTTCTGATTCAGGCTCATCACTGCTTGGTTGGCCTTCATTATAAGTTACCTACAATAATTTGATAATTTTATACTAGTTCCCTTTTTCCAGATTCTATGTCTGGCAAGCCATCTTCACGATGCCATCAGAGTGACTATAAACAACTTTTTATTCCATGTCAGCAAGTGACCTCTTACCAGGTCACAGTGGAGTGTGCCTCCATCTTTGTATTTCAAGTCTGCTGTCTCAGCGTATCTTCTGCATGCTGTGCTCCTGCCAAACTGAATCCTCCCTCTTCTCTGTAGATGCCCCATAGCTTCCTGCTTCTGTATGTTTGCATAAAGCTGTTTACTCAGTCTATAAGGCCTAAATTAATAATTCTGCTCAGGCCTGGGCTTGTTCAACTACTACTACCACTACCACTACTGCTGCTGCTGGTGCTGCTGTTATTTCAACTGGTGTTTGAAGTCAAGGTCTCAAGCTTGTTAGTCAGGTACTCAATCACTGAGCCATGTCCTTCAGTCCTTTTGGGCTTTATATTTTTTTCAGATAAAATCTTGCATTTTTCTGGGGACCAGACACAGACAGCAATCCTCCTACTTATGTCTCCCATGTAGTAGGGACTGTAGATGTAAACTATTATGCTAAGCTTATTTGCTGGGTTTGGAGCCCCCACTAACATTTTGCCCAGACTAGCCTTGTACTCTGATGCTCCCAATCTCAACTTCCCAGGTATCTAGATGACAAGTATGAGCCACCACACCCAGTCTTTTGATGAACTAGTTACATGTTGACATATATTGTCCAAGGGGCATCTCCTGTGCTCTTCCTTCTAAAGGGTCATATCCTATGTCTTATAATTTAATTTAAGAAAGGTATTTGCTGAATGCTGACCTTGCCCTGAGCACCTTGTTCAAGGTTTTCTAGACTAAGCATAGAAATGGGCATAGAATACCACAATGTTCATGAATGCAGCATGTCAAGTCAAGGTTCAAATCCTGCAATATCACTTACTGGCTGTATGAGACTGCAAATTTTTTTTTTAATATTCTGAACGCCTCAGTGTCCTCTTGTAGAAAGGGGATAAGAGAGCTAATAGCTATAAAGCTAATACCTACCCCCCTGTGTGAGATGGTAAGACAGTTAATTCCTGATAAAGTTATTATGAGGATTACACGAAATAATACCTATAAGTCCTTAAGAACACTACGACTATAATGTAAATATCTGATGTAGTTACTATTTTGCCTCACAGTGAGATGTCCTTGTTGTTCCAGCTCAGAAATAAAAACCCAAGGCTTCAAAAGGTTATACACAGGTCCAGAGTTATATGGTTGAAATAGGAGGAATCAACACTGCACACATAAACCTGCCAATTCTAAGCTGTAACCCCACTTTCTGTAATATAGACAGACTGAGATTCTTATTCTTGATATAGGGATTTTCCTCACAACTAAACAATAACAGTGATAATAATATTTTTTTAAAAAAAATTTTGTGTCTGGTTGTGGGGCCTGAGCACTGTCCCTCAGCTCTTCAGCTCAAGGCTAGTAGCGCTCTACCACTTGAGCCACAGCGCCACTTCTGGCTTTTTTTCTTTTTGCTTATGTGGTGCTGAGGAATTGAACCCAGGGCCTCATGCATGCAAGGCAAGTGCTCTACCACTGAGCCACCTTCCCAGCCTATAATAATATTTGTTAACATTGTTTATTGGGTGCTAGGCATAATACTCAACAGTATTTACAGATCACCATTTAATTCTTGGAGAAGGCTTAGCTAACTGAGGTAAAATTTCTCCCATTTAATTAAGAAGACAGTACATTTTAGGGTAACCTTTCAATCACAGGCTCTTACCTGAATTGAGATCCTGTCCAGTTGAAGTTAGTCCCTTTCTCCTCTGTTCTTCCAATTAGCAGTAGCTACTTCATCATCACTTGGAATTGTGTTAGGTATGCATGTATCAGATGCATTTGTCAACCTGTCAATCATCTTAAGAGCAAGGTCTCCATACACTGTTGCCTACTTGAGTGTCTTCCAAGAACAGATATACTTAATTAGTTCTAGATGAAATTAAACTTCATGCAGGAAGTTGGATAACAAAGAACCAAATGGTGCACAGAAAATATCTGGTGTATATCCTGACACTTCAAATGAATGTGATATTCTTGAGTTCAGCTCCTCTATAAGTGATTAATAAATAAGTAAATCATTTCCCATTAAGTAAAATGACATTAGATTTGGGCTGGTATTATGCTCAGAGTTGCCTAGTTCATTTGTTTGTCTTACTTATCCATTACAAACCACAGTTTCTCCATCTATAAACAGAACATAAGAATAATATTTCTATCTTAGGACTCTTGTGAAATTAAATGAAAATATTCATAGGAACCATTAAGAATGGTAATCCATAAATAGTAAGTATTCAATAATGTTTACTTCATAAATTAAAATGTGCTATTTTAAATCAAAGTATTACAAAGTAGCTCTTGTCATTCAAAGAACTGCTCTGTCGGGTGTAGAATATTTCTGAGTGTGGCTACAAAATATTGTGAGATGAGAGAATTAAAGGAAGTAATTCATCAGGAAAGGTGTCCTGGGATCAACAAATGAGTGAAAAACGGCAGAAAAGGACATTTTTTTTATTGTGAAAATACCGTACAGAGGGGTTACGATTACATGGGCAAGATAATGAGTACATTTCTTATCAAACATTGTTGCCTCCTCCTTTGTTTCCCCTTCCCATCCCTTCCCATAGCCCCCCCACCCTCCCCCATCCTCCCCGCCCCCCACCAAAGTTGTAAAGTTTGTTTTTCGACATAACGACTTGTACATCTCATTGTTGCAATGGGTCTACCCTAGTTAAACGATTTGTTTTTTCCCTTCCCCTCCACAAACTATACCAACATCAAATACAGTGAAAACAGGGGTTATAACGTGGGGGAGGGACATAGAAAGCAACAAAGAAATCATCTTATAAATATGTTAGAAACAATTGCATGAAAGAAAAAAAAACATTTGAGTACTTATCTTGGGGTTTCATTCTAACCGTCCTGGGACACGTCCCCAATGGACATCTTTGTTGCTAAGATTGAGAAAAAGGTTCTATGATTAGGTTCTCCTTTCTTCTCTATGTCTCACTGACACAGGTAATTTCACATGTAGCATTTGATTTTCTTATTTACTATTTACATAAAATTTGGGGAAAAGCTGTATGATTAAAACTAAAGTGAAGCATAAAGCACAACAAAAAATGAGTAAACACAGATTCTCTAAGGAAGATACTACTTGTGTTGACAAAAGAACCCCTTCCTACATACACACATGTATATGAATTTGTACACACATATACATGAATCTGTGCATATACATGCACATGGACACACATAGAAAGATGTACACATATGCACACCCTCACACACCTGTGCATACACACCTTCACACATAAAAACCCATCCCTCCATAAAGAAGCTTTATGTTGTTTGAATATTCATCAGTACAGTGGGTCAGATTAATGTTCTCACACAATTCCTATGTTGAACTTCCAATTTCTAATATGACTAGAGGCAGATCCTTTAAAGAAAAATGACTAAGGCTGAGGAGAAGATAAGCATGGACCAAGAGGTAATGGGTGGTGTCCATACTGACAATGTCTCTGCCGATGGGTAGAGAGGAAGCTCTGGAGGCTCAGTGAGAAAGCTGCCATCTGCAATCTAGGAAGATGGTCCTTGTTAGAACCCATCCCTGTCCTCACATTTGTACCTTTCAGAACTATAAGAAAATGGATTTCTATTGGTTAAGGACCTGTGTTTGTAGCATTCCATCTCAGTGGATTGCATTTGTAGATGTTTATATTTGTGACAAATTACTATAATTATTTCCCATCTTCCTGTAAAATAAGCTTTATGTTTTTCCAGTGAACAAGGTAAATCAGTAATGTCCCAAACATCATCTTTGTTAATAAAACTTTTATCAGTAATATCTTCCTTAACTACCTCTTTCTACATATCAAGTATGGACCAGGGACCACACAGCAAAGGCCAGCCGGACAGCTGGGGCCACATTCAGCAATGACACAGGCTCTTTGTTAGATGGATTTCACTCCTTGACTTTCTGAAATGTAAACTCTTCCTGGCTGTAAGAGTTTACCAATCCATCTTTTTGAGCCAATGACATAAAGCAAGCTTTGGTTAGAAAGTCTAGCTTTATAAAGCTGCATTCGACTCTTACTCTGACTTCTGAGGCTCTGAGTGCTCTGATTTGTAGCTTCTGAGAGTGTTTATTTACTCTTCCTTCTAAGAAGTACTTTATGAGCCCTGTTCTGTGCCAACTGCAGGGCAAGCCTGGCAGCAGAGCAGAAAAAAGCAGCCTTTGTCTTTACCTTCAGCTCACAATCACTCAGTACATACAGACCATCACCTAAAACTGCCAAATTAATAAAGAGGAAATTTCTGATGATTGATGATTTTAATTTATCATTTGGAGGGAGACTGAATAATAAAGAGGAAGGTTTCTCCAGGATGCTATTACATGTATACGGAGGGATCAGTTATACTAAGATGGGGACAATTAGCATGCAGTCCCTAAGGAGGGAATCACCTTGTGTAGTCAGAAAATGAGAACAAAGCATGGAAGGGCTGAGGCAGAGAGGGCATCAGGTGAAGATGGCCATGCAGACAGGCCATGATCAGGAAAGCTGGGAATGCATTATTAGGATTTTGAGAAATTGTTGCAAGGATTTAAAATAGGTGAGCGATGTGATCTGATTTCACTTTTTCAAAAATCACCATCGCTAACTCAGCCTGAACCCTGTTTTTTGTAAATAAGGAGTGACTAGAACACCATTATTTAAGTGTTGTCTACGAGTTTTGCAATGGACGCTGGAGTTGAGTGATAGACAAAGAGACCACGGGCTCTAAAACACTTAGAATCTGGCTTTACATGGCAGAGCATTTAGTGGAATGGAAGTTGGAGGAGCAGTCAGGAGCCTGCATAAGTGTCTAATGCAGCGGTGATGGTGGCTTGGACCACCAAAGTTCACAGCAGCATCAGGCTGGGAAGGTGGACAGATCTAGAACAGAGCTGGGAAGGTGGACTGATCCAGAACAGATTTTGCAAGCCAAGCTGATAGAATCTGCTGATAAATTAAATGTGGTAGGAATAGAGAAGAGAGAGGAATCAAAATATTTTTGGCTTGAATAACTGAATAGATAACATGACCATATGCTGAGAATGAACATTCTGGAGGGAGGAGGACAGGGAAGAGGGGAAGTGGCAAGGACAAGAATGAGCAACTGTCATGGGGCCACTGTGTTGTTTTTTTTTTCTCACCCCAGTGCAGGGATCCTCAATGTGCACCTTCTTGGTTCTCATGGTTTCATGACAAAATAAACACACAAATAAATAACAACCAAGTGACAAGTAGCATGGTAACTGGCATTTTCTTGGATGCCAACCCATACACTTTCTGAAGGCAGGACTCATGTATGTATTGCTCATTATCATATACCATGCATATATCTAAGCACCTGGGCATAGCATGAGCTCAATAAAAATTAACTTTGAAGCAAAGAAATAGCAAACATTTGAAGAAATGTTGGCATAGACTCAGACACTCAATGAACAAGGCACTTCACATACATCAATTAGGTCTTTCAACAATCCCTCTTGCTGGTTGCTGCTATTGTACAAATTCTACACATTGAGAATCAGAGGCTTAGACAAAGAGGTATCAAAAGCACAAATCTTTACCCTCTAGGGCTGAAAAAGGGTATTCACCTGGAGATGCTGGCCACATACTAACAGGAAATGGTAGAGCACCAAGCTTCCTTAAATGGGCAATGGAATTTGTTACTGCTCCTTTGCAGTCAGTGAACACAGTTCTCTGTAAATATGGCCACACAGTATGGAGGGCCTGACTTTTCAAGAGAAGCTAGAAGTATCTGTGAAGTGTCTCAACTAAAAATAAAAAAGGATGCTTTGTGGTAAGACTACTACATTTCCAGTGGGAAACAAAGGCAAGGCAATCCTTGGTAAATAGTGTTAGTAATACTGTACATCCTGCCAATTGTATTGTATTTTTGTTCAAGATGCTTCTTACAATGGCTAAGAGTTGCACTGTGCACTTGCTTTTTTGTGTCTAGAATACTGCCTTCATTCTCTGAGCTGTGAACATCTGCTTAGGAGAGGAGTAACATAGCAACGCCTATTGTCTGAAGTGCTCAGGAATTCTTCAGTCCTCTGAACACACAATGCTACCACATTGACTTCACTGTGCCACCAAGCATGCAGATTTGGAATTACAGATACTAGATGCTCCTCACACCACCAGTCCATTTATGCCCCTTCCTTTTAGATTCCACATATGCAAGAAAATGTGTGATATTTGTCTTTCTGTATCTGGCTTTTTTTTCTTTTCTTTCTATTTCTCTCCCTCCTCTTTCTTTTCCTCCTCTCCCCTCCTCCTCTTTCCTCTTCCTCTTCCTCCTCTTCTTTTACTTGATTAAATTCTTGTTACTAGTTTGGTTTCTGAAGTCTGCATACCATATTGATGGTTCCATTTTAATTTTATAAAGTTTGGATACTAGAAAGTGCTGTCAATGGGCTGGAGATGTGGTTCAAGTTGTAGAGAAACTACCTAGCTAGCAAATGTAAGGCCCTGGGTTCAAATCTCAACATTACCAGAGACAAAGGAAGAAAGAAGAAAGAAGGAAGAGGAAAGAAGGAAGAAAGAGAAGAAGGAGAAGGAGGAAGAAAAGGAGAAGAGGAGGAGGAGGAGGAGGAGAAGGAGAGGACGAGGAGGAGGAAGAGGAGGAGGAGAAGAGGAGGAGAAGGAGGAGGAAAAGGAGAAGAGGAGGAGGAGGAGGAGGAGGAGGAGGAGGAGGAGGAGGAGGAGGAGGAGAAGGAGGAGGAGATTACTGGAATTTCAATTTCTGATACAACAACCTTGAAACAATGTAATGAATTAAAACAGGATCTTTGAAGTTTCTAACCAATTCTGTTTGGTGAACAATTCCTACCTGTCTATTCTGTGTTATGTGCCAGGATACAGAATGAAGAACTCACTGTCCCACCCACTACCTCTCCCTATCCATTGGGACAGATAGCTCATAAAGATGAAATATTGAGAAATATACCATAATAGAAGGATGACAAAATGCTCCAGAAATTCAAGATGATTAGTAATGAGTTCACAGGGGAAGAATTTGGAGAAATCCAGGTCAAGGAAAGCTACAAAAGAAAGGTTACTACGCTTCTCTTGTTTGAAGGGAGACTGGTGCTGCTTTATACTTAAGGAATATGGAGAAGTGCATTCTTGAGAAAACAAGCTCTGAGCTACAAAGTTTACCACAAGTGAGGTTATCAAACTTGCCCTTAAGGGACTGGGAAGGTGGCTCAGTGGTAGAGCGCTTGCCTTGCATGCATGAGGCCCTGGGTTCGATTCCTCAGCACCACATAAGCAAAAAGAAAAAAGCCGGAAGTGGCGCTGTGGCTCAAGTGGTAGAGCGCTAGCCTTGAGCTGAAGAGCTGAGGGACAGTGCCCAGGCCCAGAGTTCAGGCCCCATGACCGGACCCAAAAAAAAAAAAAACATACTTGCCCTTGAAAGAGATTTCTTACAACAACCCAATGAGTTAAATCTTGTTTTAAAACCTTACTTTTCATATAAAAAAATGGAAGCCCCAAAAGGTCATTTATCTAGGGCCTCATAGCTAGTTAGTAGCAAAATTTACTGGATTATGAGTCAATATATCTTGAAAGTGCAAAGTAGCACAGCATTCTGTTATCATGTAAGAGAAACTGTGTGTGGAGAAAAATACTTTGGTTTGAGCACTAGACACTAGTTTGTAAATCATTCATATGCAAATCCAATAAGTAGATAGGATCCAAAAGGATGGAAATAAGTATAGAAGTTTGTTGTTGTTGTTGTTTGTTTTATACTGATCTTGGGCTTGAACTCAGGGCCTGGGCGCTGTCCCTGAGCTTTTTTTCTCAAGGCGAGTGCTCTACCAACTTGAGCAGCAGGCTCACTTCCAGCTATTTTGTTTTTCTTTTTTGTTTTGCTTTATTTATTTTGGTAGACAACTAGAGATCAGAGTCTCATGGACTTATATGCCCAGGCTGGCTTCAAACCATAATCTTCAGATCCTAGCCTCTGAGTAGCTGATGACAGGCTTGAGCAATGGGTGGAAACAAAAATATTATGATTATTGTCTGACTATTGTGAATTAAATGAAAGTATAACAGTTTTAAGGAATTTCTTTTCAAAGGACTTGATATTTTCGTAGAGTTCTGTCGAAGACAATTTTTGTTTGTGTTTTCTTGGCTGGAGACATCATTTAAGCCAGTAAAACATGACAGAGAGGCTCCTGCCCTGACTCCTTACCCTTGATTCACACACAGAGACTCAGTCTCGGAAAGACAGCATAGTTTATCTTCCAAGCTATTCAAAGAAGCTTTGTTCACGAAAAATTCTCATGGTTATACGACATTAAACAGAAAAGAACCTGCTCAGCATGATATGTTGTACTTAGGCTTCTTTGAGGAACTCAACATGCTCTACAAATAAGGTCTAATAAATCTTTTTTTTAGACAGTGGATTGTGGGAACTCTTCCCAACTCAATAAGGTTTGGGATCACAGGTGAAGGGTGACAGAGGTTGGGAGAAGAGAAGGAGAGTGAGCAGGTGTCCTGTGTTTGCCCCAAGTCCCTAAAGAAAGGCAGAGCTTCACACACTGATTCTCTGTCAGGAATCGAGATAAATAGTCGGTGCTCTCCCTTTCACAGGAGGTATCTGCTATCTGTGGATTCACCATCTGTTAACACAAGTGAGCAACAGCAAACAAAACACTGGAGGTGCTTAGAGGAGGGCAGCAAAAAAAAGAAGACAAGAAAAACAAACAATTACAGAGAACTGCACTGCCTATATGCCAGAAACTGGTATAGACGGTGTCTTATTTACAGTGGGTGCTTGAGAAATGCTTGTTTTCTTCCCTTTCACATAATTGAGGCTACTTGATCCAACTTTATTTTCTGGAGAAAAAGAAGAGAGTTTTGTGGAGGAACGCAGCTAACCAAGCTTGGATTAAAAAAAAATCATAGGTATCATATTGGGCCAAGGTCTACTTTTCCACTTTTAGGTTGTAGGTGAGACCTATGCCATTGCATTCTCTGAAAATGCTGTTCATAGCAAATGGAGAAAGCAAAGCAAAATGTGGTATACTCACTGGAAGACAGCATACAAGCTTTCCTCAGACCTTTTCGCTAGTGATAGGGACTTTTTTTTGTGGTTGTGTGGCTTGAACTTGTGGGCATTGATCTATCACCGGGCTTGCTTGTTCATAGATAGCAGTCTACTGCTTGAGCCCTGCCAGCAGCCTAACTTCTTGCTAGTAAACTGGATATGGAGTCTTACATACTTTAAAAGAATATAATGATTTCTAATAGAGATGAAGGAGACTTTAACATATCAAGGCTGTGTTTCAATCTGCAGGTTGTACTTCACTTTCTTTGGTTCATCATCATTATTATTATCAGCACTGGGGCTTGAACTCAGAGCCTCTTAGTTTTGTTTGGCTTTTACAGTCAAGGCTGGTACTCTGTCACGTTAGCCACATTTCCACTTTATTCTTTTGCTTTGAATTGTATCAAACATAAGTATTAACTTGTAATTTAACTTCAAACTATGACCCATGACTTTAAAACAAGAACAATAAACTATAGTATATGTGATTCCATGTGGTACTTAACTTATAAGGGCAGACCTACTTATTAAAATGTTGTTTATTATAGAATTTGCTTTGGTTAAAATAGAAGCAGTAAGAAACAATTTAGTAAAGTTTCAGAAAATAACAAAAGCTCTTGAAGTCTAATTTCTCCAATTAAAAAGTTCCTTGACCTATAACAAGAGTACAGAAGTGCTAATATACATGAATGACATCCAATAGTTGGAAACTTTGAAGCTTTATCTGAATGGCTACACAAAAGTCCACTGCAAAGTATCAATGAAATGATTTAAATAGTTTCTGTTGGTAACAGAGGCTTTGTAAATGGTTGCTAAAATTCAATTGAAAATTAATTTGTGTCTATTTATGTGTATGTGTATGTGTGGTGTGTGTATGTGTGTGTGTGTGTGTGTGTGTGTGTGTGTGTGTGTGTGTGCTGGTCTTGAGGCTTGAACTCAGGGCCTGGGTACTTCCCTGAGCTGTTTTGTTCCAGGCTAGCTAGTACTAGTTGGTGCTAGATAGATATAGCCATAGTTTCACTTCTGGTTTTTTGGGGTTAATTGGAAAGTCTCATGAACTTTCCTGCCCTGGCTAGCTTTGAATTATAATCCTCAGATCTCAGCCTCCTGAGTAGCTAGGATTATGGGCCTGAGCCACCAGCATCCAGGTTTTAAAAGCTAATTGTAAGAGAGGTTACAATAGCTATTTTGAAGATAGTAAGTTAATACAAATAAAGACAATAGGGGTGGGAAGGTATCTCAGTGGTAGAGCGCTTGCCTTGCATGCATGAGGCCCTGGGTTCGATTCCTCAGCACCACAAAAGCAAAAAGAAAAAAGCCAGAAGTGGCACTGTGCCTCAAGTGGTAGAGTGCTAGCCTTGAGCTGAAGAGCTCAGGGACAGCACCCAGGCCCAGAGTTCAGGCCCCACGACCAGACCCCCCCCCTAAAAAGACAATATTGTAGAAAAGTTAGAAAATATATAGTTAATAGCATAATATCAAAGTAAGCTTCAGATTGCTTCATGACTTATCTTTGCCATTCAAACCAGCTAAAATCAGACTGTTAGATTCTTTTTAAAACAATGGCTTTCAAATATGTGACAAAGTAAATCAATGAAAAAAGGTTTAAGAGAAATCGGTGTGAAAGTGTTAATGCTTACACACACACACACACACACACACACACACACATATAACTGAACACACAAAACAACATAATAAAATCTCCAGAAGGGAAATTATGAAGCATGTGTAATCCAGTTACTTTGTTCTTTTGGGTTTGGGTTTGGTTTGGTTTTTATGTAGTGTGTAGGGTCAGTCACTGGACTTCTGAGTCCTGGGTGAGTAAGGTGCTATCATCTCTACACTCACCTACATACTAGGGACAGCCATACCCTACTACCTACCAAAAAGTGTTTGCTATCTGCTCTATTACTCTCAGAAATTCTTGCAATCCTTTCACACCTCTGCCTTCCATTTCTTTGATGATAAAAGCTTTTAGGGATGGAGAAAAAAAAGCAACAGACCTTAAGTCCTATTTCATCTGATTTTGATTCCTGGGTAAATTAGTCACCTGAAATTATTAAGAGGAGAACTTAGAAATACATGTGTAAAGAGTTTCATATCAGCGCTTTCTAGGAATGAAAAACAAAAGAACTAAAGGAAGGAAGATAGAATGTGTTGGAAAGGAAGGAAGCAAAAATACAGAATAAGGAGGGAAGAAGAAAAAAGAGGAAGGGAAGAAAAAGTGTCCAGAATGTCTAACAAATGAGATGGCATATCAATCAGATGATTACTTTTAAAAAATAGGTTTTTTTTGTTTTTGTTTTTGGGGGGTTCAGTCATGGGGCCTGAACTCTGGGCCTGGGTGCTGTCCCTCAGCTCTTCAGCTCAAGGCTAGTGCTTTACCACTTGAGCCACAGCACCACTTCTGGCTTTTTTTCTTTTTGCTTATGTAGTGCTGAGGAATTGAACCCAGGGCCTCAGGCATGCAAGGCAAGCGCTCTACCACTGAGCCACCTTCCCAGCCCATTAAAAAATAGTTTTGCAGACTACGTAGGAAAGATTGAAGTGAACCTAGTACCCATCTTCGACATTTACTCAACCCTCCAGGCACAGCTGAAGGCTTTAGGGACAGGAAAGCGAACAGATTACTGGTGGTAGGTAGAAAGCACAGAAACCATTGGTGAAGGGTTTTACACAGATCAATCAGATGTCGTGAGTGGTCTGGGACTGTCTGTGAGCTCCTCTAGACCAGCCTCTCTGGCACAAAGATCCTCATGTGTGATTTGAATGACAGAAGCCAGCCTCAGGAGGAAGGGGAATGGCTCAGCAAGGAGAGGGCGGGGGAAGCAGAAAGGAGGAGGTGAGGAAGAGAAGTAGAGGTATACATAACTTTTGACATTTTCTGCTCATCTGATCAGATTATCCTACACAGATACTAATTATGGCAAATAAGGGAAACCATGGGACCTAAGTTTCTTTGGCTTACTTCACTGAATATGATTTTTTTCCAAGCCTTCCCATTTCCTAAAAAGTGGGGTGGTGTCATTCTTTCTGATGGAAACATTGCAACAAGGACGCTCACAAGGCACTAGGTGGGAAATGAACTTTACAACTTTGGTGGGAGGGGGAGGGAAGAGAGTGGGAGAACACCAAAGGAATGGGTAATGATGTTTGACAAGAAATGCCCTCATTGGGCTGGGAAGGTGGCTCAGTGGTTAAAGCGCTTGCCTTGCATGCCTGAGGCCCTGGGTTCAATTCCTCAGCACCACATAAGCAAAAAAAAAAAGAAATGCCCTCATTACCTGACTCATGTAACTGTAACTCTTCTGTACAGCATCTTTACAATAAGATATTTTTTGAAAAAGAAGTAGAGATATACATCAGTTATTTGGGAATTTGGGATATGAATTTTGTATTAATGAGATCATTTGGGAGACACAGTAGTGATTTGATTTATGGTTATGAGGAGTCTCTGGTACAGTAAGCCCTACATGAGAAGCAGAAATCACCATGAAAAGTAGACTAATGTGGAGAATGTTGAAGGCAAAAGTAATAGAAGTGGAGAGAGTGGACATCCTTGTCACATTCCTGAATTTAGATGAAATGGCTTTGGCTTTTCGCCATTAAGTATAATGCTGGCTGTTTGTCATACACAGCTTTACTATATTGAGGAATGTTCCATGGATTGCTAGTTTTTCCAGAGCTTTCATCATAAAGGGGTGTTGGATCTTGTCAAAAGCTTTTCCTGAATCTATTGAGATAACCATGTGGTTCTTATCCTTGCTCTTGTTGATGTGATGAACTATATTAATTGATTTGCGTATATTGAACCAGCTTTGCATCCCTGAAATGAAGCCTGTTTGGTCATGGTGTATGATTTTTTTGATGAATTGTTGAAGTCGATTGGACTGGAGGGAATGTGGCCAAAAGGGAACCCTACTGCATTGTTGATGGGAGTGTAAACTTGTTCAATCACTTTGGAAAGCAGTATGGAGATTCCTCAAAAGACTCCACATAGAGCTCCCCTATGACCCAGCAATCCCACTTTTGGGCATTTACTTGAATGATCACAAACAAGGCCATACTAATGCTACCAGCACAACTATGTTTATAGCGGCATTATTCACCATAGCTAAGATATGGAACCAACCCAGATGCCCCTCAGTAGATGAATAGATCAAGAAAATGTGAGATATATATATATTGGAATTCTATGCCTCCATTAGGAAGAATGACATTACCCCATTTGTTAGGAAATGGAAAGACTTGGAAAAAATTATATTAAGTGAAGTAAGCCAAGCCCATAGGTCCCATGGTTTCCCTTATCTGCAATAACTGATATATGTCTAGGATAAGCAGAAAAGGTCAAAAGCTATGTAGATACGACCATATAGCTTGATGCTAAGCGAAATGAACCCCAAGACAGGGAAACAAGAGATTTTATCTTTCTTGTTGTTCTTTTTAATGTACTTACAATGTACTATGTGATATTTTTGTTTCTTTGTATGTTCTTCCCCCATGGTATAATTCCTGTTGTAAATGTATTTGATTACAGTGTTCTGCATCTTGTATATACATTTTTGTTAAATTTGGGGCAGAGAAAGGAAATAGCAGAATGCTGAAATAAGGATACAGGATGACCCATTGTAACAACAAGATGTACTAGCACTATGTTGAAAATGAACTTTACAACTTTGTGGGGGGGAGGAGGGAGGTGTTGGGGAGGTGGGAAGGAAAGGGATGGTAGGGGAAAAACAAAGGATGGAGTAACAATGCTCGATAGGAAATGGACTCATTACCTTTCTCATGTAAATATAACCTCTCTATACAGTATCTTTACAATAAAAATATATTTAAAATAAAAAGTACTAGAAATCTCAACAGATTGGGTGTGAGATAGGAAGGAGAGAAAGAAAGAGAGCACTTCTAATAGACATTAAATGTAGAGGACAGAGATGCTGTTTATTAAGACAGGACTAGGGGAGGCCCAGTTTGTCTGGAAGTAGGGAGTGCACAGAAGTTTAGAGGTCTACTTTGACAGAGTTAGATTTGAAAGATTGGTAGACACATCAGGGTAAGTATTAAGTGGAGGACTGAGTATGAATTTGGACACATTATTTATTTATTTATTTGGTGGTACTGGAGTGTGAATTCAGGGCTTTATGGGGCAATTGCTTGCTTGTTCTGCTGGTGCTCTAGTTCTTTAGCCTTGCCTCTAGTCCGACATTTTGCTGATCAAGTTGACAAGGAACCTCATGGGCTTTCCTGCTCAGGATAGCTTTGAACCACAATCTTCCAGGTTTCAGATTCCTGAATGGCTAGGATTATAGGAAAGGCCACCAACATCCAGGCATAAATGTGGACTTCTGAGGGGGAGTCAGTCAGCACTGTTGATTGGTGTTATCCAGGAGATGGGCATTATGGAGATCATCTGGGGGAAGGCAGCCAGAGAGCCCAAAGAGGCACCGTGCTAAGCCTTGGTTAATTAAATCATTTAGAAATGGAAAGTAATGAAGGGGTGAGTATGCGTGGTTCATACCTACAATCTTAATTACTCAGGAGGCTGAGATCAAGGATTTCAGTTAAAAGCTAGCCTAGGCAGATAAGACTTCCATCTCTAATTAACCAGAAAGTGCGCTGGGGCGGGGGGGGGGGGGGGGACTAAAGCTATGGCTCAAGTAGTAGAGCATTAATCTTGATCAAAGAAAGCCCTGAATTAAAGCCTCCCTCCAAAAACATAGAAAAGGGGCAGCATGAGAATTGAAAGGGATACTCAGTGAAATACAGTAAGTACAAGTGTAGTGGCTCACAAAGTGTGGTGGCTCACACCTGAAATGCTAACACTCAAGAGGCTGAGGCAGAAGGACCAGAGATCAAGGCAGGTCTGGGTTAAAAAGCAAGACTGTCACAAAGTGAATAAAACCAACATGAAAAAAACAAAAATAAAAGCAAAAGAGAGGAATAATCAGCAATGTTATCTGAGCTGTTAATGTAAAAAGTGCAGAAAATCTCATTCAAGTTTTGACAGAGTTGAGTAGAATGACAAGAATGGAATCCCACCTGGTGCCATCGAGGAGAAAGTCTGTGAAGAGTTAGAATAGACAGTAACCACAGATGACCTTTTGGGTACACACTGAAGTGTAGGTTGGCATGTGAAAGAACTAGAAAGAGATGTGGAAATCAAAAGAAATTGTTTATAGGGCTATGAATCAAACCTACGGCCTTGCACATGCTTGGCGAGTGTTTTACAACTAAACTGCACTCCTAGACTACAGAAATGGTTTTGAAACATCTACAAATTGAAGTGAGTAATCCAGCTGAGAGGAAGAAATAAGTGAGTTGGGAATACGAGACAAATAATAGTAGGAGAAAAGCCCTTGAGAAGGAGAGAAGCAACGAGGAACAGGCTCCTCACTGGTGCAGGGACCATGCACAGGTGGAAAGTATCAGACTCAAATACATTCTATCACCACACATATACATTAATTGGAAGGCCAGAGGGAAATATCTGTGAATAAAGGGCAGAATGAGAACACACTATGAATCTTTCTTCTTTTTAATATATATTTTTAATTAAAAGATATTGTACAGAGGGGTTACAGTTACATGAGCAAGGTAATGAGTCCATTTCCTATTGAGCATTGTTACCCTCTTCTTTGTTTTTCCCCTACCATCCCTTCCATTCCCACTTCCCCAACTCCTCCCTCCCTCCTGAAGTTGTAAAGTTCATTTTCAACATAGTGTCTTGTACATCTTGTTGTTACAATGGGTCAGCCTGTATCCTTATTTCAGCATTTTGTTATTTCTCTTTCCCTCCCCAAATTTGAAAAATGTATATACAAGATTCATGGCACTGGCATCAAATACAGTTAAAACAGGGGTTATACCATGGGGGAAGAACATACAAAAGAAACAAAAAACCCACATAGTACATTAAAAACAACAGCAACAAAGATAAAACCTCTGTGTCCCTATCTTGGGGTTCATTTCATTTAGCATGAGGTTATATGGTCATATGTACATAGCTTTTGACCTTTTCTGCTTGTCCTAGACATACACTAGTTTGTGGATCTTTCTTCTATTACCTTGTGATATCTGCTTTTATACTAAATAGATCTCTTTTCAATAACTGATTTTTGAAAGCAAAACAAACCAAAACCCCCCACAATGTTCCTACCAGTTTTATAGCAAGAGAAGAGCTAACATGCACATACACACACACACACATATACACACACAAATATACACACATAAATACATACATATACTGTTTTGTCAGATACCAAAATATTTTGAACTAATAATTTTAGTTCTATTTAGATATATACACGTATATGTATGTATATACAATCTCAGCTATGATATTACTCTGTGTGAGTGCTATTATAATAATTCTATATATGTTAGCTTAATACTCAAAATAATATCTGCCATACAGGCAGCAGCACCATTCCAACTATATATATGAAGTATCTAGAGCACAGGAAAGTTCAGCAACTTGTCTACAGCCACACAGCTAACAAGCTAAGATTTGACTGTAGGCCTTCTGATCTTAAAATCCTCATTCTTATGCTCCACTCTTGATCAATTTCATCTTAACAAAAACTTTACCCCCCAAAACGTGAAATAATCTATATATATTTCACAGCTAAGAAAAGTAACACTTAGAAAAGCTGGATAACTTTCTTTCAAGGTCATACTGTTTAAGGAGCTTGGCAAGCCTCCAAATCTTGGGTCTGCAATCTGTATTCTCAGCACCTAACGTTAGCTTAAGTTTCAGAAAAAAAAAGTAACATATTCTGTCACTTGAAACTGCTGAATACATACACGTTGTATAGAAAATGAATTGTTTAATCAAAGGAATAAAAACAAATTATAAGAATAATGTTAAATAAATACCTAATGATATTAGATTTTTATAGGCAGGTGTGTGTGTGTGTGTGTGTGTGTGTGTGAGAGAGAGAGAGAGAGAGAGAGAGAGAGAGAGAGAGAGAAAGAGAAAGAGAGAGAGAGAGAGAAGGCCTAGGAACTGTCACTTAGCTTTTCTTTCAAGGCTGGAACTATAGCACTTGAGCAATTGCTCTATATCTGGCTTTTTGCTGATAAATTGGAGATAATCTAACCAATTTTTCTACCCTCAGAACCAAGATCCACAGATCTCAGCTTCCTGAGCAGCTAGAATTATAGATATGGAGCCACCAGTGGCTGGGTAGGAAGGAATGTTTAAGATCCTGGTAATTGCTGACCTCAGGAATTTTATGACTTTAGTGTTACTCTATTTGAAATTCACTTTTATAGCATGAGATAAAAAGAAATATAGCTCACAAATACTTCCAAAAGTAATTTATGTTCATTGTAAGGAAAGAGGCTTTGCAGACAAACATAAAAAAGAAAGCTGTTAAGAAAGTTGGAAAAGACAGTGTTGGAGGCTTGGCCCAGCTGGTAGAGGGCTAGCCAATGAGCAAAAGAGTCAGGTACCAAGTTCCAATCCCAGTCTTAGACAAAAAGAAAGAAAGAAAACGTATCTTAAAAAGAAAGGAAAAAAGGAAAGTATGGAGCTTGAGAAGAGACATGAGATCTGTATCTTAAGGTTGGTTGTGTGTAATCCTAACACTGTGTGCATAAGGACATAGGTACATACACAGTTTCATACAAAAAGGATCATACTTTTGTTTGCTTCCTCCTTTCCTCACTGAAATCCCAATAGGACCATTTCTTATCTCAAGCATTATATAGATCCTTATATTTTATAATTTTACCATTATAAAATCGATAATTTTATAATTCCATTGTATTTTATAATTCTATCATTATAAAATCTATAATTTTATAATTCTATCATTAGATTGCTCTCAAATTCATTAATTCCCTGCCATGATTGGATGCTTGCATTAAATATTCATTTGCTAGAATGAATGGAACAAATGCCATTGACAAACTAGATGCATCTCCTGTGAAACTAGGAAAAGTGAGGTGGGAGAGATGGGAGAATGATGAGAGGGAGTAATGCTTATCAAGAAGCACTGTACTTCTAAACTGATTTGTACAACTACTTAAAGAGAATAAAAGCATAATTTTAAAAACTGCCATTGGCAGGTTGGATGGTTTAAACAAGAGAAATGTATTTCTTACCAGTTTTGAAGGTTAAAGTCTCAGGTCCAGGTATGACAGGTTATTTCTTCTACAGTCTTTCTCATGGGCTTCGCTTGTTTGTTTGTTTATGCTGGTAATAGGGCCCAAGAGAAGGGCCTACACACTGTCCCTTAAAGTTTTCTGCTCAAAACTGGTGTTCTATCACGAGAACCAAAGCTCCACATCTGGCTTTTTGCAGGTTAACTGGTGATAAGTGTCTCAAGGACTTTCTTCTGTATGCTGGCTCCAAACTTTGACGGCCAGAAGTAAGTCTCCTGGATATCAAGAGTTATAGGCAAGAGCCACCAGCACCCAGCCTTCCTTGGCTTTAGTTGGGCCACCTCATGGATGCTTCCTAACAATGCCTTTTAAGTGAGTGACTTCTTGGTTCCTTTCCTCTTCTTAAAAGGACACCTGTCACTGGACAAATATTCCACTCTTGATACCTCATAACTCTGTAATTGCTTCTCTAAAGGCCCTATTTCCAAACACAGACTTTTGCACTTGATGTATGCATAATGTATGCATTAAAGGAGCATATAAGTCAGTTCATAACAGATGAATTTTTGTAAGTATAAATTAGAATAAAAATGCTAAAATATGAAATGACTTTTATCTAATCATTTCCTGATATATATGTATATATATATATATAATTGGGGTAATCATTTTCAGATATATATAGTTATAAATACATATCTAATTGATAGATCAAAGCATATGTTATTTGAAACCTTTTAATATGAATTACCTATTAATATTGTATCGAAATCTGTAACGTTTGTTTTCCCTTTGAACAACTGGCAGTAGAATATGAGCTTGAAAACCAATCATTTATTCATTTATTTGTTATAATTTTATTATCTGTAAGTAGCTGTACAAAGAGGTTTCAATTCAGCATGTCAGTTCATGAGTACATTGTCTCCTCATCAAACAAACATTTTAAAGGAGCAACAATCCACCTAAATTTCACTAAGCCAGAGCTTACTCTCAGCTCAAGTATTATCTCTTGACTGTCACCTCAGTCAGTTTATTTCTTTCTTGTGCTCCCCCCAAATTCTGGGAGCAAATGCTTGTTGAAGAAGGCAGAGTTACAATAGTCTGGATGATTTGGTCAGTGTTTTACAGTATCCTGTTGCCTGCATGCTAAATTATTCTCTTCACAATGCATTAATAGGGGGGAAAATGCAGTTTATTCTGTTGATGAACAGAACCAATAAGGAGAAAAGATGATAGGGGGTGTGCAGGTTCATTTGGGGTGCTACGAAGCTGTCTTCTCTGTCTTCTCACTAAGCTAATACATTGAAGGTGAGCTTTTTTCCTACTCAGCATTCTCTTCATAAATTTTCTGCTCTGCGGTCTCCTGCTGGCATTAGGTTACTCTTTAGCCTACAGGCACTGCAGGAAATTAAATATGAAATCAATGCTTTCTCAGTTGCACTCAATACTGGAGTCCTGGGTCCCCACAATTGGGTGAATATTTTAATTTCAAGATGGGAAGGTGTCTTGAATTGAAAGAGAAAAAAGGATGTTATTTCATTCAGGAAATAGAAAGAGCTTAACATGGTTCTTGGAATACAAGGGTAGTATAACTTATTGGGCACTCAGGTTTAATGTTATTTTGATGGGTGAAAATAAGTATTATGCAAAAGATATCAAGTTGGAAAGAAAGAAAACTTGGCAGGAATAGGAAAGGCCAGTAGGTAATCCTAGATAATGGAGATTAGAATTTTGGTTCAGGGCTCACCAGGGCAAGAACAGTTAACAAGACCCCATCTCAAGCAATAAGGTGGGTATGGTGCACCCATCTGTCATCCCAGCTATCTAGGAGATAAACAGGAGCATGATGAGGCAAATACCCAAGATGTTGCCTGAAAAATAAAAGCACAAAGAAGAGAATGGCATGATTCAAATGGTATAGTGCCTGTCTAGCAAGCCTTATGTCCTCAATACCAACCCCAGTAACTGACAAGAACAGAAAAAAAGAAATAATCGAGAGTTGGGTGTATTTAATATTTTCTGCCATTAATGTTTACCTCGATTACAACAAAGCAGCACAGTAAAATTGAACATTAAAATTAGAAGTGAGTAGGTAGACAGACATTATGTAGGGAAGGAAGGCTCTTAAAATCCTTGAGACAAGACTAACCATGACTAGCTGTTTGTCTCAAGACTGTGCAACAGCTTTTCTGAGCTTCAGCTTCTTTTCACATATGGAAATATTAACATCACGATAACAGAGTAGCAATCAGGTTTAAATTAGATGTTATGCAAACTATGTAGCAGAATATACCACATACAGTCCTCAAATGCATATTTCCTTCTACTCTTGGGAGCAAGAAAATGACTGAGTTCTTTCTGTGTCTTTCAGTCAAGATATAGAATCTAGATGTCTAAATGGAAATAGTTGAATCAAGGAGAACAATTATTCAGTAGATGGTGTGGAGTGATCAGAAGCATGACTGGAATTTAGGCCAGAGGATATCTGAGCACTGCAGGACATTCTGCCTGGAAAGATTCCTCTAATTGTTCAGTAACTCGTACTGAGTGTTGGTGGAGATGAGAGATGTAAGAGAAGCTAGCTCAGGAAAGATGTTGAAAGGGGGCCAAACAAAGGTGGCATCCTGAAGCAAAGACAGGCAAATAGAATATTGAATGAATAAAACTCTTTGGCTCGTCTTTATGGAAAGAGCAATTTATGCTCAAAATAAACACATCCAAAAAAACCCCAAAAAAACAAAAACTAGCATGACTAAAAAAGTTTATCATATGAAATTTACTGAATAAATTGTAACGGATGATAAAATAGTTTATCAGACTTGATTTTGGAAATTTAAAAAGACTGTTGTGTAAATGAATTGGTCACATTTTCCAAAACAAAAAAATGACATCAATATTAATCTGCATGCATCTTAGTAAATAGAAGATAGAGAAAGCTCTATCCTTTCCTATTGAGTTGGAAAATGAGATTTGTCTTTTACTATCAATATCTATTTTAAAAAACTTTCTAAAATATTTAGGAAAAGCCAAGTTACCAGTGTTTTTTTTTTCTTTATTAGCCAAGTAAAACATGCTTATTGGAGAAAACTTAGGAAATACAGGGCAACACGAAAACAGGAAAAACAGAATCCAATTACATTTCTACACATGCATATAATTTTTATATTTCTGTCTGTTCTCTATTTTTATTCTTTTTTGGTGCCAATACTGGGTCTTGAACTCAGTCCCTGGGCATTGTCCTTTAAATTTTCAGTTCAAGGTGGGCATGCTACAACTTGAGCCATAATCTTTTACTTCCAGCTTTTTGCTGGTTGATTGGAAATGGCTCTCTTGGGTTGGTCAGGCTAGTCTGGCGCTAAAGTGGGATTCTCGTATCTCAGACTCTTCAGTAACTAAGATTATAGATGTCCTACTTAATGTGCTTTTTCCTTTTAAAGGTTTTCTCTATGCATATATAAATATCATTTCCAGATACATACTTTTTCACCCCATATATTCTAAACATCTTTGCATGCCATTAATAGTTTTAGCCTAACAGTTTTTAAAACATGTAAAACACATACTCTTCTCACTTTGCTGTCAATATCTGCCTGCCAATTTTATGCAGTTTTACATCTTGTGTCGCTAGATTTCAAACGTGCACTTTCCTCATTCTTTTGTGGAGATCTGATCTCTTTTATTGGATTGTACTTTGCCCTCCTCTGCTCCTTTCCCTGCCAACTCACTTCCTTCAAGGAGACTGAAGGCTCCTAGGAAAAGAAATTAGCTCTTAAGTAATCAGAATAATCACTATGCGCAAATAAAAAGGCAAATGAAAAGACTTTGGATTTCAGAGAAATGTTTCTTCAATCACCTAGCAAACCTGTCCTTAAATCAAAAAGCAAAAGGATTAAGAGAACCTTCCATGCATATCTTTTAACCTATGTTCCTTCTCTTAAGATGAAGTAAAAAAGGAAATGATGTCTTTTACCACAACCAAAAAAGCAAAAGAATGATAGACTACCAAATTAATAGAATCTCTGAAACCCAGCTTTCTGTTTTTTCACTCCCCCCTACAAAAAAAAAAGCAGCCTAGATAAGTCAACCCCATGGTGAATTTGGTACCCAGACAGACAATCCGTGCAGAAAGTGGGTATTTGTCAAGGGGTTTTCTGAATATAAGAGACATTCTTTTGATTCCATATATGACAGCGGGCCATGCCCTGGCAAATCAGAGAGAGAAAGGAAAGAGAATCCTTTACCCTTTCTTTTGATGTTTTCTTCCAGGTAGAGCTGTGCTCAGACTTTGATTAAAATATCACACACATGGCTAGGCCAGCTTCCAACACAGTCTCTAAAAATGGAAAGCTAGACAGAGAGTTTTTCTAAATGTGAAAAAGCAAATATTTTGTAGGGCACAGGATGCTTGTGCCTTGAGGCTCTGCTTACCACAGATTCATGAGACCTTTATACAATCTACTATAACCCTTTAAGTAAGACAGAAAAACCTCATTAATGCCTCTGCCATTTAGTCATTCACTCACCTTGTGTTTGGACATTACACATATGGACTCCAGCTCTGGGCTACAGCAGAGAAAAAGTAAACTCAGCTCCTTTATGTTCGGCAGAGGAGCAGGCCTGGCATATTATTCTGTGAGTATTTGGATGCAGCTTTTGGATTCTAAAGGCAATGACAATACCACACTTGTGCATACACACATGCGCTCACAGGGGAACTGAACAATGACCCAAAGCTCTAGGGCTCCTTTATTATTCTGGGAAACATTTAGCAAGATGAAGTACTGATAGAAAAAGTGTGATGGAGAGTCCCACCGCCATACACATAGAGATTTAGAACTGCAGCTTGAGGAATCCCTGGGGATAATCTAGCCAAGAGTTCCTTTGTAGGGAAAAGAGCTGAAGGAATTTGCAGTCATTTGGTGTTTCTGCCTCGGTGACATTTGGCTATATATAGAAAACATAAAAATACGTTTGCGTGTGCATATGTGAGGGAGAAACAGAGATAGATAGAGAGGGAGCATGAGAAACAGAGGGAGACAGGAGAGACCAAGAGAGAAAGAGTCATTTATAGATTACTTAATAATTTAATACCAAGGCTGGAGTACTGGTAATTATAACTCAAGGAAGGAAAAATAGCAAAGTGAAGGCAAGAGAGTCAGTCAGGATCAATATTCTCATTAAATACTCAGAAAACTTTTTCCCTCTGGGTTTATATTTTTCCTCACTTTCTGGGTTCCTTTTTGTGTAGTAAATACAGAAATAAATAATAATGAAAGAGTCCCCTGACTGTGACTGGAATCAATGTATCTAATATGTCTTCCAATATTTTCCACACATACACACTCATTAGGTTCACATACCGAGAAGGGAGCAAACAGGGGCAAAAAAATCATTAGGCAGACACTCATAATTTTCGTTTCAGGATTTAACAGTTGTTTGTTCTTTCAGCATTACAATGTAGTTTCTAATATCGCCCAAGTGATGAAGTTTCACATCACAGTTAGAGCAGCACAAACGACTGATAGCGCAAAGTATTTCCTTCTGTAGTTGGCTCTGCTTTATTTTAAATATCCATGTCACTGCCGTTAGCAACTTGATTGGGGCTAAGTGGACCACCTTCATCCACTTCAACACAAGCAGCTTACAACATGCTTCTCTGCATTTCAGGTGTGTGAACTCAGCCCACGGGAATGTATTGCTTCTCTTCCCTCATGAGCTTTGACACTGCTCACCAACTTTTCTTGTGTAGACGTTCCCACGTGCCATACCTCATTTGCAAAGGCTTTGATAACACCTTAGGGTTTCTCAGCATTATCTTAGGGCCTGAGAACCGCCTGCTATGACACCCCTACAGGTGCCTCTGACCCTCTGTGCAGACTACCCATTCACTTTGGGCTCCTCCACACCTCCCTTCTCCACAGGAACTCTATGTTGGTGGTAGAGTTATTTTTATCCTTAAGTTTTTTCAACATGTTAAAGTTGAGACTACAAATCTAATGAACACCTTTTTTGGCCTGTCCTTTAAAGAATACTGCAGTTCTATTTTACTTCAAAGTATGCAAATATTTATCTTCTTCACAACTGAACACATTTAGCAGTGATACCATGAAAAGAAGACTAACTTTAATTAATAACTGGCATGTGTACTATGACATTTGAGTTATTTTAACATTCTTTATTGAGCTACATTTGAGAAGGTAGTATTAAAATATATTATGACTATACAACATTACAATGTATAATATACAGAGAAAGGAAGTATGCACTATAAAATTATTAGCACTCCATCTTTATTTCCTCAGTAAAAAAACAATTACTGTTATCTAAGATTCTTACTTATATGGAAAATGTCAAGATATGAACTATTTGTGTGAAGCCATGTTCTCTGTTGGTTGAATGAGATGACCATTCTCTAGCAATGTTCATAATGTTTATTATTAACTTTTTATGTGTGGACCTGCATCCTAACCACCCTACAAGAATACTCTTTTAAGAACAGAGTCCTGAGCTTTAGCTCGTACACCTAGTACAAAGGACAGGCATTTAGGAGTCATTCAGCAGCAAACTATTTACAGACTGACAGCACTTGTCCATGCTTGCTAAGGAGCATGCCCAAGTTTCCTCAAAACAAATAAGAAGCAAAGGAAACTAAAATAGAAGCAACACCAAAGCTGTACAAATATTAAGAACCACAGAGATATTATGCTTCTTTAGCATCTAGATTTTCACCCATATGCAGCAGGAGCTAATGCAGTACTCTTCCTCTTGAAGACAATGGAAATGTCATGCAGAGTCCTTCCTGGAGTTGGGCCACTCTGGATTCGGCCACTGTGGGCCCAAGACTTAAAGCATGAGTCACCATTAGCATCATACCACGATCACCACCACCATCGTAATTAGGTTACAGAATAGAAAGATTTAGATGGACACTGGTGGCTCATGCCTATAATCCTAGCTACTCAGGAGGCTGAGATCTGATATGAGTTTGAAGCCAGCTCGGGCAGAAAAATACATGAGACTCTTAATCTCTAATTAGTCACAGAAAAAGCTGAAAGTGGTGCTGTGGCTTAAGTGGTAGAGTGCTAGCTTGAGCAAAAGGAACTCAGGGACAGTGCCCAGACCCCAGAGTTTAACCACCAGGTCTGGGGGGGCGGGGGGGGGGGAGGGCGCGCAGGAAGTAAGACTAGAATGATTTCATTCCATGTAAATTACTAAGAAAGAAGCCAAAGTTATACAAGTGCTTCATGTGGGATTGATGGTATCTGCCTCCCAAGGGACAATGTTTAGACTGTTGAGGAATTTGTGTAAAGTTTACTCCTCATATGTCATAATCATTGTTTGATATTTTCAAAAAAAGATTATGATCAAGCCATGCAGGGCTGCAATGAGAGTTTCTGTTATGCTCAGGGATTTTAATAACTATGACAAACAAAACCCCCATGAACTAATGAAACTAAAATGTTGAATATCCAGGGAGAATTCTGAAATTTATGTCCTTAAAGAAATTAGAACTCAGAGTGGATCATGACCTCAACGTCACATTTGAATTTTTGAAAATATTGCAAGGAGTAGAAGAAACACTAGAACTTATAGACATAGGCAGAAAAGTTTTTGAAAAGAGTCCTAGAGGCACAACAGGTAGGAGAAACACATGACAAATGGGATTACTGTGAAGGACATAGTTACTAAACTAGAAATACAGCCAACAGACTGGGAGATCTTTACCAGCAATACATCCAACAAAGGCCTAATATCCAAAATATACAAAGAGCTCAAGAAAGTAACCCCTCCTAAATAATAAACCAATCACAGAATGGACACAGGAGCTAAGGAGAGACTTCTCAGAACAAGTAAGTATGGCAAACAAACATATGAGGAAATGCTCAACATATCTGGCCATAAAGGAAATGCAAATCAAAACAACTGTGAGATTCCATCTCACCCCAGTTAGATTGGCCAACATTGTGAATTCAAACAAATGTTGGCAGGAATGTGGGAGAAAGGCCATCCTGTTGCACTGTTGGTGGGAATGTAAACTAGTACAACCACTCAGGACAGCATTCTGAAGGTTCCTCAAAAAACTAAACACAGACCTTCCCTACGACCCAGCCACACCAATCCTGGGCATCTGTCTAGAACATCATGAGCCACGATACCATAAAGACACTTGCACATCCATGTTAATTGCTGTACTATTCACAGTAACCAAGTTATAGAAACAGCTCAGGCACACTACAATAGATGAGTGGATCAAAAAAAAAGTGATATCTATAGCACAATGGAATTTGACACACTCATTAGAAAGAATAATATTATGTCATTTGCAGGGAAATGTATAGACCTAGAAGAAATCATGTTAAGGAAAGTAAACCAAGCTCAGAGAGACAAACAATGCAAGTTTTCCCTCATATGTGGAAGCTAATCTAAAATGCACTAGGATGTGATAAATTACACAGGAGTTGAGGTATTCACACAGTGAGAACAAAGGAAGATACTTTTAGGAGAGGAACACAAAGGCACAATGCTATTTTGCCTCTGAACATACAAAACAATATTTATTGAAATGAACTCCAGGAAATGGGAACATGAGTTTTTTTTCTTTGTTGTTTCTGTTTTCCTGTCTTTTTGTATTGTTTATCTGTCTTCAGGAAGGTAAGGGGAGACATAGAAGTAGAGGTATAGAGGGTAAACAAATGCAGCAATGGTGCTCAAGTGGATGCTACATTGAAAATGAACTATACAACTTTGTGGGTGGGGATGGGAAGGAAAATCTGGGCAAGAGTGAGGGAAGAGGTGACATTGTCCAAGAAGAAATGGGGTCATTACCTAACTTGTGTAACTGTAACCCCTCTGTACATCACCTTCATAATCACAATAAAAAATAAAAAGTAATTAGTCATTTTGTCACCCAGAGTATCAGTTACATACATTGCACAGTTGGGTTTCATTCTGATACAGGATCTTTTCCTTCAGACATCAGGCAGCTACCCAATGTGTGTTTTGTTTAGACAACTTGGGTTGTGATCTCCTCACCCTTCTCCTGGTTCACCAGGAGCGCAGAGCAAACAGTCTGCCCATGGCAAACAGTCTGCAACCCCTGGGTCAGGAAGAGCAAAGCGTTCCTTTCAAGAAGCCCCGCAGAGTCATTGAATGTAGTGAAGCATTTGAGTTTATAGGTAAGTTCAACATGTTAATTTTAAATAAAAAGTCTTTTAAACTGAGCAGGAGTGGCTCATCCATGTAATCCACGCTATTCAGGAGGTTGCAATCTGGAGGATGCAGTTTGAAACTAGTTTGAGTCCTTCGGATGCTTCTCTTCAAAATAACCAGCAAACACTGTTCTAGACGCATGGCTCAAGTGGTAGACCTCTAGCAGAGAAAGTCATGTGAGTTCAAGGCTCTGAGTTCAAGTCCCAAAGTGTGTGTGTATGTGTACTTGTGTGTGTGTGTAGACAGAGATAAAGATGATAGAGAGGAAGAGATTTGGTTTTGCTAAGTAGGTAAGTAAAATGTTCTTTTACCAAAAAAAAATTCTTATAGTTTGCTGTCATGAATTCCTGTTAATATTTTGATGTATACTATTTTGAATCTCTCTCTCTCTGTGTCTCTATTTGTATTTAGTACAAATATACAAAACTGATATATGATCTCTAATTGCTATCTCCAAGTGGTTTCTGAAAATGCTAGGACTCATTTGTCCTTTATTTTCTCTCCTCACTGAGGAAATTTCAGTTATATGAATTTTGTTCTTGAGCAAGAATTTTTGGCAGAATATCATTTATGCAAAAACGGGCCTACTTGATAATAAAAACGTAATTTCTTTCAATGGTCAAAAGGACAGTCAAATTTTCATTAAAAAATGTTTGACATATTTGTTAGATTTTGTCCTCAACAACATTGTAAACTGGAAATTATTTCCATCAATTGTTAGTTGGATGGTACAGAGCAAGTACTAAGTTGTTTTACCTCAATAAATAACTGCTTATTAAGTAGCAACAGTGTTTCCTTCTTCAGTACATGCTGGTAACAAAGTATACAACAATTTTTAATGTGGTGTTTGGCATCTAAACAGAGTAACAAAACAAATCCCCACACAACAAAAACTAACATATACCATTTGAAAAAAATCTTTAGGAGGCCGGGAGCTGGTGGCTCACGCCTGTAATCCTAGCTACTCAGGAGGCTGAGATCTGAGGATCGCGGTTCAAAGCCAGCCCGGGCAGGAAAGAGCGTGAGACTCCTATGTCCAATAAACCACCAGAAAACCGGAAGTGGCGCTATAGCTCAAGTGGTAGAGCACTCGCCTTGAGCTGAAGAGCTGAGGGACAACTCCCAGGCCCAGAGTTCAAGCCCACGACCCACAAAAAAAAAAAAAAAAAATCTTTAGGAGATCTTTAAACTGAATTTAGTTCATAAACTGATACATCTCAATAATTCCCATTTACTAGTGTAAACATTATTATATGTGATTATCAAATGAAAGATATATAGTGAGAGAAGCAAGAGAGGACTGTGGACTGATTCATTGTCATCACTATCAACACGTACTTTGATGATTATGTCCCTTAGTTGGAAGCCACAGTGGTCAGTTGACAAAAACAAACATGCCTCCAGGGAACTGGGTATCATTTGTACAGCACTGTAAATGTTCCCTATATTAAGATTCTTGAGGAACTGGTCCTTCTTTTTAAAATGTAAGTCCTTCAGGATATGGATCAGGCTAGCAATTGTTAATTTAAGAATGCTTTCTGTTTTGAAGATCTTCAGTGAAGCTTTTGTGTTGATAGTAATGGTAATGACATACTCGTGCGAATTGTCTTTTCATATTTCCCTCTAGATATAGACACATACATACACACATGCACACACACACACACACACATACACACACAAACATGCACACAAAAGAGCTTGGCTTATTTAATCCTTTTCATATGCAGGCAGTGTAGACTGGCTGGCATTGATTGTATGCAAAAGGATTTGACAAGGGTGATCAAAAGACCTAAATTACACATAGTAACATAAGACATTTACCTCACCTATGGCTCAGCAAGGATTCAGTTCAAGTATTAAATGTCCTATACTTGAATAAAGTACAAAACTTATTAATTGTAGAAAAATATACCTAGTGATTATGAAAGACAAAAAAAAACACAACAGGATGGGGCATGGGAGGAATCTTTTGAAGTGGCATTTTCTTTTCTGTTGAAATGTCACTGGGATTATCTGCAAAGTGTAATTAAAGCATTACTTCTCAGAGATTACTCATCTTTCTCAAATATTTGTCTTCTGGGTTATTCTCAATAGTCACTTTTAGTTCCTGTATTATCAAAACATATGTATTTACCCAAAGAACAACTACCAGAGAGGGAATTTGAGAGTGGCTGTATTCCACACAGGAAAGCGCCATTATGCCTGGCCTCAACACATACTGCTCAACTCCAGCAGCCTTTACATGAGGGTAGGTGGGCCTGGTCCTGCCAGCATTTCTTATTTTTAGTGAGGAGGCAAATATTTAACTAGTTTTCTAGTATCAAGTTATACCGTTTTAAATACATTTGTGCTACTAGTTCGCTGCCAGTGTCTCATACCTGTAATCCTAGCTATTCAGGAAGATAGGATCTAAAGATCAGGAGTCAAAGCTGGCATGGGCTGGAAAGCCCATGAGACTCAAAAAAAAAAAAAAAAAAAAAGACAGAAATGGAGCTGTGGCTCAAGTAGTAGAGCACTAGCCTTGAGCAAAAAAGCTCAGGGACAGTGCTCAGGCCCTTAGTTCAAGCTCCAGGACTGGATAGATAGACAGACAGACAGGTAGACTGACAGACAGATAGATGATATCTATCTACACACACATATACATAATGCACATTTAGCTATGCACCAGTGGCTCATACCTGTAATCTTAGCTACTCAAGATCTGAGGATCGTGGTTCAAAGCCAGTCCAGTCAGGAAAGCCCATGACACCCTTATCTCCGATTAACTACCAGAAAACTGGAAGTGGCACTGTGGATCAAATGGTAGAGCACTCACCTTGAGCTGAAGAGCTCAGGGACAGGGCTCAGGCCCAGAGTTCAAGTGCCATGAGCAAAACAAAATAAAAACAAAACCAAAAAAGCACATAATATACATTTTACAAATTTATGTATCATATATATATATATATATTGCTAGAAACATATGCAGCTTCTTTCTGTTATTTTATCCAAGTTACAGTTCCTTAAGCTGGATTCAGAGTAAGAAACTCAGATTTATTCACTTATCTATAAAATCAGATAGACTTCACACCAATTTCAACTCTACAACTCATAAACTGAATGGCTTTGGCTATGAAATTTAATCCATCAGAATTTCATTTTCCTCTTTCAAATGTTTACCAATCTGCTTGTATCTCCAGACTGTTGTGAGATTGCAAAAGGTAAAAAAAAAAAACCAACAAAGATGAAAATACTCAGCCAAAGAAACACAAAGAGAAATCCTCAAACCCTTTAACTTTCCTCCTTTTCAGAATAATTTAGCCAAAGTAAGTTATTTTATGTTTTGATATGTGTAGTATTTAAATGATATCAGTCACCCTTGGTTCTAAGAAGGTCACAGCTATGACACTTGTTATTGGAATAAATAGTTTAATTTGAATTATAAAGAAACGTCCAAATGGTGGGTGTCTTCACTTCTTCAAAAGCAAGATGAACCAGTATTGAGTCTGAAACAATAGTTATCAGAGTGATTCAAGGGACAGAACATCTTTGTACAAAGGGCATCTCTTGAACAAAATTCTCTTCTGCTCTCTCAACAGTGATTCTACCATTGTGTCCTTTGATTAGTCAAATAGCATTTAAGCATATGAGCGATGAGTTTAGTGATAGCACCATGTGAAGTGAGACCAGACCAATTCTGCTTTGATTACACTTGACTATCCCACCAACAATCAATGTTCCAAAGCAAAAGGATAATAGAAAATACAGACAGCTGACGTTTCTAAACTACATAAATGGTAGTCAAAGTTCAAGGAGTAAAGGTCCAGCTAATAGCGAGGAGTATTCATCTTGTCTCTTTATTACCTTTCAGAGGCCTTGGCTAAGGCCCCGAGGCTTGATTTCAAACAGAAATAGAAACAAGAAATGCACAAAATCATATATCACAGTCCAGAGATTACGATATGTGTAATCAAACCTGACTGGGAAAGAGCAGTTAGATGAATGAGGTATGTTCCTAGCATACAATTTGGACACTGGGATATATCAGGATACAAACTTGAAGGTTGCACAAGTGACAGAAGAATGAATGCATTTTTCTTGTAGTAGGGAAATTCAGGAATGTTTTGCTTTCTCTCTTTTTTTAGTGAAGTATTGCATCCTGCAGAAGGGCTCTTAATTACTTCATTTTTAAAAACTATACTTTAATTATTACTAATGTTTTGGCTAAAAATACTGTAAATTTTATGTGTTATAGTATAGTTTAGATAGCTTCTTAAGTAAAGTACTCTAAGATAAGAGGAAGTCAGGGTAGACAATATAGCTCAATGAACACATTAATCATGATCGAAGCCCTAAGTTAGATTCCAACACCACACACACACACACACACACACACACCACACACACACACACACATACACACACACACACACCCTGTAAATAAACCTAATGACTCGTAACTGGAAGGTTGAGATGTAAGCCAGGCTAGCAGAAAAGTCTATGAGACTCTATCTCCAATTAACCACCAAAAAGTAAGAAGTGAAGTTGTAGTTCAAGTGGTAGAGCACCAGTGTGAGTGAGAAAGCTATGGGATAGTATGTACACTCTGAATTTGAGCTCTAATACTGCCCACATGCACATGTGTGAACACACACTCATACATCAATCAAATAAAATTAATTCAAGTTCTACTGTCTTTCCATAAGTCAGCTAAAAACCAGGCTTTGTCTCAAACACAAAATCCATTTCATGGTTTATTAACTATCACTTGAATGACTCCTTACTAGACCCAGGAGACAGACTGACCCAGGGTAGATGGGGTAATTCCTTCTTTTTGGCTTTAGGTTACTAGATCTGGTGTTGAAGGAGAAGCCCCAAAAATTCTATCTAAAGTACCCATTTTCATAATCTGAAGTATCTAGGAACTTTATAAGAAAGAAAGTTTGGAACTTATAATGCATATTTTCAATACATTGAAGTCTGTTTCTTTTACCCTGTCAGTGCCCATTTAGAGTAAGTAGGTTGTGACTCCCTGCAAGGATTTTTTCTTCTTATAAATTCTCCAAATTGGTTATCATTATATCAAAAGTAATTTCTGAAGGCAGAGGTGTACCTCTGCAGTATGTATGAGGCCTTGCGCTCAATCATCAGTAGCAAAAAGTAAAAAGTAATTGTTCATCAGTTTGCTTGTCATTTAATGGCTTACTGGTAGAGTCACAGAGTGCATCAGACTAATACTCATCCTAAAAGTTCTATTTTAATTTTTTAATCATTATTCTAGCATTGTAAATCTCAACAACCAATTTCTTGGAAAGCATGTTCAAATTAGTTATATATTTGAGCTTCTGAGTAATTAGTGGCCTTGATATGGGTGAGTGATGACTATTGAAAAAGAACTCCGCTTATTTTTGAAAGATATCCCTGCACCAGAAAGAGACAGTGAGAAATTTTTACTTGCTTTTTCTGTGACTACATGTGAAAGCACTTCCTAGGGAATGTTTTCAGTTTAAAGCAGAAGGCATGATAGAAATATCACCCTTTCTTCCGAAGCACATGCTCTCAGGCTGTTTTAGTCACAATATCACCAAGATTTCCTTCTTTCAAGTAACAGTGATGCCATGTTTTCTGACCAGGTTGTGTCAGCCAAACTTAGCCAGATTTATTCTCCCCCCTGTATATTTTAGTTAACATTAGATGTAGTAGACTACAGAATTTCAAGAATAGCAGTCATTATCTTAACTTACATCTCAAACAAAGCAATAAAGACATTTTCCTCCTATTAAGTTTCATGGTGTCAGCAGCTTAGGCACTACCCAGATGGCTGTCCCCAGTGGCTTCAAGGTGGGTCTCTACATCTGCTAAGCAGAGCCCATTCTTTCAAGACACTTTTTTTCTGATTGATTTCAGACCCTGCATAAAAGCAGAATGTTTCCTTAATTTATCTCTGGAATGGGATGGACTTGTTTGGGCTTAGCTTTGAATATGACAGAAATAACGTGTTTATTAATGAGCTTGGTAGAATATATTTCTAGAACAGAAAAATAAGTTGTGACTATTTTGGGTCAGTGGTGGGGCTTGAACTCTGAGCCTGGGCACTGTCCCTCAACTCTTTAGCTCAAGGCTAGCGCTCTACCACTTGAGCCACAGAGATAGATTTTTTTTTCTAATTTGGAGAGGGGAACAAACTTTCCAACTGCAGTGCGGGGGCGGGGGGTATGAGGAGGGAGCGGTGGTGGTGATGGTAGTTGGGGAGGTGGGGAAAGAAGGGATGGTAAGGGAAAAACAAAGGAAGAAGCAACAATGCTAGGTAAAAAAAAATGTGCTCATTACCTTACTCATGTAACTATAACCCCTCTGTACAGTATTTTTACAGTAAAAACCATATTAAAAAAAGAAAAATAAGTTGTGATAAAGTATTCTCTACATAATGAAAAACAAATAGTTGGGTATATCATACAGTGAAGTGTTAATAATTGAATTAATAACTTGGGTTTTCTTTTAGAAATTACAGTGAATTCAAAAGTATCCCCTAAATAATGTCAGTATTTCCAACTTCCAGTTCAATTTCTAAAGGGAAATGAAAGGAAAGCCCTGTCACAGTGTGCAGCAAGCAGCTTTTAATGATGAATTTTTAAAGGTTGTACTCTAAGGCCTTGATTTTCCCCATCAAAATCTGAACAACATGCAGAGAATTATCACACATGTGAAATACTCCATGTTGATTTTTTACAGTTTATTTATTAGCTTTTTTTTAAGTCTTGAAATCAAGGCCAAAGTCTTCTGCGTGCTCGATAAGTACCCTACCCCTAGACAATATCCCCAGCCTAACAATACTCGAAAGAATAGGAATAATTATAGTTTAAAGAAGTATTCATGAAAACATCTATAATCGGTTGTAAGCCAGAGACCCTTTAAGGGACTCTTCATTCATTCATTCAGTTGCTCAGGCAGGCAGGTTGTCAGTCAGTCAATCAGTCAGTCAGTTGATCATGAGGCCAACCAGGCCTCATTGACTAAGCTTGTTGTGCCAAAGAATCCATTATTAAGCAGTGAGCAAAAGAGTTGAATTTTCTTCCTTCATGGAGCTTATAGTGAAGTGAAGACAGAACAAGAAAGAGTTCTGAAACCATATTTTGAAATAAATGCTACAAAAGAAATATACAGGATGAAGGAAATAACCCAGGAATTCTCCCTAATAAATCTTTTCCAAAAACTTACGGTTAAAGTTCAGAGCTAAATGTAAGTAGATTGCTGTAATCCATGTTCAAGTCAGAGAAGAATCAGATGACCAGACTTGCATTGGAGTTAGTTCCATTGTCGAATCACAGAATAGGGTGGGGTGACAGAATAGTCACAGAAAGCACATAGCAATCATGTACCTATTTGATATAATATAAGCAAATATGTAAAAACACCATATGACAAATTTGCATCTTGATGAATTCTTGGAACTCTAGTGACCACTCTTTCCATATAGGTAATGCAGATATGGGTTACAGAGACTAAAGCTACAAAATGTACCACCACCACAACGGGAAAAAATGTATCTGAAAAAAATTTTCTCCAACCTTTCTTTGATATTTTGTGTTTCTGGGTCTCTATTAAGAAAATTTCGGCCTGTGCCAAGGAGACCTAGGGTTTCTCCTATTCTGTCCTGTAATGTTTTCAAGGTGTCTGCTTTGACTCCAAGGTTTTTGATCCATTTGGAATTGATTCTGGTGCAGGGTGATATATAAGGATCTGGCTTTAGTTTTCTACAAGTGATTAACCAATTTTGCCAGCACCATTTACTGAAGAGGCTGTCTTTCTTCCATTCTATTTTTTTAGCTCCCTTATCGAAGATTAGATGGCTATAGGTCTGTGGGTTCATTTCTGGTTTTTCAATTCTATTCCATTGGTCCTGAGGTCTGTTCTTGTGCCAGTACCAAGCTGTTTTGATTCCTATGGCCTTGTAGTAGAGTTTGAAATTTGGTACTGATATTCTACCAGCTCTGTTCTTACTGTTAAGGATCATTTTTGCTATTCGGGGTCTTTTATTGTTCCATATGAATTTTTGGATTGCCTCTTCTATTTCCTTGAAGAATGATAGAGCTCCCTTATGACCTGGCAATCCCACTTTTGGACATTTACCTGAATGATCACAAACAAGACCATACTAAAGCTACCAGCACAACTATGTTTATTGCAGCATTATTTACCATAGCTAAGATGTGGAACCAAGCCAGATGCCCCTCAGTAGATGAATGGGTCAAGAAAATGTGGTATGTATAAACAATGGAATTCTATTCCTACATCAGAAAGAATGATATTGCCCCATTTGTTAAGAAATGGAAAGACTTGGAAAAAATTATATTAAGTAAAGTAAGCCAGGCCCACAGGAACATAGTTCCCATGGTTTACCTTATTTGCAATAACTACTATATGTCTGAGACAAGCAGAAAAGGTCAGACAAGTTGATGTTAGGTGAAATGAACCCCAAGATAAAGACTCAAATGGTTTTTCTTTCTTGCTATTGCTTCTAACATATTTATAGAATGATTTCTTTGTATGTCCCTCCCCCACGGTATAACCCCTGTTTTCACTGTATTTGATGTTGGTATAATTTGGGGAGGGGAAGGGAAAAAACAAATTGTTTATAGGGATACAGGTGGACCCATTGCAACAATGAGATGTACAAGACATTATATCGAAAAACAAACTTTACAACTTTGGCCTTGGGGTTGGGGGGGTGGAGGGTGAGGATGGGAAGGGATGGTAGGGAAAACAAAGGAGGAGGCAACGATGCTTGATAAGAAATGTACTCATTACCTTGTTCATGTAATTGTAACCCTTCTGTATGGTATTTTCACAATAAAAATATTTTTCTCTTGGTGTTGTTTGTTAATTGATGATGATGCAGATAGCCGGTGAACTTCCCAGAGTTCAAGCAGGGATTTCAGTTATTTAGTTCGTAAAATCATTCATTACCAGCAGCTGAGAGATGACCAAGATTAATTTAATACCCATTGTAAGATGCATGGTCAGGTAGGGTAATAGAGAGCTCATATTTCCTGAGAATAATACCTGGCTTACAGCATCTAGAAATTAAGCCAGGTCTATGTATGCCATGAGCAGTATTTAAAATGGAAGGGTAAAGGTGGAGAAACAAGCTTGAACTTTAAAAAATGCAAATAGAGATTTAAATTCTAATTGTCATATTTGTTGACATGAAATACTGTCTAACAATTAGAAAGTGAAAGGCATAATTAGAGTACAGTCCATTTATGACATGCATTCTCTTTGTGTTTCTACACATAAATGAAAATAATGGAATATTCCATGAGATAAATAAAAATGAAATATTCCAAAATGCTAGCAATAATAACTTTCTGATGATAGCCTGATAGGGGATTTTCGTCTTCCTTGTTTTTCCTTACAATAAAGATTTTACTTTTAAAATGTCAAAATCCATAACATTGAAAGATAAAAATAAAGTATCCCATTGAATAATACTTTAAACAGAATATCTTTACTGTTATGGGTCTCACTTTTACTATATTAATTATAAAGAATACTTTTTCCAAAGGTAGAATGACTATTTCAAATGCCTTGATTTGCTCTTTGGCTAGGCAGGACTTATTGAACTACCAAACAGTTAAATTGTGTGCCTGATATAAAAAATAGGACACCACACTCACCGCCCCCTACTCCCCCTCCCCCCCAAAGTTGTAAAGTTCGTTTTCGACATAACGACTTGTACGTCTCGTTGTTGCAATGGGTCCACCTGGATCCCTATTTAAACAATTTGTTTTCCCCCTTCCCTTCCACAAATTATACCGACATCAAATACAGTGAAAGCAGGGGTTATACTGCGGGGGAGGGACATACAAAGCAACAAAGAAATAATCTTATAAATGTGTTAGAAACAATCGCATGAAAGAAAAAAAAAACATTTGATTACATAACTTAGGGTTCATTTCCCTAACATCACCTTATCTGACCTTTTCTGCTTGACTCAGACATATTGGGTGGGTGGGCAGGGGGAGGATGGGATGGGAAGGGGAAACAAAGGAGGAGGCTACAATGCTTGATAAGATATGTACTCATTATCTTGCTCATGTAATTGTAACCCCTCTGTACAATATTTTCACAATAAAAAAAATAGGACACCAAAGTATTATAATATTTTGGGAAAAGCTACTTGGTTTTTGATATTTCAAGAAAATATAGAAGCATTTGTCCAAGAAAATATCAGAAAGTTGTTGAACTGAAGAACACAAATAGGAAGAAAATGGTATGTTTTTGAGAGCCAAGGATCATGAAAAATTGTTTGGTTCTTAGCATAAAATACTCCCTCCCAAACTCTGTACCACTAAAAATAAAAGCAACTCTTTCCCAAAAAGTGCATTTGGGCCTACAAATATCAGTTTTCACCCATGTTTCTACATTTTTCTAAAGTACTAAAAAGAAAATTTTTATTCCAAAATATTTTTGTGTCCCTGTTCATACAGATACTCTAAATACATACTTAGTCTATAAGAAAATTCGCTGTGGTCAAAAGTAAGACAGGCTACCTGAAATATTCAAATAAAAATGTAAATAAAAGCAAGCCATATAAGGCAGATTTAGTATGTTTTATAAATCAAATCTACCTGTTATACTGTTGTATTTTCTTTTTGCCACATTTTTAGTAAATGTGTATATGTATGTGGCTATGCATGTATGATCACATGTAGACTCTGTATGTATGCATCACATTCATCCCTTTTAGATTTGGTCATATGACCTGAGGTTCAGCCTCTCCTATACAACCTACCAAACACAAACTTGGACAAATCTAATCTCTCTGAAACTCTCCCACTTATATTTGTAAAGAATGTACTAATAACGTTACTGACATGAGAAAACTTCTAAGAATATAAAATGAGAAACGAAGAATGAAAAATTACTATAAAAGATTATACTATTATTGGGTATATTGACAACACTAATTATAATGACTTTGTGTCTTCATTAACTTTTTTCACATGCATATATCTTATATCCTCCAAGGAAATTCTATGTTGCTAGCATATGCAAATTCTGCTAATCATGTAAGAGCTTTACAAATAGTTGTTAGTTAATTGATTAATTCCTCCTGTTTGAAAATGCAGTTTCAGTTGATAACATAATAGCGGGATGTATCAACAAGAGGAGTCTAATTGACTTCTCAGAGAAACAACTAAGTATAAATTGAGTGTATTTATTTCAACTAAAGCTGATGGTTGAATTATTTCTGTTGAAACATTCATGGTAAATTTGGATTTATTTTAAGCTCCTACCTTAGGAAACAAAGCATCAGCTCTTTATGATTCAATGGGAAATAACTTTGCTTTCTAAATATTTTCTATGCCACACTGAAGGAGACTTTCAAAATGAACATAAAGTTCAAATATGTTCTGAGGTCAGCTGAAGAACAAGGAAACATCCTATCGCAAATCAACATAAATAATGTGTTTTAATTAGAACAAATTTTGCTAAATGTTTACATAGCAGTTAAACTTTGACTTTAATATTCCAACAAAAAAGCATTTCCAGTGTGGCAAAAGGTAATTAATACCTTTTACACAAACAACACAATTAAATAACACATTTGAAGAATAATTTTCATATATTCTTCATATAGTCCATTTTCTCTGACATCAACTTGGTAGCTTCTAAATCATTGTGTATCTAGACTCCACTAAGTACCAAATTACAGTTTTCAAAAATTAATCATGCATTAGGGAGTAATTTTAATGTAGTTTGACATTATATTCCATAAAGTTGTGGAGAAACAAGGATTCATGAACAGGTTAAACCCCTGTATCTTGGCAGGATTCCGTAAAACCAATCAGTTCTGTTCAAAATATTCAGATTCTATCATTTAGAAGCCCATTTCAAAATGGAGTCTTGATGTTACAGGTCTAGAGGTTTGTGGATGTTAAACAACTGATGTATATTTTTAAAGCATAGTTTGCTCTGGGGAAGACCAGAGTCCTGGAGAAGGGATCTAACAATTATCTAGGTCACACTTTTGAAGGTTTGGATGACAGAAGAGTGTGCTGCCTTATGTGGTGGTCCTGTGACTCTCATAGTTATCATGCAGAACTGCTACACTTTGTATTTCTAATATTCTCTCATCCTAATGAAGTGCAAGTCTACTGACATAGTCTAGGTTCCAACAACACAGTAATGAGTAATCACTATGTAAACTCAGCAGCTTATCTGAAAACCAATGAACATCTTCTCTCAATTTCTTCTACTCCAAATGAAATAATTCTACTTTCTTTCCATGGAGACAGTCTAATAGCTGAACCAAACCATGAACAGTGAGTTTAAAACCCATGACCTCCAGTGACTTGCCTCTGTCCAAAGATGACCAACTTTGTGCATAAAACCACCTCCATAGGAAAACTCCACACAAAGGAAATAGAAACAAAACCCCCAAGGTTTTGTTTTTGTTGTGGTGGTGTTGTTTTGTTTTGTTGTATAAAACAGAGTCAACCACTATCTAGATCTTAACTTTGTAAAGTTCACTGTCTGATGTTTTAATTTAGTAAATCACAGTTATAAACAAATTCAGGACATAATACGTTATAAAAATTTTGATGTGACATACAAGCCCGATACTTCTTCCTCGTCCTATTTTCTACAGTTGTTACAATTAGACACAGGGCAGCATGAGCCCACAGAGTTGTGACTCCATATAATTCATGACATGCCACAGCCAGCTTAAGTTAAGTCACTGTGGATCCCTTCAATCTATAAAAACAAATCAATTATGCACTGGGAAATAAAACTATAAACCAGAGACACATAAAAATTATAAATGAGGGTGGAATGTTTAAAATTGAATACAAGATAAAAATATAAAAACACTTACGTGGCAAAAAATGTTTGCCCCAACAATAATGTTATTGGAGAAGAAATGGATAGATAAATTAGTGTATATGATAAATGGACTATTCATGAAACACTTTTACCTACAAGGATTTTTCTAGATTTAATTCAATAAAATTCCATACCCTAGGTGGCATGCTGCTCTTGTCAGGAATCTTTAGTATCCTGAGCTGCCTTAGACCCCTAGCATCCAGAGAGAAAAAGTCAAATAGATCCTGGTAAGCATTTATAAATTATAATTGCTCCCATTTCACCTATGAGCCACACAATCTCCAGTTAAGCTTCACACACACCCCTGTCATTGAATGAGCAGGCTAATTTGGAAATAGCCAGCCTAGGATAGTTAAGAACATCTAAAATTTTCAAAAACAATCCTACTTTCCTATCAAATTACTTATAGAAGCAGACCCAGAACACATTTGACAGAAGTATAAAATGGTGCCTGGATACTAAAGGAATGAACAGCCCAAACAGCACTGTCAAATAAAATTAAGGTATCTCACCTTCCAGTTCAGCTGTGCTGCCTGGAACCAGCGGGACAAACAGGAGAAGGTTGGGGTTGGAATTGCAAGAGAAACTGATACGTTTGGGAAAATAATGGGTACAAAATAATACCAAAAGCCACCTCCCTTTCCCATTCTCATAAATACAGGGTTTGCTAGAAAAGCCCCAAGAAACCCTTATGAGGGGAAAAAAAGAGTCCAGCTATGATTTGCATTTAGCATTATAACACACATCACATAATAGACATACATAATTGTTCCTAATTTGCTACAATGAAACTAAGGGACAATAACAGAAATAAATCTCACATTAATCCAAACGCAGCCAGTGAATAATAAAACAATCTAGAAGCATAGTTTCAAAAATATGCAATCACTGCAAGCATGCAAGGACATTTATAGCCCATAAAAATGACAGCAAAACAAAACATACTCTGCATATAAATATTTCATAAGTGCAATATTCATGCTAGGTGATGTGTGTATACATATATATATATATATTATGCATACTCATGAGACGTATTTGTGTATGCTCATGGCCAAATCTATGTATAAAAAGGAAACTCAAAATCTGCCGAATTGTTTCTCACCAGGAGTGTTTTAGAGTATGAAAGAGAATACTAAATTCTGGGACCACTCTAGCAATGAAGAAAGCAAGCAAAACTACCTTATAATTAGGCCATGAAGGTTGAGACACCAAATGTATTTTTGAGGAAGGCCCAACCCTGTAATGTGAGTGCTGCAAATGAAATGATGCTTTTAACAACTCCTTTTTTTCCTGCTGTTAGCGGCTTTTCCACCCCCTGATTTTGTTGCTAAGCTTGGAGGCAAGAAATCTAGTGGTTCAGTCTGTACTCAGAGCCAATTTGCGATAAAAATCAGGCACCATTTTTTTTTTTTAATACAAGTGGATGCCTTCTTACTTTTCTCTTCCTAGCAAGCTCCGTCTGCCTCCATCCTCATCTCTGTCTCCCCTCCTAGTCTGGAGAGTGGAGTCATTGTTCAACACCAGGCCGCGAAGGTATACACACAAATCATTTAATAACCAGCTAAACCATGAAGGGAACGCAACGCTGCTCTACTCACCATGCTGACACCCGGAGAAGCTGTGGGAAGGAGGGAGAGATACAAACTGAATCCATTTTCCTTGCGACCAAGTCGGATGCTGCCTCCGAAGCCAACATCAGCAGCGGCTGCTGGGATTTTTTTTTTTCTTTTCCCTCCCTCTCTGGTTGGCAACGATGGGAACAGGAACCACCCTTCCAGCAACACTAGATTACCAGCAGCAGAGGCGGCAACAGCAGCAGCATCATTCGGGCCTCCTCCCTCTTGGAGGATGGGGTGAGCTCAGAAGCAGCCAGGAACTTGCAGCAGACACCTCCCCTGGCTCCTCCCCTCCCTCCCCCACCCCCACAGCCCCACCCCTGCTGCGGTAGATGCAGAGAGCCTAGCAGCTGCTGGTTGTCATGACAATGACCAATCGTAAGCAGCAGGCGAAGGGGGAGGGGAGGGGAGTACAGCAAGCAGCCGGGGCTAAAGGGGAGAGCAGTGGAGCTGTTGCCCTCGGAGATGCTCTCCTAGCCTGGACTCTAGGTCTTTAGAGAGAAGTGAGGGTGATAAGGCATGGGGGGGGGGGGGGGGAACCAAGCATTAAAAACTGCAATGGGAATCTAGATGGGAGCAAACAAAGTAGCTTGGCTCCTTATGTTTGTGTTTTCTATATTTTTCAAACGAAGTATATTCAATTTGCAATCAGAAGGCACATATATATATATACATGTATGTATGTATATAACTGTGGAGAACACCACATTGTGTGATAAGAAATCACAATGGCTCCAGATTTGTCTGTCCTTGGCAGCATCTTTTGCTCATTGCCATTCAAGGTTGTTCTGTACTTCGCAATGGATGGACTGAGTCGGCTTAATTCCTTTGCACAGTTCGGTTCCTGACTCTCGTTCTTTCGTGGGCTCTTTGCTCGCACTGCTTTTCCAGCTACTTTCTGAAGAGAGCAGTTTTCTGAGAAAAAGGAAATTGGAATAGATGAACCAGAAATGTCTTTAAATAACAAAGCCTCTTAGTAGCACCAGTTAGTGGACAGTTCCTAAGTTATTTGGTTTTTGGTTTTGTTTTGTTTTTGATTTTTTTGTGTGTGGTTGTGTGTGTGTGTATCAAACTTCTAGAGTGGTCAATTTTCTGCTGGCAGTTTCAAGCTAATTTCGAAGATGTCCTCTTAGAGGGGGGTGGTAAGTAGGAAAAAGGGAACTGGAATGGACAAGGATGAGTTCTACTTGTGTCCTGTTACTAACTGTAAATTATAGATAACACTAGTATTTTTCTTACATAATAGTTGTGATGATGATGTTGGCCACTCTGGGTTTCCTAAACTTTTACAATTAAGAACATTGTAAGTCATGGATTTATTAAATAAATTTTCCATACATCTATGGCAAATAAACAGCAGAGTCACAATTGAAACCAACACTAGATGTGTATGTGTATGTGTGTGTGTGTGTGTGTGTGTGTGTGTGTGTGTTTGCTGGTATTGGGCTTGAACTCAAGGCATGTACACTGTCCCTTAGTTTTTTGTGTGTGTGTGTGTGTGTGTGTGTGTGTGTGTGTTTTGTTTGTTATTTTGCTCAAAGCTGGTGCTCTACCACTTGAGCCTCAGCTTCACTTAGTTTTTTGTTGGTTAATTGGAGCTAACAGTCTCACAGGCTTTTCTGTACAGGCTGGCTTCAACTCATGATCCTCAGATCTCAGTCTCCTGAATAGCTACGATTACAGGCATGTGCCACCAGTGCGGGATAGACACTAGACTTTTTTCTTCTAGCTAATTGCCATTCTGCCATTTGTCCACAATGGGAAGATGGCCCTTATTCTTACTCCACAATCATTTATGGAATCAAATGTGATGAACACACATTTTAAAGTCTGTTAGCCTAGGCCACGTTTCTGGTGCCAGTACTTACTATGGGTATTTTGGGGGACAGTTTAATTAACTTCTTTAGGCTAAGTTTCTTCATCTATAACTTGAAAATGATCACAGATCCGTCATGAAACATTGTAAGAAAAATGGGAGGCTATACGTAAACATTAGCACAATGTGTAATGCATACACAGTTGGCATTCAGTACACATTGGCTATACTCATTTGTTACTGATTCATAAGTAATTGATATGGAAAGATGATAGTTTTGTTCATCTTGCATAGGGCTGCTCTTGGTGCCAAAGTGTTATTCTGACAAAATGAAATTGAAGGTGAAGGAAAGGACTGAAAACCTCCTCAGTACTTGCTACCTGAGCTCCTTTCTAAGGGAAAACCCACATCACTTCTGACTGTGCAAGTAGTCATCCTTTGCCTTCTGCCAGAGCCCTGCAGCCATTCAGAGCCCAAACAAACTCCCATGTCACAACCACATAAGCATGCTTGAGCATCTAAAGAATAGCTTGTAATCAATGTGAGCCAAGAAGGAAACTACTGGCCTTAAAAGCTCTTACATGCAGGCTGAGGTGACAGTTACACTCTCCATTGGCCTTGGGACAGAGCATTTTACCTTCAACACAAAAATGTAGTAGAACTGTTGGGGGTCAGCGATTCTGACTTCTCCACCTCCCTTCTACACAAACAGGAGTGAATTGTGGGAGGGAAGTGTTTTGCATTCCCTGTTTGAACAATTCCACCAACCATTTCAATACTACCCTCCCCTTGAATTTTGTCTTACACATGCACCATTGTTATCAAATAAATTTTCTTAAAATACTGGTTTTAATTATTTATGATTTGCTTAAATTATTTGATATTTATTCATTTTAGGTGTGTATCTCTAAGAACCTACATAAAAAGAGAAAGGTTAAAGAGATTGTCCCTAGAGAATAAAACTGAAAGCCAAATCATTTTTATAAGTGAAGATTTCACTTCAAAAATTATTTGTTTTAACTATATTTAAAATAATTTTGATGAAGATAAGAAAATTTAAAATTTGGCTACTTTTATCATCCCCCAACCATACTTCATTTTTCATATAGTGTTTATGCCTCTATATAATTAATATAGCATGATAAAATATAATGTAAATATATACAACTATATACTCTGTACTCTCTATACACTATATACCCTATTGTATACTCTTACTATATTTAACATATCATGTAATGCTGACAACATGACATTTGTTAATTTGTTCTTTTATGTTTCTCACAAGTAGAATATAAGCTATAAAGGAAGGGATATGTGTTTGTGTGTTTATTTGTGATAAGTTTCTGAGCCAATGAGGTATGCAGTAAATATTTGCTGATGAACAAACAAGTAAATAAACGAATAACTTTCAGTATTGAATAAAACTATCTAAATTACTATGCTATTATTTGTCTTTACATATTTGATTCTTGTCTTAATTATAAACTAAGACAATTTTACTAATTTTGAGCATGCATACTATCTACACAGACTTCAAATTAGAGTGTATTAAAATTAGAGTGTATACTCAAAATTACCTAACACGTCCTCAGTGGTCTGATTTCTTCATCTAAGTTTCTTGTTCAATAAAACTATTAATGACCAGATTGTCCACCTCTCCTTAGACCTTTCTAGTTTTGACTTCAGAATCACATGAGAAGGCTGAACAACTTCAGCGTATGAATCTTGGCTCTAAAGTAGAATTAAAATCTTAGAAGTTTCCACAGCATAATGGGAGAACACTGTGAATTGTGGACTTTTGAGACAGACTCCCTGAATTTAATCAAGGCTTTTCACTTTGTCTTCTAAGTGACTCTGGACTGCCTGCTTCCTTTCTTTGTGCCTCAGTTTCTTCATCCATATGCATCATAGCAGGATTATAAACCATTGGATTGTGTTGATTGACGATCAAGTGGAATCACATTTGTCTTGTTGAGAAATGATAAACAATATTAATTAATATCATGAATTTAGTTTCATTTATGTATGTGTTAGAACACTCAGATCACTTGGGGCGATTCTAAAAATATGCTGTAAACAGGAGACCAGCTGTCAGCAGACTAGGAGGAACTATGAATGTGTTTCTTTCCATGATAGGCAAATGCCCTTCCTGGAAAGGGGGCAGAAAGCTGGGCAGTTCTGCCTTTCTGCTGTGATTTAGATATGTATCTTCCTGAAAGGTCTATGCATAAAAATGATTGATCCTTCACAAGCTGGGCCCAAAATCATAGGTCCCATTGTTCCCCTTATTTTCAATAGCTAGAACATGTGTAGGACAAGTAGAAAAGGTCAAAAACTATGTACATATGACCATATAAGATGATGTTAAGTGGAAGTGGCGCTGTGGCTCAAGTGGTAGAGTGCTCGCCTTGAGCTGAAGAGTGCAAGGACAGCGCCCAAGCCCAGAGTTCAAGCCCCACGACCGACCAAAAAAAAAAAAAGATGATGTTAAGCGAAATGAACCCCAAGAGAGGGACACAATTTTTTTTCTTTCTTGCTATTGTTTCTAAAGCATTTATAATGTACCAACTGATATTTTTTGTTTCTGTATATGTTCCTCCGCCATGGTATAACACCTGTTTTTCTTGTATTTGATGTTGGTGCCCTGCATCTTGTATATGCACTTCTCTAATTTGGGGAGGGGTAGGGAAAAAACAAAATGCTTAAATAAGAATAGAGGTAGACCCATTGCAACAATGAGATGTACAAGACACTATGTTGAAAATGAACTTCACAAGTTTGGTGTTTGGGGGGGTGTAGTTGTAGAGGTGGGAGGGAAGGGATAGTAGGGGAAAAACAAAGGAGGGGTAACAATGCTGGATAGGAAATGGACTCATTACCTTTCTCATGTTACTGTAACCCCTCTGTACTGTATTTTCACCATAAAAAATGTGCAAAAATACAAAAAAAAGATTGATCCTGTGAATAGGAGTCTTGGGAGTATTGGATCCTTTTTAATTTTTTTCCTTTTTAATTTTACTGTTAAGGTGATGTACAGAGGGTTACAGTTACAATAGTCAGCTAATGAGTACATTTCTTTTTGAACAACGTCACCTCTTCTTTTAATACTCAGTATTAGTAGTCTTTGGCCCCTGGAAATGTGTGCAGTTTCTTCCTCTCCCACACTTCCTCTCCCATTTTATTGTAAGCACTTTGATTTCAGAAATGTTTATTCTTTATTGACCCACTAACCTAGCAAGTATTTACTGCTAGCTCCTACTGTGTGTTGGTTTTACCAGGGATGTAGTTATGAATCAGATCATAGGAGCACTCCCTTTATGAGGCTGACAATCTAAAAAGAAAAAAGAGATTACCTAAGTATTTTATAGGTAAGTAAATTCTGTTGAGGGCTAGAGCAGAGAAATACAAGAAGCTCCAGGAGTAGGAAAAGGGATGACATAAGCCACTCTAGAGTCTCTAGAAGATATTATTGGCAGGATTGTGGCATGAGGAGAAAGGGAAGAAAGTACGTACTGGTTCTTAAATGGAGAGGATTGTGACATGCCACCCCATTTTCATTTGATCCTCGTAACTAGCACATATCACCTACACATTATGTGTCACATGCATGTTTGTTGAAAGCTTTTCTTTCTCCATTTTCCAACACACACATAATACACACACACTTCTTTCCTTTGTTTCTCATGCTAATGTATTTGGAGGATTAAGATTAACCATAGCTAGTGATCGGAGAATATTGTGAGGATGCAAAAGACATGATGAGAAGTCAAAGAATAAGCAGAAGAAATAAGAATAAATAGAATAAGTGACATGAGGCTCTCACAGTGACCACTGCTCCATTACAGGTTTGCTAAGATTTATGTGATAGTACAAGCCTTTGGTCTGATTGTAAGTAGTTTTTATACCCCTTTCCAGTGCTGGAAAGTTATAGAATATTCAGTGGCTGACACCACATTGGCTTAGGTTACCAGTAACTCAGGGACATGAAGAAATTTGAACAGTTTTGTTTCAGTGGCAGTTTCTGGCCATCGTGTAGCCAGAAAGTTAAAAAAAAAGAGAGGTTAATTACAGCATACATTCAAGCTTTGTTTTAACTTTGTTACAGTATTCATTTTTAGTTATCTGTGGAAAGCATCATACTTTTAATAAATTTGCATTGCCTAGAGACTCAAAAGTCTCACTAGACGTGAGACTGGGAGCCATGAAGTTGAAAAGCACACGCATCGCACATGAAGGAAACAGAAACTGTTTTGCCTACATGGAGTTTAGGCTCTGGTAGATCACACAGCCAAAGCACAACAATCAGCATTGCTACTACATTAAAGTAGCAGCAAATTTTCCTAAGTGCCATGAAGCATTGAAAGATATGATGGCATGAATAAGGTCTGAGTGTGGGAAGTGGAAATTGTAAAGAGGGGGGATATTTAAACTGAGACATTAAGGAAAAACCTAGCAGGATGGCAAGTTCTGTAGGGACCCAACTTATGCAGCACCTTGTAGCCCACTATGAGGCAATTGGAGCTTTTAAAACGTAAGGAAGATCCACTGAAGAGCCACTGGCATAAGGCATTATGGGAAATTACTTGGTCGTAGGTGAAAGACACAGTATGGCACCATCTTTTAATCTGCAGATCATAATCATTAGATTAGAATGGTAGTAGTGGATATGATGAAAATAAGACTGTTTCAAGTATTCTATTTTGTGGTGACATTATTGAGGTTTTTGTTAACGGGTTACATCTCATTAAGAATTACTTCTAAGTAAACAGCTAATGTCTTCTTTTAGGAGGGTGTAACACCAAGATTTCACTTCAAACTTTTATAGTGAGGAAAGAAAATTCTCTGAGTTCTGGATTGGAGAAAATGTGTAGAAACTTGAGGGAGTTCTGAGCATTCAATCTGTAAGGTCTTTTCTGAGGGTTCAAAGCCAGCCAGCGTAGACTTTTATCTAATTAGCCACCAAAAAAGCCAGAAGTCAATCTATGGCTCAATTGCTAGTACCCTAGACTTGAGTGAAAATGCTAACAATATCTAAGCCCTGAGTTCAAGCTACAGTACCAGCACACACATATTCAAAAAGAAAGTCACGGGATGGGAAGGTGGCTCAGTAGTACAGTGCTTGCCTTGCATGCATGAGGCCCTGGGTTCAATTCCTCAGCACCACATAAGCAGAAAAAGCCAGAAGTTGTGTTATGGCTCAAAGTGGTAGAGCGCTAGCCTTGAGCTGAAAAGCTGAGGGACAGCACCCAGGCCCAGAGTTCAAGCCCCACAACCAACAGAAAGAAAGGAAGAAAGGAAGAAAGAGAGAGAGAGAGAGAGGGAAAGAAAGAAAGAAAGAAAGAAAGAAAGAAAGAAAGAAAGAAAGAAAGAAAGAAAGAAAGAAAGAAAGAAAGAAAGAAAGAAAGAGAGAAAAAGAAAACAAAGAAAGAGAGAAGGAAAGAAAGAAAGAAAGAAAAAAAGAAAGGAAGGAAGGATGGAAGGAAGTCACCTTTGCTTATTGAAATGGATTCTTAAATGGAATTTGTAAGGACCTAGTGAATGCCTGGCTGGAAAAAAGTCTCCTTGAATTACATATGTGATATTACAACTGAATCCCTTTGAACCTTTTTGACAATTTCAATCTTCAGTTCCCCAGGGTTTTGAATAATTTTCTCCAAACGTTCTCCCTTGATGTCCTCCAATGATGTCTTCGGTCTCTTATCAAACAACTGTGCACTTCTTTTCTTCTGAAAGACACGGCATGTGCAGGCAGGGAACAGGCACAGCAAAGGGTTGTTAGAAAGTGGAGCCCACCGATTCCATGCTCCCTCTCACATGTTTATGAGTCAGATTTCTTTAAATATTTACCTCCTGTATTTGCTGTTCATTTCTATTTGATTTGTTTCTTACACTTGATCTGAAGTGTGAAATTGGGAGCTAGAACTTGCTAACACTTCCATGTTGGAAAAATATAAAATAACGAGTTGGAATTTTGTGATTTTTTTCTTTAATTTTCACCATCCAAAAAAAAACCCAACTCTAAACAAAACCAAAATCAGACAGACCAAGAAAATGCTTTAAACAATGTGTGGCCACTGCCCTCTTACTTTCTCCTGGGACCCTCCTTAAATAAGCTCCCAGCCCTAGCTACTGCTAAAAGCTGAAAGTTTTGAATGAGATGTCAAAAATGAGAGGCAAGAGGGCTTGATTTTGAATAAGGATAATAGAAGAAACCCAGGGCCATCTCAGAGGAGGGAGTTAAGCCTCAGCAAAGCAGTTTTCCTCATTTTAGTTCTTTCAAACTTCTTCCTTTACACTGATTCCAAACCCTTTCATTTCTTCGTATCCATTTCTATTTCTAATAAATGTCTCAATATTTAATAAAACCCCAATCTGTCTATCAAATAAATCTAAAAAAACTCTTAACCCTTGCTGAAGTATAATTTTCAAAAGCAATAAAGTCAGGGCCCTCAGGCAAGTGTAAAATGAACACACTGATGATATTAGTTAACTACATATTAAAATCAGGGCAAAGAGTATTTGAGAAGCTCCATGTATATATATATGTTAGTTAAGTAACATGTAAATGAGAGGACCTGCAAATGGGAGGTTTACTTAGTACTTTTTTTTTTTTTGTCGGTCGTGGGGCTTGAGCTCTGGGCCTGGGCGTTGTCCCTCAGCTCTTCAACTCAAGGCGAGCGCTCTACCACTTGAGCTACAGCTCCACTTCCACTTAGTACTTTCTTGACCCTTCAGTTCTGAGATCAAATGTTATGTATAATGTTGACCTTTATGTGCATATAGCTAAGCCTGTGATCAACTTTCATTGGTCACAAAACTTACTTCTTCATCACCTTAATCAAGAGGTAATATGTAATCTATTTTCTTTCTGAGAGAGACCTCATACTAGATGTTAAAGGCAATGATCTGATACTGAAATCAGAAAAAGGAAACTTTATACCTTTGAACCCAGCTTTCCTTTGACATGTCAGACTGTTTTAACCTTACCTGAGTCACATTCTACCCAAAGTTAAGTGCTGGTTTTTATTTGCTTGTTTTTACTGGTACTGGGGCTTAAAGTCTGGATCTCTCCATCATTCAGCTTACTTGCTCATAGAGAGTGCTCTACAACTTGAACCTCTCCTTAACTTGGCTTTTGGTTGGTTATTTAGCGATAGAGTGTCAAGATCTATTTCTGCCTTTGCTACCTCCCAACTAAGATCCTCCAGGTCTCAGCCTCCATGTAGCTAAGTCTGCAAGCACCTGCAGTATTGGGATGCTTCTTTTACCTCTATCTTCATTTCACATAGTATCATTCTGCTTTACTGCTGCATTTATGACAGAGGGGTGTCTAACTGAAAATAGAGATCAATATAAAGGAGGGATGTGCACAGTTTCTGGGTGGGCTGGGGTATTGATCACTCCATCCTGTCCTGGTCACTTTTGGGTGTTAGTTGTGTTGCTCTGTGTTGAACAGGAAGGTCCATATTTCTGAACATATCCTCATATTGTCACCCCACTAATCCAACCATTCCCAAGGTGGGAGAATTGCTTTCACCTCACTAAAAGAGCTTTATATAGAGGGAGGAAAACTTCCTCCTTCTTAAGAACATAAGACAGAGGTTGGAGTAAATTCTTTTTTTATTTTTTTTTAAATCTTTTTTTATTATTTTTTATTTTTATTTTTTGTGAACATACTTGTACATGGGCAAGATAATGAGTACATTTCTTATCAAGCATTGCAGCCTCCTCCTTTGTTTACCCTTCACATCCCTTCCCAGCCTCCCCCCACCCCCTCCATCCAATCCTTCCCCCCCACCCCCCAGAGTAAATTCTCTTCATCTTTAAAGAGAATTCCAAGCACTCCTGCTTGTCAAGAATCAAGGGCTTTGGTGACCAAGGTTTAGCTGTTAACCACAATGGCACAGAGAATGTGAGGGCTCTAGCAGGGTGAAGGGAGACAGAGCGGATCATGCAGAAGGTGCATCTAGAAGCAAGATGTTCTGCATGTCTATGACACTAATGCTGGGCAGAGTCTGAAATGCAGATGCCAACAACTGCTGCGTGGATCCTCAGGCTCTTGTAACAGGCCTGTTGGAGAAGTTTTAGAGAAATATGGAAGCATACGATGCAAAAGAGCACCAGGAAATGAATTATTCATCAGGAATGTGGCCTTTCCAGCAGAGGTCTTAAATTATTTTCACATTCCTTGCTCAATGTTCCAGCTTACCTAACAGACAGGTACTGTCTGAGAATGGTACTGGGGTTTGAACCCAGAGCCTGGGTACTATTTCTTAGCTTTTTGTGCTCAAGGCTGGTACTCTACCACTTGTGCCACAGCTCCTCTTCCAGTTTTTTAGTTAATTGGTGATAAATAGTCTCAGATTGTTCTGCCTGAGCTGGTTTCAGTTGCCAAACCTCACATCTCAGCCTCCTGAGTAGCTAGAATTACAGACTTGAGCCACTAACAATGGGCTTCCTTATCATTTTTATAACTATTCATGCTTCACTGCTTCCACAGCAGAGTGTACAACGTGATAGAAAACACATGTTCTCTCACTCGTGACCAAATTTGCTATCAATTTCACTCTGTGTGCGTGGGGGGGAGGGAGGCTTGAACTCAGGGCCTGGGTGTTGTCCCTGAGCTTTTTGTCTCAAGGTTAATGCTCTACCACTTGAGTCACAACCCCATTTTCAGGATTTTGGAAGGTAAGTAGAGATAAGAGTTTTACAGATTTACCTGCCTGGGCTGGCTTTGAATTGTGAGCCTCAGATCTCAGTCTCCTGAGTAGCTAGAATTACAGGCTTAAACCACCAGTGCCCAACTTCAATCTCACTCTTGTCCTCAGGTTAAAGAATCTTTTTGAAGGCACATGAAAAAGAGGGTGCTTTCTGCTTCTTAGGATTCTTTTTATTAGTCTGCAGGTAACTGTCAGAGGCTTCCATGGCTCTGGGATTAGGAGTTCATTTCCCTTCTGCTTAACAGAAGTTCAGACTCTGAGGAGATTGCCTCTCTAGAGCCCCCTTCAAGTGAAAACTCCTCTTACATAGCCTGACTCTATGGAAGCACTATTCTCCAAAGAAGTGTAGCTGTGATTGTGGATGATGTGAAGAACTGTTGTATGCCACAAGGACCCATTAGGGGTTACTTATACTTCCCCACTCCAAGAATGCTGAGATTCTTACATTGCAATACACAAAACTGAGCCAAACCCAAAGCATCAAGTGTTTGGTCTTCAGTATAGAAGCAGAAAATCAGTGGTAGAATTCAAGACTGTTGTGTTATTAGGCTATGCTCTTGTTTTCTGAAGGTCCACATAAGTAATAATTCCATGAGTAATAAGCTTCACCTCCCCTTTCTATATGTTACTCTAGATGAAATTTTCAAGGTCATTACCTCAGAAGCAAATTAGCCTGAGTGAGAGAAATGTCACTTCCTTTTTTCATTTAGAAATAGTTTACTTCCCAAGCCTATCATTTTATCTATGGTCTTTGAACAATTAGTCACCCAGAAAGGAGACAGAGGTCACATTTTTTCGTGACTATTTTTCTTAGATTTCCAAAAAGCTAAATTTGTTTTTGAACATGGAATAGTTTTTAAATATGAGAAAAAAAGTATGTGGTATATGAAGATATGTAGTATATTGAGCTTCATACAAACTCCTTCAAATTGAGAATAGACTTTTATTTTCAAGGCTGGCACTTTACCACTTGAATTGCAGCTCCATTTCTGGCTTTTTGTTGATTAATTGGATGTAACAATCTTACTTCCTGCTTAGGCTAGCTTTGAACTGCAATCCTTAGATCTCAGCCTCTTTAGTAGGTAGGATTACAAGCATGAGCTACCAGTGCTTGTATTTTTATTCTTTCTTTTGATGCTCTAAAACTAGTGACAATTCATATTAAATAATTATTGAAATTAACATCCATTGTGAATCAGGGAAAACTGAATTTCTAATATTTTATCCATTTTTATAATCGTTTGGCTCCAAGGCATGAAGAAGTCCAGAGCAAGAAGAAAAAATGCTTGTATCATGTAGTTTTCAACTATCCTAGAATTTTCAGGAAAATGGCCTGAATCTGAACTTACACAAAGAGTATATGGAAACAACATATTTGTTTCATGTACCTTCTGTAAAAAGCAGCTTCATGGTTCAAAACTAGTATGGGATCTTGGTCTTGGAAATAATATTGTATGCTTTATTGTAGCTACAATTGTGTAAATTAGATTGACAAAAGCCTGGCTTCCAAAAAAGATACAAAGACCACCCTCTCTTTTAAAGGAAAGTTACACCTGTGATTGATTGAAAAATACCATTGGCAAAGGACATAGCTAGAAAGATCAATAGAAAGCCCACAGATTAAGAGACGATCTTCACTAGCCATACAATGGACAAGGGCCTCATGTCTAAAATATACTTAGAAGTCAAAAAAGTAAATCCCTCCAAAACAAAACCTCAAAGAAACAATTAATAAGTGGTCTCAAGACTTAAAAAGAGACCTTTCTGAAGAGGAAATAAGAATGGCCAATAAACACATGAAGAAATGCTCAATTTCTCTAGCCATAAAAGAAATGCAAGTCAAAACCACATTGAGATTCCACCTCACCTCAGTTAGAATGGCTATAATCAAGAAATCTAATAACAACAGATGCTGGAGGGGATGTGGCCAAAAGGGAACCCTACTGCATTGTTGATGGGAGTGTAAACTTGTTCAACCACTCTGGAAAGCAGTATGAAGGTTCCTCCAAAGGCTACACATAGAGCTCTCCTGTGACCCAGCAATCCCACTTTGGAGCATTTATCCAAATGACCACAAACAAGATCATACTAAAGCTACCAGCACAACTATGTTTATCACAGCATCATTCACTATAGCTAAGATATGGAATCAAGCCAGATGTCCCTCAATAGATGAATGGATCAAGAAAATGTGATATATATATATATATACATATATATATGTATATATATATGTATATATATATATATATATATATATATATGAATTCTATGCTTCCATCAGAAAGAATGACACTGCCCTATTTGTAAAGAAATGGAAGGACTTGGAAAAAATCATATTATGTGAAATAAGCCAGACCCAAAGAAACATAGGTTCCCATGAGATTCCCTTATTTGCAATAAATAGTATAGGTCTAGGATAATCTTAGAAGATGAGCAGAATAGCTCAATAGCTACATATATATGACCATATAAGATGATACTAAGTGAAATGAACTTGAAGACATGGACACAAGAGGTTTTTATTTGTTGCTGTTGTTTTTAATGTAGTATGTGATTTATTGTTTCTTTTGTGTGTTCTTCCCCCAATAGTATATCCCCTGTTGTCATTGTATTTGATTTTGATACCTTGGTATTGTATATATGTTTATCTGAATTAGGGAAGGGAAAGGGAACAAGAGAATGGTGAGACAAAGGACAAGGGGGGACCATTGCAACAGCGATATTCACAAGACAATATGTTGGAAATGATCTTCACAACTTGTGGGGAGGCTGGAGAGGAGGAAAAGTGGGAGAAAAATGAGGGAAGGGGTAACAAGTTTGACAAGAAATGTACTTATTACCTTACTTAGGTAACCGTAGCCCCTGTGTATATCACCTTGACAATAAAAAAAAGAAAAATACCATTGAATTTTAGATTAGACCCTGAGACATTAAGCAAGTAAACAAAGAAAACCCAACTTGTGAGAAAGGGCATTAGTTATAAAAACAAGAACATGGTAGCATTTGACTAAGATATACTTATTAGATCAACATTAGTTGCATCATTTTGATAATTAAACCTTTTTTTGAAATGTAGTACCATTAATTTAAAAACTGCATTCCAAAACATTTAGGGTACACACCATAATACTAGTAATTCCCCCACCAATGTTTTTTGTTCCCCCTTTATTCTATCTCTTTCTTCTGTACATCTCCTTTCTTCTTCTTGGTCTTCTGTTTTCTTCTCTTTCTTCTCTTCCTTTGCTCCTCCTCATACTTCCTCTTTTCCTATTTTTCTTTGTTTTGTCATCATATTAGTACTTATAGGTGCCTTTACCCAGAGACGGAGAAACCAGTTAACACTGGGGGAATAACTGGGAAGAATATGAGTCTTTGTAATTTTTTGCAAGTTTTAAATTAACACAGGCAGATTTAAGAGTACTTCTGAATCTATAACGCTTATAACTATCCCTCACTTTCCATTCCTCTTTCTTTCATCCATAAGATACATAATAAGAGAATGCAAAGTTTTAACAGGCAGAATCTTTGTTTTACCTCAGATTCTCACTGTCCAGAGCTTCCTGTTTATTTTGGTATCCTGCCTAGAGAATTATAGAAGGCCCTGAGCAGGGAAATAGGAGCTATTCCTTTTGAAAAGTCCTTAGTTACCGAAGAAGATTCTGCCTACTTTATACACTTTCTATTTAGCAGAAAACAGAATTTAATCTTCTTTATAAACCAAACCTTGGTGGGGCAGGGGACTAATCCAGGGGGAATTAATTCCTAGACTTTCTTGGACATTCTGAAAATGGATCTCAGTGTCCCACATGGTATAATATATCTGTCCATAGTTTGTACATGTTTTGTACTTCTCTTGTTGTGCATCAATATCCTAGTCTCTCTTTTCTCTTCTCCAATGTGCTCCTGTAAGCCATTCCATTGTTTTAGGACACCAACTTAGAAGTGAGTGGGAGTGGATGCCAGCTCTAGGAAATTCTGATGATGATGAAAACACATTCACTTGTTCTTGAGCCAGCCCTTCAGAGCTCAACTCTCTCTTTCTCTTTTTCCATTTCACTATTTCATTATTGTCAAAAAGTCATCTGAAAAAGACTGAGAATCTCCTATGGAGATTAGACTTGTGTGAGCTACTGTAGTCTGGCTGAGGCGAAAGGTTCCCTTTCTCTCTTTTACAAATATCTGTGTAGGAGAAGCTTTATGACCAGAATTTAGGATTTGACATAAGAGAGAGTAGACTTAACATCCTGTATGTTTCTTTATAAACTAATGGCCTTTTATACTTTGTGCTAGAGCTGTTCAAAAGTTAGAATTTGGTATTTTTCTGGGTCAAATTTCCTGCTCCTTTTCTATCCTGGCTATATAGAGAAAGCATGAAAAGGAGAGGAGGTATTAATTAGATCCACTCAAGAGACAGGTGCTACAATTAATTCAAGAGAATTTAAAATATTTTACCATCTATTAAGCCATTGAAAGAAAAGGAGACGCAATAAGAAGAATAACGATCTCTTGAACACTGGGTCAACAAAGAATTTGGAATTACTGAAAGTTAGAATCCTGGAGGACAGGGCATAAAATGGGAACTCAAGCTTGTTGCCAATGTTACTGCCTGTGAGTCCAGAAGATCTGAAGCCTAGCCGATGAGAACTCTGGCTGGCTGGTGGGGTTCTTTCTGAAGGGAGAGGATGATCTTCATCTCACAAGGGATGGAAAAACTGCAATGTATACTATCTTCTACTATAAAAAGTAATTGTTCATGTCCAGGTCAAAACATGTTGCTGAATGATGTTTGCAGGAGCCTAAAGTAGAAAAAAGACAAGCGGGAAAGAACAAGTTATGTTCTAAATCTTCCTACTGGCTCAATTGGCTAGCTGCCAGGCAGTGCTAAGGTTTGCTTTCTTGTTGTTGTTGTTAGTGGTGGTCATGGGCCTTGATTTCAAAGACTTGGTACTGTCCTTGAACTCTTTTGCTGAAGGTTAGCCCTCTACCACTTTGATCCAGACCAGTTTTCTGATAGTTAATTGGACATGATAATCTCATGGGACTTTCCTGCCTTGGCTTGCTCTGAACTATGATGCTTAGATCTCAGCCGCCTGAGTAGCTAGGATTAGTGGTGTGAGCCACCAGTACTCTGCAGGGGTTTGCATTTTTTAATCCCATTATCAAAATCAGAGTGTTAAAGAGTGGATTTGTAGTTAAGGGACAATGTTATATCATCCTAAGTCTTTCAGAGCCCTCCAGGAGTCACTTCATAACTTACATTGCAGCAAGAGATTCATCCATGAGTGATGAAAATTCCTAGGGTCATTTTCTTAAAAGAGGTTCTGCCAACCATAGGAAATAAGTTACATATTTTTTTCTTACTCTTTGAAATTTCCCTAAAATCCTTAGAAAGCTTTATGACAACACTGGTATTAAGATCTGCTACTAGGGCTCAAATATTATGATCTATAATGTCAAGGAAATAAAAATTTCATTTCTCAAGTTCATTAGATGTAAGATCCATTGCAGGTGGAATATTTTCCATTCCCAAGACCATAATTAGATCACTATGAATTTCACCCTCAGAATGAGTAGTTATATTTTTAAATAGGTTTTGTTTTCTAAAAGAATATCAGCCAGGCACTGGTAGCTCACACCTGTAATCCTAGGTACTTAGGAGGCTGAGATCTGAGGATCACAGTTCAAAACCAGCCCAGGCAGGAAAGCCTGTGAGTCTCTTATCTCCAATAAACCACTCAGAAAACCAGAAGTGGCTCTGTGGTTCAAGTGGTACAGCACTAGCCTTGAACTGAAGAGCTGAGGGACAGCACCCAGGCCCAGAATTCAAGTCCCACAGCTGACAAAAAAAAAAAAGAATATCATTAATTTGTAGACAAGTGAAGTGCATGGTATACTGCCTTTTTAGACCTGGATATTGGAGATAAACTTTTTCAGCTACAGTTTAGGATCAGACTACTTACTCAGCATTTGGGAAACTACTATATTTCATCTTTTGTTATGTTTTTTACTTTTCTTTTTTTTTCAAAATTTCTTTAGCATTGATGTCTACAGATAACAGGAAAGAAAGACAAGATTCCAAACTACAACTATGTCCTTATTCCTTGATCTTCCAGTGTACTTGGCATTCATGATCAATGACACTGGAATTCAGCCATAAACATTAAGGAAAGAGCTTTTTCCTGAGACATTCCTAAGTCTGTCAATTCTGCCTTGGAGGGGGTCTTCAAGAGCTAGTTCTTAGCATGAGAGACTAGTCTATGAATAATGCATGCTCAAGTTTTCTATTGCCCCATTTAAGGAAGAAAATTATCATGTCAGAGTGTGAGCCTCGCACACCATCATTACAGTTGCCTTTGCCAAATTTTCTCTCAGGCTCCAACTTGCATGTGTTGGCAGCCATAATAAATCAGAGTCCCTAAATTAAACAAAGACATTTAAGCACTATGTAATTCTACCCTTTTCCTTTAGGGTGCTCATATCTAATATTATTGAATACCTTAACCATCAGCATTATAGGGAATTTATTTCCTTTCAGAGGAAATGAGGATGTGGTTGTATATACTAAACTGTTCTGCATTTACCAAGAGGGCTTTGTTCAGAATCAAGTACTGCACCATCACGAACCAGAGAGAGAGAAAAATGACATTTTCATCTCCCAGAGTTCCCTAGATGTTACTAGCTCTATGACAGAGGACACATGTAGGGATTAGAAAATATTAGTTAAGGTTTCATAGAGCCTTTTCCTACTGTATAGAGATGTCTAAGCAAAATCTCTATGGTCCAGTAAAATAAACACAATGATCATTTTGCATCTGTACACATGTGAACCATCTGGCTTCACTGTCCCTCTTTGCTACCTCAACTACTGGGCATTCCTGGTGGGTCAAGACCCAGGTGGTCAGCAAATCAATTCAAGTAGAGTGTGAGGAATGCAGCTTCCTGTGCACATTTCCCGTCCTCCTTTGGCTCTGAGTCTCAGCAGAGATGGAGTCATAGAGAACTAGTGCAGAAGACCAGATTTCATTTCAGACATCTTGCTATGCCACTCCTGTCTCTTCGTTGTAACAGAGAGATGGTGTAAATAGGACTAGGAAAATTAGTACGTCATAAACTTTCTTCAGTGGTCCTAAGCAATGTGTAAATACAGTCTTTGGGACCCAAGAACTCTACTAAGAAATCATGATTGGTTGGGGAATTGAGTCCAATTGAATACCTATTTTGGTGCCCCTCTGGACATTTTCTTAGGAACAGAGCTTCTTCAAGGAACAGATTTAATATATATATATAATAAAGATACTGTACAGAGGGGTTACAGTTACATGAGCAAGGTAATGAGTCCATTTCCTATCAAGCATTGTTACCCCTCCTTTGTTTTTTCCATACCATCCCTTTCCTCCCACCTCCCCAACTCCTTCCTCCCCTCCTCCAAAGTTGTAAAGTTCATTTTCAACATAGTGTCTTGTACATCTCGTTGTTACAATGGGTCATCCTGTATCCTTATTTCAGCATTTTGTTATTCTTGCTATTCTTTTTAATGTACTTATAATGTACTATTTGATTTTTTTGTTTTTTTATATACTCTTCCTCCATGGCATAGCTCCTGTTGTCACTGTTTTTGATCCCAGTGTCCTGCATCTTGTAAGGATCTTATAGTTCATCTCCCCCCCCCCCACCATTAATTTAGGGAGAGAAATTTTGACAAACAATTGATAGATAAAACAAAACAAACTATACAGACCTAAAATTCAATCTGGGTCACCGTAATCAATTGTAGCTATTATTTATCTCCCCTGTTAATCCCAGCCATTACAAAAAAATCTACTAGAACCATACTCTGTAGTTGAGACCAGGGGATGAAGCACTCATGGGTAAGTGTCCTGCCAGTCTTCCAGATCGTAACTGCAAGCAGTCTTCTGAGGTGAAGCAAATACCCCTTTAAAAGAAACTATCTTTTATAGACTTCCTGAATCAAAGATAGTCCCTGTACCTGACTTTAAAATGTATTTACGTTGCCTTTTCTTTTGCTCTATGATTGAACCCAGACATTTATGTCATTTAATTTAACATGGACAAGCCTTATGACAGGACTCAGGACCTTAGAAAGCGGCTGAGCAAAGCATGTGAGATCTTATTCCCCTTCCACTTTCCCACCATGTAAGGACACAAGCAATAAGGTGCCGCTTCAGAAAGAGAAATGAGTGAGGGTCCCTTGACCCTAATCACCTCTATAACCGTGTAAAATAAATTCTTACTGTTTATGAATTACTGTGTCTTCACAATAAAAAATAAAAAAAGAAAATTTAAAAAATTTAAAAAAAATAAATTACTGTGTTTTGGATATTTTGCTATAGCAGCACAAATTGTCAAGATTCTTAATTCAAAGCAAATGAGTCAAGCGGAAGCTAGGACAGGTGGGAAGTGAAACATCCGTTCTTTGCCTTTTACTTTGAAGGTCCTACTCTGTGATTGGAATGCTCATGAGGATCTGAATGGCCTGGGTGTTATCTTAGTGCACACTTGACTCAGTAACAATCTTCATTGTTGACTAATTTTATGAGGTAATTATCCCTTCTCTGTTTCCAGTACTGAGATTTTAACTCAAGGCCTAGCTAAGGTGTTTGCTCATCCTTCTTGCTCAGTTGTTGCTCTGCCTTCTAAATCATGCCTTCAGTCTCCTCTTTTGCTAGTTATTTTTGAAAGGAATCTAGAGGACTTTTCTGCCTGGGCTGGGTTTGAAACACAATGTTTTGAATCTAACCTCCTACTAAATTAGCTAGAATTACAGATGTGATCCCATGAAGTGACTGGTTTTAAAGAAAGCCTGGTCTAAGTGGTGCTGTGGCTCAAGTGGTAGAGCACTCACCTTGAGCTGAAAAGCTCAGAGACAGTGCCCAAGCCCAGAGTGTGAGCCCCACAACTGACAAGAAAAGGACAGAAAGCCTGGTCCAAATGCTCTGTAGAACTTACTCTTCTATAGGAGGGAGTTTGAAAACAACCACACTGTGAATGTTCCATCCTTTCACAAATCTTGCTCTGACACTAGTGGGATTTTTCTGTTAGTCTGTGCTGAAAGGAAAATAACCGAAGTGTGTCACAATTTAAAAAAATACAGTTTGTTCTTTGGACTGAAAAGGCGATCTCATATTTAGAATGGGAATTCCCAAAATGACGGTGAAAGCAAGACTCCATTCAAAGTAAACAGAGGATACCAAAGGAGCAAAACCTAAGGCCAGGTTTCTGGTAGGATGCCAGTTATACAGTGTCACACGGAAAATGTTATGCAAACCTTCACAAGTTGCTAGTCGTAACCTCCCATTTTTGTTTATAGTCTTATCACAGGCCCAAAGTTCAATACTTCTAATAAAAGAAAAATCCTCATATGTTTCAAATACATGACCCTCTCTATTATAAGCACTGCAAATTACTAATTTTGTGTTTATTTAATATCCTTGGGAATGTCAGTTTTTAAAACTGGGTTTAGTTGCAACCTAATACTGACACCAAAATAGAAGGAGCTTTCTAAACAAATGCCTCTTTATTCTTCTCCAATAATTTCCTTTTTCTCCATATACAGAGAAATAGTAACACAGAATGCTAACTTCTTTGGTTAACATATGGTCAAGTCAAAACTTTGGCTCATTAATCATTCTCTCCTTGTAGTACTGAGTGAACCAATGTACAATTTTTGTCTTAAGAGAAGTAACTCCAGTCCAGTTTTACAGAAACATCAATACAAAAAAAATATATTCTATGTACAAAAGAAGGACATGTAAGAAGAAAATCAGTTGATCACAAATGTACAAGCTTCCTATCTGCTGCCCTTGGACAACAGACACAGAAATGTTGAGACACCATAAGGATACATATAGAAAGAAGAGATTGAGAAAGTGGTTTAAGTGCGTGCTTTTCTGAAATTAGGCAGAAAAGATTAGAGAACTTAGAGGAAATGAGGCAAGAAAATGTTAAGAACAGCCTTGACCTTCAGATGGATATGATCTTAACCCAGACCATTCTCGCCTAATGCTTCATAAATTTTTACTCTGTGCTTTAACTTTTTTACCTGCCAGATTGAACTCAATACCCCACACCTGAGCTCTTCTTTATTATAAGCCTAGAACAAAATCTCTCCTACTACAGGAAGAATATTTGATACCTTATCCACCTGAAGGTAATTACAAATGATTACCTTAGCCATTCTTACCCAACACCTGTCATGTGGAGTGGTCATGGTATAGAAATTTAAAATACATACCCAATGACTCTTTATTTACCTAGGAGAATTTAAACAGCCAGTGATTTGGTGAGTATCCAAGGTTAGAAATTCGAGGATGGGGAAGATCAAGCCAGGTAGTCATAATGCCTACCCCTCTGTTTTCTTTTTCAGAATAAAAAGTGGTCCACAAAATTCCCTTAATATGAGTTTTCTTACATAGCAGCTTGATGGGCTGGTGTCAGAGCCATGGTAAGCATCATAAAGAACATCAGATTCCCCTATCTAGGTTTTCTAGTTTCCAAGAGACACTTTGTCTATGATATGTCAATGTTAAACAGATCACAGCGGAGAAGGTAGAGTTACCTGTTGCTTTTTGGTAAATTTATTTTTTCTAGGTAAGTTTACAATTATCTCCGCTATAGTTTAGATATCAATATCTCCCTAAAAAGGTTGAGGACAGTAACCTAAGCTATGGACTAATACAGTGCTGGGTTCATAATGGAATGGACTATGGGAGGTAGTAGAGATTAGAAAGCAGGATCTGATGGGAATAAATGCATTGCAGAGGATTTGCTTTTAAAGAGTATGTTTTATACATAACTCTTTATCTCTTTGTTTCTCTCTGCTTCCTGGCCACCATGAGGAGAGAAATCTCCCCTGCCATGTTCATCTGTCAACATGAGGTTCTGTCTCACCACAGTTCCTTGCAATGGAGTTTTTGAACGTCGGAGTGAAACCTCTAAAACCAAGAGCCTTGTTATTTTCCTGCTTTAAGTCAATTGGCTCAGGTATTTAGTTACAGTGATGAAAAATAGCTAATATACTCTCTTGAGAACAAAGCACAGACCTCATCACTACTAAATGAATCCTTCCATGATGCAAACTGTGGTTGCTGCAAACTATCTTTGATCCCTTATCTATAACCTGAGATTGATCCATAGTCAATGTTTTCTCTGTTGAGAAAAAAGTTGCTACCCGAGTGTTAGGGAGCCTGTCCCAGACTCTCTCTCTCTGCTGGCCTGCCATGGTGATGTTCAAGGGGAGGAATTCACACAGATTCCTTAGAATAAGGCAAATTATGCTTGCTTGCCTGCCTTCATTCCTTCCTTCCTTCCTTCCTTCCTTCCTTCCTTCCTTCCTTCCTTCCTTCCTTCCTTCCTTCCTTCCTTCCTTCCTTCCTCCCCCTCCCTTCCTCTCTCCTTCCTTTCCTCCCTCCCTCCCTCCCTCCCTCCCTTCCTTTCTTTCTTTCTTTCTTTCTTTCTTCCTTCCTGTCTCCCTTCCTCCCTTCCCTCCCTCCTTCCCTCTCTTCCTTCCTTCCTTGCTTCCTTCCTTCCTTCCTTCCTTCCTTCCTCCCTCTCTCCCTGCCTCCCTGCCTCCCTCCCTCCCTCCCTTTCTTCCTTTCTTCCTTCCTTCCTTCCTTCTTTTGTTTCTCTTTCTTTCTTCTTCCTCTCTCTCTCTCTTTCTTTCTTTCTTTCTTGCTTGCTTGCTTGCTTTCTTTCTTTGCAAGTTTCTCCCAACAGTTCGATTGAAAATATATCATGTTAAATAAATAACTTCTGGCATTTAACTTTTCCTTGAAAGGAAATTCTAAATAGTTTTCCCAAACCATAAATTAATAACTGTCCTTCCTATGAAGCAGAGGGAAATATGCTCATGCTACTTCTCGTAGATAAAGTTTGTAGAGATGCTATGCTTCCATCTTTTGCAGTAGAAATCTAGCTAAATGTGGTGAAAACAGACAGGCAAAGACAAAAGCAGCAGACGGTACAAAAAGAATTAAGCACATGAGCTATATTATTAAGTAGGCACATGATAATTTTTTCCTGATGATAACTTGCTCTGATAGCTATACTTTTTCTCCTTGTACAGTGGTCTCTTCTTTCATCCTACTGGGTTCAGAATTTTATCTATTGTAAAGGAAAAAACTAAATACTTATCAAGAGATGCTCAGGACCTATCCTGCACTTGAGGTCAGTTGTAATTCCACAGAGGAGGCTGAAGGAGCTGAGGATCCAAGTCTTGTTTGTCCTTAATGTCAAAATACTCCCTATTAGCGTAAAGCCAAAGGTAGAGAATCACTAGGTGACAAGAAAACCTTGTTGGCATTTTTCTCCCTGTCTTCCATTGCCCTGGCCTGTCTCACAGACCAATCACATTCTTTATGTTTTCATCCTTTTATTCTTTCCTTTAAAGGATTCTGATTCAGTAGAGAAAAGGAATGGAGTTCTGCTCCTGTTTTAGGAGCCATCATCACAGTAGTTTCATCTCCAGATAGAACATAACTCTTTTGTCTAGGGAAAAAAATAAACTGGACAAATATTTTGTTTAGCTGTGCTCTTCAGTGCTTCCCAGAAGTATTTGAGTACCTATTCTTAGTACAATTCCCAGATAACGAAATGGTTTCTGAGTCATAGTTCAGTACTTTGGAACTTCTATTCTTTACATGGCAGATGTTTGTTCAGTGATAATGCTTATCATGGCTCATAAACTAAGTTTTAGTTATGGATATGATGATTCTATATTTCAGTGACTTAATCAGGAGAAGAGATCATGAGCTAGGTGTCTTTGTGAACAGAACTATAATGGAGAAAAAGTGAGCAGAAAAGGGAAGATAAAAATAATTTAGAAAGCTGTAGATAAAATGAGAAAGGGTGAGTGTGTGTGTGTGTGTGTGTGTGTGTGTGTGTGTGTGTGTGTGTGTGTGTGTGTGTGTGTGTGTAACAGAGAGAAATAGAGAAAGAGAATGAACCAAAGGATAAAATAGAATAGAAACTTCCAAGTCTTTATAGTAGTCAGATAATGTTGCTTTTCAATTGGTTTCAATGCTTTTTTAAAACATTTTCATTTAACCAAGAAGTAAATATTCCACTTGTAATATGACTCAGTGATTTGAAACCTCTTTGTACAATACTTAAAATTTTAAAAAAATTATGAATTAAAAAATTTCATTCAATCTGATTAAGAAGGAAATCAGAAAAGCAATCCTATCCACAACAGCTCAAAAAAATTTAAGTACCTAGAAATAAATCTAGCTAAAGAGGTGGGCAACCTCTACAATGAAAAACAAAATCTGAAACCAAAGAAGACACCAGAAGATACAAAGACTTCCTATGTCCAAGCATCAGCAGAATCAATATTGCGAAAGTAGATAGGCTACAAAAGCAATCTAAAGATTCTGCTAGCAATCTAAAGCAATCCCTATCAAAAATCCACTGTTATTCTCTATAGAAATAGAAAAATAGAAATTCTTGAAAGCATAAAAAGCCTATAGCCAAAGAAATCCCAAGTAAAAATGAGCAATGCTGGAGGCATCCTAATACCTGATATCAAATTATACTATGAAGTCCAGCAACAAAAGAAGCATGGTATTGGTGCCAAAAGAGAAGAAATCTATGGACTAGGATATAAGATCCATAAATAAACCCACATAGCTATAGCCCTCTGATTTTTGACAAGGGAAACAAAAATAGATGCTAGAGAAAAAGATATTCTCTTTAATGAATAGTGTTGGAAAAACAGGATATCTGCATATAGAAAGCTTAATCTAGATCCCTATCTTTCATCCTGCTCAAAAAGAATTCAACATGGATCAAAGATCTAAATGTATGACTTGAAACTTTCATACTACAATAGGAAAACACATGAACACATAAGCATAAGTGATTACTTTCTAAATAAGTATTCAATTGTTCAGAATAAGAGCAAGAAATAACCAATGAGAATTCATCAAATTAAAAGCTTCTGAGGCAAATTCATCTCTGTCTTTTAACTGCTTGGGAAGTAACATAAGGAAGATCATAGTATGAAGCCAGCTCATGCAAAAGTTCAAGTGACTCCTTTTTTGGGGTGGTTGGTCCGGTTGTGGGGCCTGAACTCTGGGCCTGGGCACTGTCCCTCAGCTCTTCAGCTCAAGGCTAGCGCTCTACCACTTGAGCCACAGCGCCACTTCCAGCTTTTTTCTGTTTGCTTATGTGGTGCTAAGGAATCAAACCCAGGACCTCAGGCATGCAAGGCAAGCGCTCTACCACTGAGCCACCTTCCCAGCCCAAGTGACTCCTTCTTAAGCAGCATCATAAATGCAACCTTCTAGTTGCATGGGAGTCTGAGAAGGTGAGCATTTGTGTTTCCAGGCTAGTTATGATAGAAAAGTCCATGAGACTCCATCTCAATGGAAGAGGCTGGATGTCATGGTACACCTGTCTTCTATGACGAGACGTGAAAAGAAGAGGATCACTGTACAAGCTGAGGCAGGAAGTGAGACTCTGTGTGTGTGTGTGTGTGTGTGTGTGTGTGTGTGTGTGTGTGATGAAAAATAGGAGAGCAGGGAGGAAGGAGAATGATTTAGAAACAATAACAAAGATGGGGTGAATTAGGTCAAAGTATATTCTATTTACTTTGAAAATACCACAATGAAATTCCTTTATAAAATTAATTTATCTTAGTATAAAGTTGAGGGCTAGGAATGTATAACTGGTTCTGTCTGGTGGTGGGTACAGTGGAATAAGGTGTGTGGGTGAAAGTAGAGTGCACGTTGTTTAGCATTGCCAGGATATGGAATGAACCCAGATGCCCCCCAGTAGGTGAATGTACCAAGAAAATATGGTGTGCGATGCTTCCATCAGAAAGACTGATATTGTACCATTCATAAGGAAATGGAAAGACTTAGAATAAACTATGTTAAGTGAAGTAAGCCAGACCCAAAGAAACATAGGTTGCATGCTTTCCCTCATTTGTAGTAAGTTGAGTATTCCTATAAGTCTACAGGAAAATACACTGGATGTGTTTAAGACACAAAATTACACCAGAACATGATAAATTAAACAGGACTTTAAACATTCACACAGTGAGATTAAAGGAAGATTTTCTTTTTTTTAATTTTAATTTTTATTTTTTGTGAACATACTGTACAGAGGGGTTACAACATCCCTTCCCAGCTTCCCAACCCCCCCAGCCAATCCTTCCCCCCCCACCCCCGCACCAACGTTGTTAAGCTCATTTTCGACATGACAACTTGTACTTCTCATTGTTGCAACAGGTCCACCTGTATCCTTAAACGACTTGTTTGTCCCCATCTCCTCCACAAATTATACCGACATCAAATATAGTGAAAGCAGGGTTATACTGTGGGGGAGGGACATACAAAGCAACAAAGAAATAATCTTATAAATGCGTTAGAAACACATACATGAAAGAAAAAAACATTAAAATACATATCTAAGGGTTCATTTTCTAACATCACATTATCTGACCTTTTCTGCTTGACTCATATATATACTAGATATTGCAAATAAGGTAAACCATGGGACCTATGTTTCTTTGGGCCTGGCTTACTTCACTTAATATAATTTTTCCAAGTCTTTCCATTTCCTAACAAATGGGGCAATGTCATTCTTTCTGATGGAGGCATAGAATTCCGTTGTGTATATGTACCACATTTTCTTGATCCATTCATCTACTGAGGGGCATCTGGGTTGGTTCCATATCTTAGCTATGGTAAATAATGCTGCAATAAACATAGTTGTGCTGGTAGCTTTAGTGTGGTCTTGTTTGTAAACATTTGGGTAAATGCCCAAAAGTGGGATTGCTGGGTCATAGGGGAGCTCTATGTGAAGTCTTTTGAGGAAGCTCCATACTGCTTTCCAAAGTGGTTGAACAAGTTTACACTCCCACCAACAATGAAGTAAGGTTCCCTTCTGTCCACATCCCCCCCAACATCTGTTGTTGTTAGAGTTCTTGATTTTTGCCATTCTAACTGGAGTGAGGTGGTATCTCAATGTTGTTTTAATTTGCATTTCTTTTATGGCTAGGGAGGTTGAACATTTCTTCATGTGTCTATTGGCCATCCTTCTTTCTTCTTCAGAGAAGTTTCTCTTTAAGTCTTTAGCCCACTTATTTATTGGGCAGTTGTTTCTTTGAGGATTTGTTGTTGGGGGATTTAATTTTTTGAGTTCCAAGTATATTTTAGATATGAGACCCTTGTTTGTTGTATGGCTAGTGAAGATCTTCTCCCAATCCTTGGGCTTTCTATTTATCTTGCTAACTATGTCCTTTGCCATGCAGAAGCTCTGCAACTTCATGCAATCTCATTTGTCCAACCTTTCTTTGATTTGTTTTGTTAAAGGAAGATTTTCTTAAAAGAAGACCACAAAAGGCTCAATAGCTACGTACATATGATCATATAAAAATGATATTTATTGAAATGAACTCCAAGAAATGGAAACAAGAGTTTTTTGCTATTTTATGGTTTTTTTTCTTTCCGTTGTCACTGTTTTGGATTTCTGAACCTTTTGTCCCGTATGTTAGTTTATCTGTCTGGGGGAGGGTGAAGAGGAGGCACCGATGTGGTAGGACAATGATATTCACTAGAGACTATATTGAAAATGAACTATATGACTTATGGGAGAGGGAGGTTGGGAGGGAAAATCTGGGAGAAAATGAGGGAGTAGGTGACACTGTTCAAAAGGAAATGTACTCATCACCTGACCTAGGTAACTGTAACCCTTCTGCACATCACCTTTACAATAAAAATAAATTAAAAAGAAAAAGAAAGTAGAGTGCATCATGAGTGAATATGGCCAAACTATAAGCATGTATAAAAGGAGAGCCATGAAGATTGTTAAGATTGTTCTAAGCAGTGGGGAAGATGGATGCAGGAAGGCAACAGAGATGAGGTTGATCCGGGGGCCTTGTGCACATATGTGGAAATGTCACTTTGAAACAACCTGTACAGCTAATAAATACATGCAAATGAAAATGGAAAGAATGGCCAAACGGTATCTACTTCAATTATAAAATTAGTTTCTGTTCAATATGTTTTATAAACAAGTAACTTTTTGGGGGGGGGGTCTGGTCGTGGGGCCTGAACTGTGGGCTCAAGGCTAGCGCTCTACCACTTGAGCCACAGCACCATTTCCGGCTTTTTTCTTTTTGCTTATGTGGTGCTGAGGAATCGAACCCAGGGCCTCAGGCATGCAAGGCAAGCACTCTACCACTGAGCCACCTTCCCAGCCCCTAAACAAGTAACTTTTGTATTAGTGTTTATATGATTTCTTTACTGTTTTCATTAAATGCATATTCATTATTCCATTTTTAAGGAAACATGGCCTGAAAGGTAATTCAATTTGCCTAAGATCACATAAATCTTATGTATTATGCCATACTGTTTCCCTACCTGAACTAATCAGCCCAATTTCCCAAATCATAATTCAAGTAGAGGTTAGGAAATAGTGACTAAAGATCTTGCAACTTGTGGAAATACACAACTACACATATATGAATATATAGTCATATATATATTGTCTTATGTATCTTATACAACATAGGTTCATATTTATCTTGGTTATTGTCAGATCCAGAAATCAGAGATCATTCTAATTATTTCAAGAAAGAAATGGGTATGAATGCAGTTACAGTGACCTTAGAAACTCCAAAAGAACAAGAGCAAAGGTGATTACTCCAAAAACCAGAAGCCCTTATTGAGTCTGGACTGAAGCCTGGCTATCTTTAGCACCTGCTAAAGATGCTGCCACTGATGCTGAAACTGCATCTCTGTAGCGGAGCAGGGATTCAGGGACTAGAATGCTGCTGCTGCTATAGTTAAACCTACAACACAGCAGCCAAGCCCAAGCTCAGAAGACTACCCTCCCCTGATGTTTCTGCCACTTCTTAATGCACCACCACATATAGCAGAAATAAAAAAGCGGATTTTGTCTTCCTCCCTCCTTCCCTCTTCTGTCATGCTCTACTGTCAAGGAAGCCTGGTGAATGCAATTAGTCTAAGCTCTCATTCCTGCCAGTTACATGGAAAATCTACCAAAGAGTGGAAAGAAGTTGCCACTTAAGAAACAATCTAATACTTCAGGCGTTGGTAAAACAATATTCACATACCCTCATTTCTAGAGGACACCTTTACTTAATATGATGAATAATTTTACATTCAAAACAAAATGTTCTCACCCTTGTTATCCTGCAATTAAAGTAGTATATTGTTAATTTAACCATCCTCCCACTTCTTATACAATAAAGGGTAGAAAAGGAGAAAAGAAGATGAATAAAAAAGAAATCAGCAACCACTATGTAACTGCCAACTGATTACGTACTTGATTCAGTTTAGAATCCTGATAGGAGTGTATCCTGGATTATCTGAATGATTCCAGTGATGTAATTACAAATATTCTTTCAAAGGAGAGAGAGAAGAAGACCCTACTATTGGAGATGATGTGATAACAGAAGTAGAGTACTGATAAACTTCAAAGATTCATGGCAGGAGCCAGAGAATATAGGTGGGCTTCTAGAGGTGGAAACAAAGCAATGGATTTTTCCTTAGGAACTGCCCCAAATCAGAACTTCACTACTTTGACTTCCATCTATTGAAGGTCACTGTTGGGTTCAGATCTCTGGAAATTTAGATGGATTACTTTGTGTTAAGTATTTTAAGGATGTAGTAATTTTTATGACAATAATTGAAAACTAATATGGCATCACTGCTATATGGAATATTACAGTGCTAACTGGCGCATTCATGATGGTTTCTATTGAAACATTTCCATGGAGAAATGGGAAATCTCATTCCACACTGGCTGCGTCTTACGGTGATAAGAAATCACTTTCCCTTCCATTGTGGAAAGGGTCAGGCTAAGTGAATCCAGCACTACGCAATTCTGTGTTCAACCAGGAATTTCACACCAAAAGGGCTCAGCATCAGTGTCTGAGTTGTTGGATAGCTCCACAGCCACATAAACTCTGGTGAACCAAGCTAATGGATAGTTTTCTTCCCCACTACCTTGGGAATTTTAACCTAATCTCACTGAGTATGTGTTTTAACCTAATATCACTAGTATGTGTGGAAAAAGAGCTTTTCCAAGGAAAGAGATTTTCTAAGATCTACACAGCATATCACCTCTCTATGGTTACTTAAACTTTTTTTGCAGTAGATACACTTGGCAGAGTGTTTACATGAAACACAATATTCTCACGTTCTTCATCTATCCTAAGAAGTTTGTGAATACACATTTCCCCCAAATATCCTTCAAACCAATGTATCTTTTATGGAGTCCTTTCCAAATTCTTGATGAGAGATACAGCTGATTATAATCACTGACCATGAAAGATCATGAGAGTATGAGAGTTATCTCAAAATAGTAAAAAAAAAAAAAAAAAAAAAGAAGAAATAATACCAGAAGTTATTATGCCTTGTAGGCTTTCTTTCTTTTTCTTTTTTTGTCCTTAACTATTCACTATATCTAATCATTAATCCTATAGTTTTCATGCCCCAAATACATTTTAATCTATTTCCTCAAAATCAGTACAGTAAGCAAAATTGGATCGATAGATTAGAATAACCCAATGATTATTTGTGTGATCTTGTTTGTATCAATTATTTATTCCTCATGGTTGATAGGAAAATATTTAATGTTAAAATATCATATGAATTTCCTTCTAAGATGTCAGTAACTTCATTTTTTCTAGAATGAAGTCCACACTGGTTACCACAGACTACTGAGTTCATTTCATCTTTACCTCTCGTCACAGTGATAACTCTCCTCATTGCTCATTCTGCTCCCACTATTCTTCTCTCTGATTTTCTCCCACACTTCATGTTTTTGGGGGCCTTTACATCATTTGTATGTGTCGGGGATTAGGTCCCAGGACACTCTGAAAGGTTAACTTTTGATATTTAGGTTTCTGCTCACAGACTGCCTCCTTGTGAATATACTCCTGATCAGACTATCCATTCATAGTTGCTTTGCCACCATTGTGTCAGTTTTAGTTACCTGCAGCCATTTGATCAGTCACCAAAAGCATTGTCCTTTAGTGTTGACTCAGTGAGTCTTCGGGCTCTGCTGGGATAGCATCTTCTCTCCACTCTGTCTCTTCTTGCATTTGGGGGTAAGTTGGAAGGTCACTATGAAGCCAGGTACCCACAATCATCTGCAATAAATTGACTGAGTCTCTCTCTTGAGAGGCACAGGGCCTCTCAAGCAGACAATTGCAGCCTCATAAAACATCTATGCTTCAAGGGTGTAAGATCAGAAACGAAAAGGCTCCTTGAGGTGTTACTTGAACAATATCACCTCAGCCACATTCTTTTGTCTGAACGTGTCACAAAGGCAGACAAATTTAGATGGTGGGAAATAGGTTCTACCACTTGAGAGTTGCTGCAAATCATTTATTTATTTTTAACACCCCATGGCCCTTTTCTGGAGCTTCCTGTTCTTAACATAAGCTAAAGCTATCTTGTTAGTGTTTTTGTTTTCTTTTGTTAATGAGTGTTTCTACTTCTATTTAAGAGTAATCTCTAAGAGGAAATATCCTTCAAGCTCAGTAGTTATTGAAAACCCAGAGACTCAAAACAGTGAACAGTACTTGGCATACAGATGATTGCTATGGTGGTAGTTGAATTGATTAGTGGGTGAATGATTAAGGAAAGTCAGATCTCCTAGCTCAACAGGAAAAGCTTGTAGACTGGGTCTTACAGTGATTTAGAATGACTTATCTCGAACACTATGTAGTTTCTGGACTTGTAGGCTAAGAAGAAAAGGTCCCTAGTACTAGAAATGATAAGTTACAATACCCTCTGCAGACCTTGCAGTACATTTGAAATTCTACTTTATTTTCTTATTAAAATTCTGAATAATTAATCACTGACAGCGCTTATCATTCATTGCCTGACCAGCATATATAATAATTGAGAAATGTCATTGTATTAGGCCAATGCAGCCAGTTTTTTTTCTCTGAAAAGGTCAGTTAGAAATAACTACATAAGAACCGGGCACTGGTGGCTCACGCCTGTAATCCTAGCTACTCAGGAGGCTGAGATCTGAGGATCGCGGTTCAAAGCCAGCCCGGGCAGGAGAGACCGTGAGACTCCTATCTCCAATAAACCACCAGAAAACCAGAAGTGGCGCTGTAGCTCAAGTGGTAGAGCGCTCGCCTTGAGCTGAAGAGCTGAGGGACAGCGCCCAGGCCCAGAGTTCAAGCCCCACGACCGACAAAAAAAAAAAGAAATAACTACATAAGGGCTGGGAAGGTGGCTCAGTGGTATAGTGCTTGCCTCGCATGCATGAGGCCTTGGGTTTGATTCCTCAGCACCACATAAGCAGAAAAAGCCAGAAGTGGCGCTGTGGCTCCAGTGGTAGAGCACTTGCCTTGAGCTGAAGAGCTGAGGGACAGCGCCAGGTCCATAGTTCAGGCCCCATGACTGGAAAAAGAAAGAAAGAAAGAAAGAAATACATAAGCTGGATGCTGGTAGCTCATGCATGTAATCCTAGTTATTCAGGAAGCTGAGATCTGAGGATAGTGGTTCAAAGCTAACCGGGGAAGAAATGTCTTTAAGACTCTTAACTCCAACTAATTATAAAAATAAAGCCAGAAGTCGAGATGTAGCTCAAGTGGTAGAGCACCAGCCATGAGTGAAAAATTAAGAGATAGTGCCCTGGCCCAGATTTTAAGCCCCTGTACTAGAACAAAAATAACTACATATAATTTTAAGATTAATATGTTAAACATATAAAAATTAATAAATTACTTTTATATTTGTATTGTATCATTATTCTATATCTAGGATAGCAGAATATATCTTTTGCAACTAACTGGACTATTTTAGTTGTAAAATATATGTATTTCGTGGGTCTGGGAAGGTGGCTCAGTGGTAGAGTGCTTGCCCAGCATGCATGAGGTCCTGGGTTTGATTCCTCAGCACCACATAAACAGAAAAAGCCGGAAGTGGTGCTGTGGCTCAAGTGGTAGAGCACTAACCTTGAGCTGAAGAGCTGAGAGACAGTGCCCAAGCCCAGAGTTCAGGCTTCCACGACAGACATATGTATGTATGTATGCATATATATATATATATATATACATTTCATTTTAATCTATGGATATATAGTATTTTGAGGATTGTACAAAAGTAACTCAAAGTTACTTATTGAAATTTAGACAATTTATTAAGGCTTCTGGAGACAAAGGTGTGGATGAGATGTCCTCTACTCTTAAGGAACTTTAATATGATATGGGATATAGATTATACAAATGGGTTATTGAAATATGAGGCATATTAGAGTAGTGATTTGTGTATGGTAACACCAAACTCAAGGGATGAGTACTGACATTCCTTCTGTTTAAGGAGTACATACTGACCAACTCTTTCCATCCAAAAAGCTAGAGACAAGATCTGGTGAATGACTAATGCATACAAGAGAAATACAAGTCCTCTACCAAGTTCTCCTTTCTCTTCTGCTGCTCATTCTCCTCATGCCTTTTCCATCTCTTTTCTGCTAACAACAGAGTCAGACCCATGGATGACTCCCCACAGGCTGATAGAATGGAGGTAGAAGGAGAGCTCCAGACTTCTTGAGACACACTTAGTCTAAGGCTCAGTCTGTGGAGACCATGACATAGGAAAAAAGTAAAACATTCACAATTTAATAATTATCATAAGACAATTCAATGAAGTGGCAAAAGATTTTAATAAGTACAAAAATACATAGACAACACACAAAAAGATTTTTAGCATCATTAGTCATGTGGAGGTAGAAAGGAAGGGACGGTAGGGGGAAAACAATGCTCAATAAGAAATGTACTCATTACTTTGCTCAGGTAACTGTAACCCCTCTGTACAGCATTTTTACAATAAAAAACATCCAGAAAAAAAAGAAATAAAGAAATAAAAATTAAGACTATCATGAAATATCATGGGTTAAGTTCTAGTTCTTAACTGAAACTCAAGGGAACAAATCTCAAAGTAGATATGTGATAAAGACAATAGGAAATGAGAAATAAGTGTTGGGTGGAAGAAATAGAGAAGTAGGGGGAGAATGAAGTTGGGGGAGGGAGTAACTGATCAAGAAGCACTGGACATTTAGATTGACACGTTGAATTGTAACCCCAAGAGCTGGGAATGTGGCTTAGTGGTACCTAGCATGCATGAAGCCTTAGGTTTGATTCCCCAGTACCACATAAACAGAAAAAGCCAGAAGTGGTGCTGTGGCTCAAGTGGTAGACTGCTAGCCTTGAGCAAAAGGAGTTTAGAGATAGTACCCAGGCCCTGAGTTCCAGCCCCAGGAGTGGCAAAAAATTACCTCCCTTGTACAACCTTCAGAAGTTCAAATAGAAAAATAAAATGAAAAATAAAAAATAGAACCAAGAATATAGGTTGGTTGATAAAATAACTAAGTTTAAAAGTATTGATAATATCAAATATTCTTTAGCTTGTGGAACAAATAGAACTCTCATGAATTGCCTTGGAAGCCAGAAATTTCACACAAAATTAACATACATTTACAATATAACTGAGCATTTGGGCCCTTAGTGGATTTATTCAATAAAAGTAAAATATCTGTCCACATATGTACCTATATATGAATGATTATAGCAACTTTAATCATAACAGTTGGAAAAAAATGTTTAATCAGAAGTTAGAGACAACAATCCAAATAGCCAACAGCAGTGAATGAATAAATAAATTGTAGTTATCTGTATGCAGTGGAATATTTTACCAAGGAATTAAAAACAAAGAAACCACTGATGCAAATACTATAGATGAATTCCAAAGCATTATGATGTGTGAAAGAACACAAGCCCAACAGAACAGACAATATTAATTCCATCTGTATTTGGAATACCATGTGGTTTCATCATCAGCCATTTTTGTAAACACTCATGCAAGTGGGGCACTGTAGACTCACACTGTAATCCTTGCTACTCAGGGTGCTGAGATCTGAAGATCATGGTTTGAAGCCACTGGGACAGGAAAGTCCATGAGATTCTTATCTCTAATTAATCATCAAAAAACAGAAAGTGGAGCTATAGCTCAGGAGGTAGAGTGCTAGCTAGTTTACCACTACTTCCAGCCCCTGAGTTCAAGCCTCAAGACTGACACACAAAAACAAGTCAAAAACTCTCACTGAGCAGTGTAAGTGCCAGTATTTTAATAAGAATTGTTTCTTAAAAATATATTGTTTCCTAAAAATATATTATGATGATGTGATATTTCCCAGTTGAAAAGATGATTATATTGTCATCCAGTATGAAAGCTTTTACAAAATATCATTTAAATTCTCAATTTGAGCTGTTTTTCCTACATCTTGCCCCTGGCTTCTTTTTTAAAAGTGATATATCTTCATAAAGCTAAGTAATAGCTCTTGCCCAATTTAATTTTAGAGTTTTTGAATTCTCAGACATCAGCAAGTGGCATGCGGAGAGTGCTTGAGGTTGGCCTGGTTTTATAGCTATTTGGCTTATCTGTACTGGACTCAAAAGAATGATTTCAGAGAATGTATTATCTTGATAGCTATGCTACTACTTATTATCAATAGCAAATTAGCCTTTAATCCTTGGAAAGAGAATATAGTCTGACAATACAATTTATAGGGCAGGGTCCTAAGATTTTTGCCTTGTTTAAAATTATTCTTTGTTAACAATATTTTATTATCTACAGACATATTATTATCTACATTTATACATCTATCTATTATCTACATGTATATTATTTATTATCTACATACATATTAGCTACTATTTAAACAATGAGAGAAAACTAAGATTAAATTGTTGACAGTTCTAGAGATTAGGACAGTAAGAGCTTTGTCTCTTTTATTATGCAGAGAATAAGCTAAGGTTTTTAAGGGTGAATTAGATAAGAGATATGGAAATATATGTGGTTTAAAAACCAGGAAGAATTGGAGTAGAGGTGAAAGGAATACAGAATTATGATGACATGGTCAAATTGTGGTGTGATTGTGAAAATCTAGGAGTCTGAAATGATGTCTGGCCATCTATCCCCATTTGCCAAAGAAAGAGACATGGTCAAGGATGAAGAAAGGAGATTTAAGCCTGGCACCAGTGGCTCACACCTGTAATCCTCTCTACTCAGGAGACTGAGATGTGAGGATCACAGTTTGAAGCTGGCCCAGGCAGGAAAGTTCAAGAGACTCTTACCTCCAATTAGTGGAGCTGTGGCTCAAAGTGGTAGAGCACTACCCTTGAGCTAAAAAGTTCAGAGACTATGTCTTTTGCATGCAGAAGCTCTGCAATTTCATACAATACCATTTGTCCAACCTTTCTTTGATTTGTTGTGTTTCTGGGTCTCTATTAAGAAAATTTCGGCCTGTGCCAAGGAGACCTACGGTTTCTCCTATTCTATCCTGTAATGTTTTCTGAGTGTCTGCTTTGACTCCGAGATCTTTGATCCATTTGGAGTTGATTCTGGTGCAGGGTGATATATAAGGATCTAGCTTTATTTTCTACAAGTAGTTAACCAATTTTGCCAGCACCATTTACTGAATAAGCTGTCTTAGCTACCAAGATCAATAGAAAGCCCACGGATTGGGAGAAGATCTTCACTAGCCATACAACAGACAAGGGTCTCATATCTAAAACATACCTGGAACGTAAAAAATTAAATCCCCCCCCAAAACAAATCTTCAAAGAAACAACTGTCCAATAAATAAGTGGGCTAAAGACTTAAAGAGAAACTTCTCTGAAGAGAAGAGGGATGGCCAATAGACACATGAAGAAATGCTCAACCTCCCTAGCCATAAAAGAAATGCAAATCAAAACAACATTGAGATACCACCTCAACCCAGTTAGAATGGCTATAATCAAGAACTCTAATAACAATAGATGCTGGAGGGGATGTGGCCAGAAAGGAACCTTACTGCATTGTTGGTGGGAGTGTAAACTTGTTCAACCACTTTGGAAAGCAGTATGGAGGTTCCTCAAAAGACTCCACATAGAGCTCCCTTATGACCCAGCAATCCCACTTTTGGGCATTTACCCAAATGATCACAAATAAGACCACACTAAAGCTACCAGCATGACTATGGTTATTGCAGCATTATTTACCATAGCTAAGATATGGAACCAACCCAGATGCCCCTCAGTAGATGAATGGATCAAGAAAATGTGGTATATATACACAACGGAATTCTATGCCTCCATCAACGAGAATGACATTGCCCCATTTGTTAGGAAATGGAAAGACTTGGAAAAAATTATATTAAGTGAAGTAAGCCAGGCCCAAAGAAACATAGGTCCCATGGTTTCCCTTATTTGCAATAACTAGTATATGTCTACATCAAGCAGAAAAGGTCAGATAAGTTGATGTTAGGAGAATGAACCCCAAGATAAGTATTCAAATGTTTTTTTATTTTTTAATGCAATTGTTTCTAACATATTGATAAGATGATTTCTATGTTGCTTTGTATGTCCCTCCCCCACAGTATAACCCCTGTTTCACTGTATTTGATGTTGTTATAATTTGTGGAGGGGAAGGTCAAAAACAAATTGTTTAGATAGGGATACAGGTGGACTCATTGCAACAATGAGATGTACAAGTCATTATGTCAAAAAACGAACTTTACAACTTTGGTGGTGGATCGGGTTGGGGGCGTGGGGGGAGGATGGGAAGGGATGGGAAGGGGAAATAAAGGGGAAATAAAGAGGAGGCAACAATGCTTGATAAGAATGTACTTGTTATCTTGCCCATGTAACTGTAACTCCTCTGTACGGTATTCTCACAATAAAATTTAAAAAAAGAGCTCAGAGACTGCACTTGGGCCCTGAGTTCATGACCCACCACTGACAAAAAAAAAAAAAGATTTAGTACAAGACAGCTATGAAAAGATAGCACATCCATACATCCGCAGTATATTTTCAGAGGCACAGACATTGGCTATACATTAAATATAAAGAATTAGGACAGGGGTAAAAAAAGGTATACATAGAGAGTCCCAAGTCATAAATGTATCCCTTGTCATAAGTGTGACCATTTCTCAGCCTTTGTTCTTGCAAGAGTTCTGGAGAAGTTATCACTTCATTTCTGGAACAGAGCAGGAGCAAGATGGTCTGCTCAGTTTTTTTTTATTTACTATATTCTTTAAGATGATAAGAAGAAAGCATTGCCTATGTGAGAAGCACTTTGCCTTCCATATGAGATGCTTAGTGGTGAATCTGGTCTTTCCAGGTGCCTAAGGTGGTTGAAAGGGGACTGTGGCAGAGAATAGCTCAGACCAAAGAGCACAGATACACAATAGGGGACTTCAGTTAATTCACGAGGCCCAGCAAAAGCATCTTTTCGGTTGCCTCTTAAGCGTCATTCAATGTTTCAATGTTGTTTCAATGAGGTGAGACCGGAGTCACTATCATCACTACCACTGTTGGAGAAAATTCTGCAGTTCTCACCAGATGGCTGTTTCTGCTTAGGAGTGCTGCCTCAGTTCCCATCATGGGGTAATTGCATCTCCTTATTGGGGAGAGTCCTTACCGTTGTTCAGGTTGCCTATGAGGCTCCCTTTTCCTTGAATCTAAGGGGTTCAAAGGGTTAGGGCAACAAAAAGATGTCCAGGCGCCTTTCCAGGAATCTCAAAATAGGATGGTAGAAAAGATGACAGGAGTTCAGCTACTCTTTTCATAACATTTTTAGTAATAAAGGGAGGGAGAACAAGATAAGGAAACCTTAGACTAATTAACTGTGTATTACCAGGTTTTAGATAGACACTCCTAAATTGGTTGTCATGACAACATGCATAATCAGTCAGGAATCTGACCCAAAGTAAAAGAGACAGATACAAAACAAGGCAGAGAGGCCATGGTGTTGTTCTGCATTTAGTTACTTGTGTGCCCAAATTGAAAGTCAGTGCTTTTTAGAAAAAGCAGCAGCTAAGTCCTTATTGAATTGTTACTGGAAGAAAGAACAATTTTCTGTCATGGAAATGTTCATATAGCAGAAAACCAATTTCCTTTTAAGTGAGCTAAAAGGGTTACAAGATGAATAACATTAACTAACAAGAACAACAGCCAGTACTTCTTGAGCACTAACAATGACAGGCATTGAGATAATTGTATTAGAAAGAAATCGCTATTCCTATCCCCTTATTTCAGAGGAGAACTGAAATCTGAGAAAGTCTCTGATTTATACCAGGACATATGTTTAGAACCAGAGGTAAGCCTTGACATTCTAAATCAGAGCCCCTTAGGTGTTATACCATACATTCTCTCCAACCCCAAGTCAGCCTCTTTTGAATCCATACCCACTTCATCTACATGCTAGTGTTTGGGTCCAAGAAGAAGGTTTTAGTTTACCCTTCTTGTTCACAACAAAAAGGTGCTAACGTCAAGCCTGGGATAGAAAGTGAAAAGGGACAGCATTTCTGTTTTCATAGTTCACACTTTCATCCCATGCATTGCTTAGCAAGATCCACTGAGTTTTGGCAGTGTTCTTTTGGGCAACCTAATTTTCCTACTTCCTCATCACTTATGGTAGAATAAAGTTTCACTTCTTATCAGTTTCAATAATCTCCTATATTCTAAACACATTCTGTTTTGAAAATGAAGTCTTTTGAAATTTAACAAGAAAACATGGACCTGGTATCCACATGCTTTCTGATGGTCAAGACAAACAGCAGATCCAATAGAAGTAGATAAAGGATTCTAGGTTTTGTGTCTGTCTTGTTTCTGCTTATAATTTTCAACTTTTTTCTTTTCTGATCTTGAAGAATGGTCCAGTTATACATGACAATTATATCCTTCAGTAATTAAATTATTATTATTATTAATATTATTTACCATGGAAAATTCCCTTAATACCAGGCTGCCCTTCAAGTGTCCTCTAGCATCTCAGGGAGCCATCTTGCAACCCTAACTAACTGTTGTTAGCATGGGCTTGGGAGAGATGGGTCAGGATGAGTCACTTTGTAGCCTACAGCATCCTCTAGTGGTCAGAGGTGAATCACAAGGCATGTACATCCTGAACATCCCAAGGAATGAGTGAGGGCCTGATAACTGTTTTATTTCAAAAGTGTAAGAATAGCTTGGCACTTATCATTTCTCATGTAGTGGACACTCAGCTCCCATTGTAGGAGGCTTCCTAACACATCTCAGACTGTCTTGATCATATGTCCATCTCTCTAATTTGCAGAAATTGGGATTTAAAATTGCTTTTCTTTCTCATTTCCCTCCCTCTCCTCCTCCCCCTTCCTTTCCCTCTCTTATCCCTTCCTTTCCTCCCCCTCTCACTTCCCCTCCCTCTTTCCTTCCTCCTTCTTCCTCTCCCCCACCCTCCTCCTTAGATTCCCCCCCACACACTTTAAGGGACACTTCATTATTTCTACCTTCTTTGTTATCACTGCATATAAACACACACACACACACACACACACACACACACACACACACAATATCCCAAGATATTATTTAGAGTCTCTAAGAATGAATATTTAAGGGAGGAAATTGTGGTTTCAAAGAAGTGACATTAGACTTGAGGTTAGACCTGAGTTATAACTCTGCCACATTGTTTGCCAAGAACATCACCAGTATAATTAGACCACAGGGCTATTCAAGGACTAAATTGTATGCACTATGTCCATGTGCATAGACAGAACTGTGCCCACCACAGCAGATACTCACTTAACTCTCACAGAAACCTAAAGGGACTGTTTCAGCCAATGGAATAAAGCAAGTAATGAATTTCTGGAGTACAAGTTTTCCAACTATTCTTTTTTTGTTTGTTTTTGGTTGTGGGGCTTGAATTCTGGGTCTGGGCGCTGTCCCTCAGCACTTCAGCTCAAGGCTAATGCTATACCACTTGAGCCACAGCACCACTTCTGGTTTTCTGGAGGTAAGAGTCTCAAGGACTTTCCTGCCTGAGTTTTGCCTGAGTCTTCAATATAAACACATATGATTTTGAGGAAACAAACAACATATGAAAGAAACAAAGTATATTCATGTGCATTTATTTAATTATCAGGCTCCCCAGCCATCAAGGGGGCCTTAAGTTTCAAGTCTTCAGCAAGGCCCCGATTTTTGAATGAGGACAGGAACCTGGCGCTTTCTGTAGAAGAGATTGAAAAAAATATCAGTTTAAACTTTCCTGACAAAAAAGTGGCTGAAAGACAATGAAAAAGATCAGATTTATTTTAAATAGAGAGCATTAAAAATTTGTTCTGACTTCTCTATCGTGGTCTTATTTACTTATTCAACAAATATTTGTTGATTGCTATTATATCACTAGGAATACATTAGGAGAGAAAAAGTACTTACCGTTTTTATAGATTGAGTGGGTGTTGTACTAGGTCTTTGAAATTAATCTCAAATTCATTGTTGCCTCTTTTGTCTTAGGGCTAGGGCCCTAGCTACCACGCAGCTTTGGCTGTGGCAGTATATGCTAGCTGTTGGACATTTCATTGTAGGAAAATGGGGATCCAAATCAGAGAGGTCTCACAGAAGGGATCACCTGTCTACCTCAGTCAGTTCTAAACATCTTCTCCTCCCTACAGATCACCTTTCCACTCTCCTCTCCCCATAATACCTTTCTTAAATCAGTTTTTCTTCTTTTCTAAGCTAAATATTCCTGAATTCTGAAGTCATTTCTCTTAAGATTGTTTCCATCCATCCATACATCCATACATATATACATACATATATATATATATATATATATATATATATATATATATATATATATAATCCTTTCTTGGAATAAACCAGTAGGTTTACAAACAATCTTCTATTTCTCTCTCACTAGATAACACCTGCCACTCATACATTTTTGTTTGTACATTGTCCTGACCCCCAATGATTCATTTTAAGAGATTTTTAGTTCATATTAGTTATACACAGGAAGCAAAGAAATTTAAATGCTTTTTGTCTAATGAGAATTAACATCTCAGTATCCTGTTTTCCAAATCAGTTCCATACATAAGCAGAAACATCTAACAGAGCACAGGGGCTGACCTGTTCTTCATGGCTGTGCTCTTCACAGTAATTCAACATGCTCACTGTCCACATTAGACTAAATCAGAATTAAAAGCTAAGTGGTATTTAAAAATTTAGTTTCTCGGTTGTCCTAACCACAGTTAAATTCTAACAGTTAGCGTATTGTGGGTTAGTGGCTTGCATTAGCACAGATAGATAGGCATTTCTGTGTGTGTGTGTGTGTGTCTGTGTGTGTGACTTGTCTTGTATACAGACACATTGGTGCAGATCAAACTTACTATTTCTTATACTCTCTCTCATGAACTTGTCTGAGCATTTCTATCATTACAAAATGTCCTGTTGGATAGTGATGGCTTACAAAAGAATTTGCCAATACAAATTTCCTGAGAAAGTAGGGAAGAAATGGAGTGGTATTGACCTTAACAAATATCTTTGCCAGACACCTAATAATGAAGAGGCTACCATATGTAGCCTCTGTTTAACAACAAAAGCCATCACAAAGGCTCAGAGCCTTGCTCTAGTTTCTATGCAGTGGTTTGTTTGGAGCTTTTAATAGGCAATAAAAATAGATGCAGTAGAGAACCTTAAGAAAAGTGTTATGTTTAGAAAAACCAAATTTGTCCCTAGACCTAAATTTTCTTAGGGAAGACCTAAATTTTCTTACAGGAAGATTGTTATATTTTCTGGGATTCAAATGTTGCTCTCTATTTACACAGATTTCAAACAATAAAACCATGATATTAAGGTAAACCAGCCCTCCAATGGTATTTTCCCAATGTTTTACTATAAATAGTCTATCTTTTGATCTTTTGCAATTGGAAATTTCCTACACTGAAGCTGTTCTGTCACTTCTTCCTCCCTTTGGATGGAAATAATGAAGTTTGATCTTAATGTCAACAACATAGGTCATGAGAAAAGTAACAAGTGGCATACTGCTTTTTACACATCTTTAAGGTGGAAAACACATTCACCAGAAAGCAGAAGCTTTGGGTTTGGAACTTCAGGACACTGAAATATATCTGGAGATGTACTTTTGCAAATCCTGGCTACACTCTAAGACTTTAAACAGACTCAGAGGAGGAAATTCATCCTGTGGAATAATAGAAATGTACAATTATTTGAGCCTAAGCCAACATTTTCAATATCAAATCAGTCCCAGAATAACCAAGTGTTTTCTAGAACACTTGTGGAACCTCTTTTGTTTTGATTGTCTCACAGTTTTATTAACCTGGACTATGATTTTATTCTGTGCTGCTAAAGTGTAGACCCCTGTTGAAAATGATATTCTTTTCTTGAATCCTTTAATAAAAAGACATTGCTATCTATGTTTTATTTCTATAATATTTTACTTATTTTTTTCTGTTGGCATCTGCTATAAGTTAAAAGAGAAGAAATTGTCTTATATGTTCCTATGACCCTTCATAATAAGTATATTGTTGTTGAATGAGAGATAAAAGTTGCAGGAGATCTATTCCTCTGGAGGTTTATTGCTGGTTCCCTTTACCCAATTATGGGCATTTCAGAAAAAAATAACCTTCATTAATTTGGCTCTCATAGCCATAAATGAACATGATGCAAATACACACATCCACACATATGTATAGTTGCATTTATATTTGTCACAGATAGAGCTTGAACTCAGGGCCTGGGCACTGTCCCTGGGCTGTTTGCCCAAGTCTACCACTCTCACTTTGAGCCACAGGCCCACTTCCAATTTTTAAGTGGTTATTTGGATAGAAGAGTCTCATGGGGGCTTTTCTGACCAGACAGGCTTTGATCCTTGAGCCTCAGATCTCAGCCTTCTGAATACCCAGGATTACAAGCCTGAGCTAACAGAAAATATTTTTATTCATCGTATCTACCTAGTACAAATTTATGTATTTGAGGGCTTGGGCAAATATAATCATTGTTATCACAAAAATTATTTGTTAAACTTAAAGGTGTTTTATGTATACAGGATTTTAAAAATTCAAGTGATGTACTGTTTTGCTATGAAAATATGTGGTTTTTAATCAATGGTGATTTGTAGATTACATGATCCTATCATATAGCAAAGATGGAAACAATTTGTGCTGTTAACATTCTGGATTTGGCTTTAGAAAAATGAAATAGGTAAAGGTTTGAAACCCGTGAATTAAAATGTATATTACAAGTAAATGTTTGTACTCACCTATTTTCATCACATAACATACATTCGTTGGAATAAGTAGTTCCATCAGTGCCACAGACAGGCTGATATATCCTGGGGCAGCCAGTATTTTCTTCATTACAATTAGCCTTAAAAAAGTAATGAAACATCATTATTTTCCATCACTATCCATTCTCTGGATTCACAGCAAAATATGAAGATGGCTTTAATCTCTTTGGGAACATGACTGTAACTGTAAGAGTGGCACTGAGTATTCTAAGACAAGGGATCTGAAGTCAGGAAACCGAGTCTAAACACATTCTGCTGCTGTGTCCAAGCTGTGTGAGATTGATGAATCTGCTGGCTTCCTCCCTGAATCTCAGTCACTTCAACTGTGAAGTGGGAATGATATCACTTTACCTTCTATGAGATCGGACTATAGTGGGTTGTTCATATGACCAGTCAGATAAGGCACAAGACCACAGTTAATCCAGGCACTGACTTCTCCCAGTTCAGGTGCTTTTTGGAACATGCTCCTCCTGATGCATTTTAATCCACTCACACTGGTCTTTCCTAAAGCACGTGAAGTTCCTGGGTATCTCTCATTGCTGCAGTCTTTGTACTGTGCTTCCTCTATACCAATGAAAGCTAACAGTCATCAAATGACTGCTTCAAACTGTGCACTGTCCCACAGGCTTTTATGTTTTGATCTATATAAATAAAATGTTAATGACGAACATTTCAAAACTCTCACTCCTCAATAAAAATGTCAATTATTTCTTCATTGACCTATCTCATAATTATAATGCAAACTTTTATTAATATTATTGTATTATTATGCTTACTATTTTTATTATTCCCCTCTTTTTCAAGTGAAGACAATGAGGTACAAAGTGGTGAAAAATCCAAAGCCACACAGATAGTAATACCTGGATCCAGAACTTAAAGGCAATTACTTCAAATCCTGAGCTTTAGTTTTTAATCACTTCATTCTACTACATCTCCCACCAGATATGTTTTGCTAACACTCATTTACTCTTCCTGGCTAAAAGTAACCAACACTCATTAACCTGGGCACAGTCGCTCATCTGTCTTACTAGGTTGTGTTACTAATAGTACCAGAACTTCTTCATAACACATTACAAGTAGAATAATGTATTCACTTGTGAGTTTTATCAATTGCCTCTCTCTAGATATAAGTGCACAAAAAGAAGGCATTTCTTTCTCTGGCCTCCAAATTTATGATACTTTTTTTTTTGGATGTGTACCCATTCTGAGGCTTAAGCTCAGGGCTTAGGTGCTGTCTCTCAGCCTTTTTACTCAATGCTGGAACACTACAATATGAGCCAAAGCTCAGCTTCTAGCTTTTTGGTGGTTTAGAAATAAGAATCTTATGGAATTTCTTTCCTGGACTGCCTTACCAATTGTAATTCTCATATCACCTCCTCTTTAGTAGCTAGGATTAAAGGCATTAGCCACTGGTACCTAACAACTTTTGAGACAAAAAAGGGAAAACATGGAAAAATTAGATCTAATCTAAATATTTTTCCAAGGAAGCACTTATTTTTACCATTTCTGTTCTTCATTATAAGTCAGAGCTGCATCTTTTATAATCAGGAGAACCTTATAACAATGTGGTCAAATGGGCTGGAGTGGAACTTGAGCGCTTAAGAAGGAAGGGCTACTTCAAGAAGATTCCACCCCAAACTCTTCATAGCTGTATGTGAAAACTCTTTTGCAGCATCAGACAACCGCATAGAATGTGTCTACACATTTGTGAACTTGGCCTTCAAGATAGAAATATTAGCATGGGAGAGCTGCCTCTCACAGGTTTAACCTCCCTAGCTTTCTGACTCTTGATTGGAGGCTAAATCGAAAGGTGGCTGCTAAACTTTAGTTGTAGTGGGATCAAACAGATTTATCCTGAGAAATTAAAAAAGAAGATAAATTTCTCTTTACCTTTCTCCCTAGGGAGTTGGCTGTAGTATTACCTAGAAAACATAAGTCAAACATGTTAAGTTGCTTCCTAAAAAGGATGAAGGCAGATATATTCATCAGCAGAAAACATTGTTTTCACCAAAGACTGTGACCTGTTGGTTACCAGCTTCTATTTGCCACCTTAACTTCTACTTGTACCTTTTAACTTCATACTTTTTCATCTTGAAAAAGTTAAACAAAAATTTGATTATGTCTGATGTCAGTATTTTTAGCTATTTAGAGGTTTGAGATTTGGTAAATCATAGTTTGAAGGTAGAAAATTTTGTGAGACTCCATCCTCAAAAAAAACAACCAAACAAACAAAACATGGTCAAGAAGCTGGGTTGAAGATGTGGTTCACAGGTAGAGCACCAGCTAAATGTGCAAGCCCTTAGAGTAATCATACGCCCTGATTTCAAATCCCCAAACCATTAAAAAGATACTAAATAGTTAAATGATGCTAAATAATTGAAATACTATATTAGGTCAATTAAGTAGCTAGCAAATATCCTCGGAATGCTTGCTATCATTATCACAAACAGCCACTGGACTTTTGTTCACATAATTAGTGAAGACTAAGCATCTTTGTCCAGGTTTATGGATAGAGATTTGGATGATTTATATACGTAGTTGTGAAATGTTAGCAACAGCAGCAGCAACCAGACTTTCTGATGTAACCCCATCTTACATATGCAATGTTAACAATTCTTTTGCCAACTCACCACCAGTTTCTTAAGACCTTTTTCCCACAGCTACATTACACTGACTGATTACAGGTCCAAGTGCCTTTTCTGAATTTATGAATAGTCAAATAGACATTGTATTTTCCCCAAACCAGCAGGTCTTGATGCATCAGGTAAGGGGAAAAAAAAGCAAACCCAATGGAGGAAATATAAATGATGATTAGGTTTAATTTTAGTATCAGCTGTCTCAGAGAGACCAGGGCACAGTTTTCTTTTAATTGTTGTTGTAGGATTACTTTTCTTTTGTTCAAGGCTGCTCTACCATTGGAGCCATAGTTCTACTTCTAGATTTTTGCTGGCTAATTGGAGGTAAGAATCTCACAGCCTTTTTGCCTGGAATGGCTTTGAACCATGATAATCAGATCTCTGCCTCTTGAGTAGCTAGAATTATAAGCAATGAGCCACTGGTACCTAGTTCCCATTGGTTTTCATAATTTATGTAAATATGAAAATTGATAAACAGGTGCTCACCAGAGATATTTATATTAATTAATATGCCTGAGGAGACAGAAAGACATTTCTTCTTGTAAATATTTAACAAATACCACAAATGATATTCTTTACTTTTGTAGCAAAGTGCTGACTTGGCTCTCAGAGTATTAATCTGCTAAATTAAAGATGAAGTTAAAAACGTTAATAATTTCCAATGACAAAGGAAACTAATCTCAGTTCTGAGTCTTCACTATTTTCAAGATGAGATTTGGGGATTTATGTAATGCCATCTATTCAAGTAAAAAGTTTTCCCTCTAGACATTTTGCAGATGAAAAACTAAAAAAAAAAAAAAATCAGAAAACTTATGCCTTTTATGTGGAATAACTGACAGCCGCTTTTTGTCTATTTCATGGAATCTCATGAGAATTTCAATTGTGTAAATTGGCCATAAGCATTTATAGTGATAGTAAGGTATTTAAGAAAAAAGAAAAAAAATCTCTACTATAACCCTAACAAAGTGTTGGCTTCCCTAGAGCCAAACCTTTCAGTTCACAAGCATGTCTTACTTGACTGGTTTTCCTTATATTAGTTATTTTTCTTTCCTTCTGCAATTTCTCCTGCTCTTATTTCATCTAGTGGGGACTGAAAGATGAGCTAAGACTAGATTGTCATAGCAAGACAGAGCCATGTCAGATTTCCAGATTGTAGTGTGTTCAGTGAAGCAAAAAATCCAAAAATGTTACCAAATCTGAGAAATATTTTTTTAAAAAACCACCTACCCCATAGACTGAGCAGAGCCAAGGCACTGAGAAGAAAGATCCTTGCCACCTTCATTGTTGTAGTTTATGTCCAAAGGTCAGTTGCAAACTGTACTGAGCCTGCTGCTTCTCTGCAGAACCTGGGACTGGAGGGTCATATAACCAGGTGGTAATGCAGGCTCCACCTGCTGCACCATGTAACACGTGTCCTTGATTACTGATTGACTGTCTCAAAGTCTGGCATCCAGGCCTAGGTAATATCACCTGCATGCAAGAGGTGAAAGCGGAGGATTGGCCCAGATTCAGTTAGGGAAACAGCTCCAGTTAGCAGGTTTGATCCATTTACCTGTGCCTCAATCTATTTATGTGGAAATTGAAATAATCAGGGAATGATCACTCAAAGTCCTGCACAGAGAGCCATGTGGTGTTAGAAGACTTCTGTATTCTTCCTGTGGTCCTGCATGTCTTTGGAGTAGAGACATCAATCACCTCTGTTTCAATTTACTTTTTCCAGAAAAAGAAGTTAGGAAACAAACGGATTTGAAAAATTAAAATAGCATCTCCTTTTTGTTCTATCCAGGGTAGTTTTGTTTACTGTCTAGAATGAATAAGCATATCACTTCTGAGGGAAAACCTCAAAGATGTTTACTGCCCTTTAAAAAAAGATACACTTTTTTAAACCAGGTCTAGTTTCCTCTTTTTGTAATACATTGCATCTTCTGCACAGGTATTGCAGGAATGCAGGCATCCCTAGTCCTTTTGAAAATGTCCTATGGAAACTAGAGTTCTGGAAACCAGCAAGAATGATTTAGACCTTGGTTTCTGACCTAGAAGTCTGTGTCTTCTGCTAGAATCCATTTGGCAGGTTAAGCACTACTCACCTCTTCAGATGTATTAGTAAATAGAAATGATAGAGTCTAAGTCTTCATAGAGCTTCTAGGCATCATATCTGAGGGGACAGAAACAAAGGAAAAATAACAAAGTGTAGTACAACAGATCAGATTATAGGAAAGATCATGGTGAAATTCTAGAGAAGATGGAGATGTGGGAGATATTTTATGAGAAAGTGGTCAGAGAGGGTATTGTCAACTGACATTCCAATATGTCCATCCCAGGTAGAGGAAAAGGCAAAGTATATAAGGCAGAAATCAGCCAATGTGCTCTGAGAAACATCCAAGGTGTCTTTGTACTGGTAGACAGTGATAGAGAGAAAAGCAGAACATGACATGAAGACTCTGGTCAGGAAGAGCTGTTTGGCACATAGTAAGTGCTTTCTTGCCATTTTCATTTGGTCATCTTATTGGTACTTCTAACCCTAACATGTTTTGTATGCTACTAGTACTTTCCTCCACAGGTTGACCAGTGTCTTACCTTTGAACTGATTGCTCAAGCTAAGCCTGAGTGTTCTCTGTGATGTTTCCCTGTCCCTAAGCCATGTACCATTGTGTACATTCAATTTCAACCAAGCTCTTTTTGGCTCTATGTCCAGGATAAAATCAGTTGCAGATATAATCAACTCTCACCGTCATATTCAAGATGACAGCACCATTCAACTTTGACTTTCTGTCATTGCCTTTATTTTTTTCCACCATTGCCTTTAAATATTTGATTAACATCAATTGTTTCTTCCTCAAAGCTAAAGCTTTGTCCACAGAACAAATTGTCTTTTACAGAATACAAATATGTTCCCTCCTTTCTCCAATTTCTCATTGTGCAAACCTCTGTGGAAGGGCTTAGGCTTTTCCTGATTTGGCTCCTTTCTGCTTCTGCCTTTTGCTCACCATTTTCCATTTTGCTTAACCTGCCAAGATGTATTGTCATTTCTCTGATTCTCTTTGACTGGATGAAAAGAAAAACATGAAAGCTTTTAACCTTCACAGTTCATGATAAATGTCATTTTCCTAGAGCTGCTTTTTTTTCTCTCTGTTCTTTTCCTCTTGTCTTGCCATTCTTCCTTCTTCATTTAGGTTAGAACCTATGATTATATGCTGGGTCATATCCTTTAGAGATATTAAAATAATTTAAATTTTACACCTATTCATATAGTTATTATGTAGCATCTATTTGCTGTGAGTGCAATCTAGTTGTTTAGGTTTGTTAGCACTTACAATTTATAACTAAATATTTGACTGAATTATAAATATAGTAATGATATGTGTATGTGACACACACACACCCACACACACACACACACACACACACACACACACACACACACACATATACACTGATTTTATCAAGGATGAAAATTTATGTCTTGTTCATTTCTGAGTCTTTATTGTCTTCCATATAACAGGCATTTATTAATTCCTTTAGTCTTCTGTTCATTCTAGTATAGGTACAATTCAAATAATCATTGGGTCCTTACTATGTGAAAGCCCTCAGTTGAGCATTGGGGAGACATGTAGATTCTGCCCTCATGGACTTTGGTCTAATCATTTATTGTTATTTAGTTTTTTTCCCCTCTTCATCTCAAATAACTTTTTAAGTAGTTTTGTACCTAGTAAGAAGGTTCCAACAGCCACTGATTATGACAGTTCATGTTATGGGAAATCTTTTTTAAATGTATTTTATTTTATTTATCTATTAATTAATTACTATTATCTTTGAGTACTTGCACAAAAGGGTTTTAGCTCAACTTGTCCATGTATGAGAATGAGGGGTCTTGATCAATGCCACCCCTTCGATCCATCACTATGTCTATAATGTTCTTATCTTCTGTTCTCATCATCATTCACTCTCTCTTCTATAGCAATGTCATGTTACCTTCTGGTAACACAGTAGATGTATCAACATCCAGATTTAGGCTTGCCTGGTATGAAGCCTGGGCTCTTTCTACAATAGAGTGAATTTTAGGCACTTTGAGTCTGAATCTAAAGGAAAAAAGTGTGCTATGGTCCACGATATGTACCCTTCATATGATCAGTATCTTGACAAAATCAACAATTGTTCCTGGAAGTTGAAGTAGCCTGTGACGGGAGCTATCCTGCAACTGTACGGGACTATTAGTCATATTTGGCATATTTACATTGCTTAATCTTATGGAAAACCTTAACCATTCACTTTTCCAGCTCTGCGTACATATTTATGAATGTCTATTACTAGCAACTCAAGCAAACAAATCATGAGCTACCACCCTCTGATTCAAGGACTAATTTTTTCACCCGAATAAAGAAGGATGACAAAACTTAAGACAACATCTCTTGGGTGCTGAGAAAAACCTACTGGAATGGTGATGCTTTCCAGACACCTGTTGATTTTCACAGCCTGTGTCCCAGGTTTGCCTAGTAAGAAAAATAGCAAACTAATGCTATAGAGCTTGTCACTTTTAGCCTGACAGTTGAAGACCTCTTCTAGATTGTTGAATTTTAAGGCTTATTTTTTATTCTTCAGAGTATCTCCTAACTTAAAAAAAATGACTCCCTTTCTTCCTTCTACTGTTAACCACTCAATCAAACCCAATGGTTTAGATTGTGCCTGTCTTGCAAGGCCTGTTTTAATTAGCATTGCTTCTGTCTCTCAAGGTAGTTTTTTCTTTGTTGTTTTGTTCTTGGTTGCAAGTCTTGAAGCTTGAATTCAGGGTCTTACACTCTCATTTGACTTTTTTCACTCAATTATGGTGCTATAACACTTGAATCACAACTCCATTTATCACTTTTTGCTGGTTAATTGGAGATAAGAGTCTCATGGATTTTTCTGCCTGAGCTGGCTTTGAATTGAGATCCTCAGATCTGAACTTCCCAAATAGCTAGGATTATAAGCATGAGCCACCAGTGTCTGGATCTGAGGAAGTTTTAATTAACTCTATCATTTAGTAATCAATATAATAATTTCATCAGCACCATCATCTCAATAAGTGTAACTCATACTGCTGAAATTGTTTGAAAGCTCCATGAATCAGTCATTGTGGTGTTTTGTTAAAAAACATTATAATCCTTATGATATTACTATTTGCATTCAATAAGTAAAGAACATTAGGTACAGGGATTCCAGTTTCTTTATATCTGCCAACAAAGATCAAATTGAGCTTATATAAAATTGTACTTAGTGACAAAGTTTCAATAGTGACTTAGCCTTCAGCAGACCAAGCTTCTTAGCTCAATATTGTTGTTGACATACTGTCCAGTGTTTTAAAAGTTCTCTTTTTACTTCCAGATTTATTTCCATATAATATATACACATATAATATATACATATATTATATACAATTATAGTATGTAATATATACATATAATGAAAATATATGTTATGTAAAATATTTAATATATTTCATATTATATATTTCACATGTTATATACTTCACATATTTATACATATATCTCTCATACATAAAAATATACACATGTATTATATTTATGAATGCTTATAATTATAACATATTCATATGATGAGAAATAATATATATGATATATGAGTGTATATGTGTCTCCATAGAAATATCCTTTACTAAGAGTTTTACATTTTCACGTTCTTCAAAATCTCATCTGAACAAAAGCCATTTTTAATGTTAGGTCTAAGTTAGTAATCTTCTCCTTGATTGTCAGTGTCACTTATGAAAATGTGGCCTGTCTTCACAACCATGAAAATGTTCTACATAAGTTTAGAAAATCTAAAATCTATGTAATTGTTTGATTATGTAAATAGATTAAGACAGATTTTTAAAATGAATTTTAAATGGCTGTAAGTTTCATTTTTGCAATGTAATCTCATTTTTGTTGGAAACCATTTGATCACATAATTCAGATAAGATTCTCAACATTGTTCTTTTTTATGAATTCTTGATTAAGTAGTGTATTGAATTTTTTAATTCTATCCAGTGTACTTTATGGGCTTTTTGTCATTCTCTCTCTTTTTGTCTCTCTCTCCAGGTGTGTGTGTGTGTGTGTGTGTGTGTGTGTGTATACATACATATATATACGTACATACACACATATATATGTATGTACATATATATACACACATATACATGTATACATATATGTATATATACCTATTTATCAATATTACCTGCAGATTATAGATATATCTACTTGCCCCTCTGTCATCTTAAAATGTCCTACCTTTATTCATTGTTAAGCACATTAGATGAGAGGATGCCCTTATGATATCATTTGTTTTTGTTGTGGCTAATGTTTGTTGACATTTTGGAGGCCCCTAAAGACAATGGAATTTCCACCTTAAACTATCTATCAGACCATCTTGGTCTGATTGAAACAAGTCTCTGCCTTAGGAATCTAAACAGCTGAAATGTTCTTTTTGTTTTCATTTTCTAGCTGATGTTTTGATTGTTAAGCCTATGAATATAAGCACATCACTGTGTGGGACTGACTTTGGATGGCCCTTATTATTCTAGTCCACATGCCACTTTAGCATTCTTATCATTACAGAAATCCAGTAGTGAGTCTTAGGTAGTGAATATGAGTATGTGAACTCTTTCTGGTTTTTAATTTTTGTGCCAGTACTTGGGCTTGAAACCAGGGCATGTCATTCCCACTTGGCTTTTCAGGCAAGGCTGGTGTTCTGCGTCTTGAGCCATATCTCCAGTTAGAGCGTTTTCAGGTTGATCGGAGAGTTTCAAAATGATTTTTGCAGACTTTTCTGCCCAACTAGACTTAAAATTGCAGTCCTCAAATCTCAGCCTTCCGAGTAGCTAGCTTTGCATGCATGAGCATCTGCTGATGCTCAATATTTTTTGTTTTTTGAACATCACCATTTTAAGGCAAATTATGTGTTACTTAGTTATCTCAATATGCCTTTCCAGGCCTTGAAATTGTTTTCTAGAATAAACATCTCTTCTTAGGAGTGAGAGGAGTAATTATTTCTTTCAATTCATGATTTAAGTCCCATGAATCCTACTAATAGGCATAAAGCCAAGATTTAAATATTTGTGAGAGAGGAAAACAATTCTTTATTTGAACTGAAACCTGTACTGGGAACTTTCATTTATTTATCCTAATCCTTGACCTCAGAATACTTCCGTTTTCTTGTCTCCATGATATCTTTTTTAAAATGTGTTATCTCTAAATTCTTTCTTCTTTGAGTGAGACAACCTAGTCTATCCACTGCTTCTCCTTTGACATGGTTTCCAGTTTTCCTTCACCAGAACGATTACACTGTGTTTTGTGTTTTTATAGGGTCATCTAAGACTCTCTGGCAGGACAGTTTGTTGGTCGCTGTGGCCTGCTGGTCTACTGTAGGCACTAAAACTCAAAGAAAAGTGTCTATACTTTTGTAAATTAAATTCCAGCCCAAAGTTATCTATCCACTTACTTTATATGTGGCCTTTGCTACACCTTCTTTTCCTCTCATGAGATTCTGTTAACTCACCATCCTAATTCTGTCCTTTTGCTGAGAGCACCTGGTTCTACTTGGGACAAAACAAATACTTCAACTTCTCCACTTTCTTGGTACATGGAAGCGATAATTCATGTAGTTTTTCATTCAACAAGTACTTATTGAGACAATATGTACTAGGTATTGATAGAAGGCATACATAAATGGCATATAAAGTGATTCAAACATGAAAAATATGGGTACAAAGACAAAGACACTTTAAGAAGTTGTGTTTTAAAAGGGACAGAATCAGGTGCATTGCTGAAAGGGAACTTAGGGTTAAAAGCATCCTAAAATGAGCAAGAAAGGGCTGGGAAGGTGGCTCAGTGGTAGAGTGCTTGCATTGCATGCAGGAGGCCCTGTGTTCTATTCCTCAGCACCTCATAAGCAGAAAAGGCCGGAAGTGGCGCTGTGGCTCAAGTGGTAGAGCTCTAGCCCTGAGCTGAAAAGCAACAGCACCCAGGCCCAGAGTTCAGGCCCTATGACTGACAAAAAAAAAAAAAGCAATAAGCTATTTCAATATATTAACATCTGTCTGGTCCATTCTAAATATTTCTTTCTGTGAGCTCAAAACTCTTAGTTGCTTTAATCAGCTATGAGAGTAGAAGTAAACAATTCCCTATACACTCGACAGTGCCTTTTAAGAGTCAGCATAGAAAATAGAAGAAAACTGCTTGGGATGGTCATGTTTTGAAAAAATCACTGCAGAGATAAAGTAAAGGAAACTAGAGAACTCAATAGGGAAATTCTTTCAGCTGTAATTTGGGATTCCAGATAACATCATGTGACTATGGTCTTCCCTGCTCCGGATGCTGTGAGTCATCACTATACCAATAGTCCTCTGCGAAGATAGGAGTCTCCCTCACACATGCAGACCCACATACACTGTACTCACGCATGGCTCTGCGGGAGGGATTACATGGATAAATATCAGTTTGTTTATTTTATTGTTATTGTAGAGGTTATTGTTATTGTAGAGGGTTACAATTACATGTCAGGTAATGAGTGATGAGTACAATTCTTTTTGAACCATGTCTCCTCTTCCCCTTCTCTCTCCCAGTGTTCCCCTCTCCTCCCCACCCAGAAGATGTGCAGTTCATTTTCCACATTATGTCTGGTGAGTGCCACTATTGTATTTGTTCACCCTTGTTCCAATTTGTTTGTGCCCTGCCTTGCCCAATACAACCAAAAGTAGTAAGACAAAAGGAAAAAAACCCAGCAACAACAGCAACTAAAAAATCTCTCGTTTCCTTGGAGTTCATTTCATACAATATTATTTTATGATCATATAAATATAGCTATTGAGCCTTTGCCATCTATTGGTATACATATCTTTCTTTGGTCTCAATGAATGAATGTCTAGAGACCTATATAAGTTATGTCCCTGTGTGTGTGTTTGTGTGTGTGTGTGTGTGTGTGTGTGTGTGTGTATTAAACATTCAGTGTGTTACTTGTAGAATTATAGGCACATTCTAGCTTTGACTCAGCAATCCAACTTTATAGGCACATTCTAGCTTTTTTTTTTTTGTCAGTCATGGGGCTTGCACTCTGGGCCTGAGTGCTGTCCCTCAGCTCTTCAGCTCAAGACTAGGGCTCTACCACTTGAGCTACAGCACCACTTCCAGTTTTTTCTGATGGTTTATTGGAGTTAAGAGTTTAATGTAGTTTCCTGCTTGGGCTGGCTTTGAACCATGATCCCCAGATCTCAGCCTCCTGAGTAGCTAGGATTATAGGCATGAGCCACTGGCACCCGCCAGGCACATTCTAGCTTTGACTCAGCAATTCAACTCCTGGACATTTATCCAATAGAACACAAACAATACCACACTGAAACAACCAGCACAACCATGTGTGCTGCAGCATTGATTAACATAGTCAAGATATGGAATCAACCCAAATGCCCCTCAGTAGACAAGTGGATGAAGAAAATGTGGTATATATACAAAAGTGGAATTCTAATTTTTTTTTTTGTCCGTCATGGGGCTTGAACTCTGGGCCTGGGCACTGTCCCTCAGCTCTTCAGCTCAAGGCAAGCGCTCTACTACTTGAGCTACAGCTCCACTTCCGGTTTTCTAGTGGTTTATTGGAGATAGGAGTCTCACAGTCTCTCCTGCCCGGGCTGGCTTTGAACCGCGATTCTCAGATCTCAGCCTCCTGAGTAGCTAGGATTACAGGCGTGAGCCACCGGTGCCCGGCAGAAAAAATATTGCACCATTCATAGGGAAATGGAAAGACTTGGAAAAAATTATGTTAAGCAAAGTAAGCCAGACCCAAAGAAACATAGGCTGCATGATAAATATCATTTTTATATGATCATAGGCACATGGCTATTGAGCCTTAGTGAGTCTTTCCTAAGAATATCCTCCTTTGTTCTCATTGTGTGAATGTTTAAAGTCCTGTTTAATTTGTCATGTCCAAGTGTAATTTAGTGTCTTTTACCATCCATTATCTTTTCTTAGAGATTTATAGGCACATTCTAATTACTACAAATGTGGGAAACCATGCAACCTATGTATCATTGTGTCTGGCTTACTTCGTTTAATATAATTTTCCCGTCTTTCCATTTCCTTACGAATGGGATAAGGTCATTCTTTCTGATGGAGGTATAGCATTCCACTGTGTTATATATACCACAGGTTTTTTAAATCCATTTATCCACTGAGGGGCATCTGGGTTGGTTCCATATCTTGGCTATGGTAGACAATATATTTCTTCCATCAGAGAGAATGGTATTGTACCATTCATAAGGAAATGAAAAGACTTGGAAAAACTTTATTAAATGAAGTCATCTAGGCCCAAAGAAACATAGCTGGCATAGTTTCCCTCATTTGTTGTAAATAAAATGTGCCTCTATGCATAAACACATTGTATGGTAGAAGACAAAAAATGCACTTGGATATGATAAATTATAGAGGACTCTAGACATTCACACAGTGAGACCAAAGGAGGATAGTCTTCGGAAAGGATCACAAAGGTTCAATAGCTATGTGCATACAATCATATAAAACGATTGGTTATTGAATTATGCTCCAGAAAATGGAAATCAGAAGTTTTTTATTTAACCTTTTTTGTCTCTTTTGTCACTGTTTTTATTTCAGTATCTTTTGTCATGTATGTAAGTTTATCTGTTTGGAGGATGGCAAGGGGGAACACAGAAATGGAGGGACAAAGGCTGAACAAATGCAGTAGTGATGCTCACTAGACACAATGTTGAAAATGAACTATACAACTTGTAGGGGAGGGAAGTTGGGAGGGAAAAATACAGGGAGAAAATGAAGGAAGGGGTGACACCGGTTCAAAAAGAAATGTACTCATTATTTGACTTATGTGTCTGTATCCCCTCTGTCTATCATCTTTACAATAAAAATAAATAAGTTTAAAAAATAAAAAGTGAAATTGAGAATTCTAACTTTTTGCATTGTGATTTGTCTTCTGCACTAAATGTAACTCCTGAACATGATGACCTTTTCTTTGATCTCAACAGTCCAATTCATTGTTTAATCTAGTGGCATGTGACAAAATGAGGAAAATGTACCTGCTCTATTTACTTGTGGTCATAGTATATTTAACAAGTTTCTAATAGAATGATGGATGGTATTGAAGCATATGACAGGCCACAAAAGAGTTTTTAAAGGTCAGTCTTTATAGTTTCTCTTACCTGAGAATCTTCCTTGATCTTTTCCTCCTAAGAACTTAAATGTTTGGTCCCTCCTGGCCTCTTTATTGCCCTCTCCACTTAGGAACCAGCATTTGTTCTTTATTGTCTAGAAAGAAAGGTGATGGCATCTCAGCTCTGGAGATACAAACATGTTCTTTCCAGGATAGTTTCCCCAATAAAAAAAGCATTCTTCCCCCTTTAGGGAGATGTGTGGGGCTGGGAGAGATGGGGAAGAATGATCAAAGAGTTGACATTGATCAAGATTCATCGTACTCCTAAATTGTTATGTTGAATTGAATCCCTTTGCACAGCTCATAATGGTAATACATTAAAAAGACAGTATTTTTCTTTAACATACATTCTGATATTGACTGTGATGATTGTATTTTCAGCCTGCTAAAAAAAATATTGAAATTACCGTGTTTGGAGAATGGCAGGCCACACTTTAAACTTTGTGTGTATGAGATAAACGCCACGTTTACAGATCACAGTTTTCACAGACTTTCTGCCAAAACAACCCCAAGGGACAACTGAGTTTTGAAACTCAGATTATTTTTCAGGTTTAGAAAAGTCATATGATGTATTGCAGAAAGCTCAGTGGTATCTCAGGCAGCACAGCTGATCAAACAGTCCAGGTATTCTTCCGCATATTATGCGGATACATTTTAACCTAAAATAAGCCCAGAATAAGTTGATGAGCCCAGAATAAGTTGAAAATATTCTAAGTTGAAAATGCATTTAATATACCTAACATACAGAACCTCTACATGATCTTAAAGTTGGGCAAAATGAGCTTACATTTCAATCATTAATATTTCATATAATTTATTGAATTCTGCAATAAAAGCATAAAATAGAATATGCTTTGGTATTCTCATTATGAAAAATGAGTCCATCAAACGAATTGGTTATTGTCTACAAAGAAAATAGCTTCAAATCATCACATGACAGGTTTTGATATCAATTGAATTACAATATAATGAAGAGCTTCTGATTTTCACAGTTATTTGGGGTTTGGAATTATGAATTGGGGAGTATGGCTCCATACCTACCTCATGCAGTTGTATCAGCAATGACCCTGATACCATTTCAAACACATCTTGTAAAATTAATCTATTTAATATTCCTAACAACTCACCTTTTCCAGTTCTCTTGAAACCATCCTTATTATTTTAAATTTCTAAGTTTAACATCATCATTAGTATTTGATTTTCCATAACTTTTAAACTATTCAGTTATTACCTTCCTAATGTATCTTTTATCTACATATTTCTATTTCTTGTCCATCTCCACCTCTGCATGAACTATCCTTTCCAGTTCTTTCAGAGTCTCTCTGATATTTAATAGGCTGTGCATGAAACATCCTAAAGAGGCAAAAGATGTGGATTTCTGACTTGATTCTTCTACTCACCATCTCTGTTCTCTCTCATTTCTTCACCAGCCTCCTTTGTCCCCCAACACAGTCACTGTCATAATATAAGTTTTCCTTCTTTCCTCCCTCCCTCCCTTCCTTCCTCCCCTCCCCTCCCTTCCTCCCTCCCTTCCTCCCTCCCTCCCTTCCTTTCCTCCCCTCCCTTCCTTCCTGCCTTCCTGCCTTCCTGTCTTCCCTCCCTCCCTCCCTTCCTCCCCTTTTTTCTTTCTTTCTTTCTTTCTTTTTTCTTTCTTTCCTTCTTCCCTTCCTTCCTTCTTTCTTTTCCCTCCCTCCCTCCCTTCCTTCCTTCTTTCCTTCCATCCTTCCTTCTTTCCTTCCATCCTTCCTTCTTTCCTTCCTTCCTTCCTTTCCTCCTTCCATTTTCTTTTCTTTTCTTTTCCTTTCCTTTCCTTTCCTTTTCTTTGTTCTTTCTTTTTCAGATAGGTTGTTATACAACTCTGGCTGCTGCTGGCCTCCAAATCACTAGTTAAAAAAAGCAGCAACTTTAGTCTGGCAAAAAAAGAAGGCAAAGTTGTGTCAATTTCAGAATTTTAGGGAGTATGCTATCATTACTCTTATTTTTCCATAGAGCTAAGTATAGTTCCTGATGGAGAATGTGGCAATTAAATGATTTTTTAAATGAATTCAGTAAATAAGTAAATGATGAAAAAGTAACAATGTCAAGAGGGGATATAAGTGCTGTTACATATTGTTGGGGGACAGAAGTAGGAGGGATGAGTATGTGACACGAAACAGGTATTTCTTTTATGTTGAAAAGCATTTGTCAAGGATCAGAACTGTCCAAATATGGACTTGATTGCTCAAAGGCATTTGGGAGGAGCTGTGGGCCACATGATAAACATAATTTTGCATGCATTTGGGATTTAGCTCAGTAGAAAAGCATGGTTTTGGTCCTTCACTCTGAAAAAAAGGAAAAGAAAAGGAAGAAAATTACAAAATATTGATGTGACTTTTGGACCAATGCTTTAAGAGGTTTCCAGTAAAGTTTTAAATTTTGAGTTTAACTTTTGAAAATTAGAGGCAAGAGATGTATGTAAAGATGTAAAATTTGAACATTCTTGAAGCTTCCTTTTGGTTTAATGTGTGTCCAACCTCTATTTAATTTGATATCTCTCCCAAGTCTGAGCTTTATCAGAGTTGAAAATAGAGTGGTCCTTGGCATTGGTGGCCTCTGAACCTAAAAAAGTGCTTGACTATATTAGGTATAATGATAATAAAATGTAATAATTAAATATCAATATTATATTTTAGTATATAATAATATATAACATATACAATGATAATATATCAATATAATTATCATATACTTATAGAAGAAGTAGAGGTATTTTTAGTGACTGACATTTGAAAAGAAACTCTCTGTCATTGATAATGATCAAACTTCAATAATTAGCAATAAAAACATCTGCAGCAAGGCTGGGAATGTGGCTTAGTGGTAGAGTGCTTACCTAGCATGCATGAAGCTCTGGGTTTGATTCCTCAGGACCATATACACAGAACAAGCTGGAAGTGGAACTGTGGCCCAAGTGGTGGAGTGTTAGACTTGAGCCAAAGAAGCTCAGGGACAGTGCCCAGAACCTGAGTTCAAGCTCCAGGACTGGCAAAAAGAAACAAAACAAAAAGGAAAACAAAAAACATCTGCAACAACAAAATCTATAATAAGTAATAAAAGCAATGAATTTTACAAAGTATTCTGTCTTAAACACTATGAGAAATTCTGTCAAACTGCTGTGATAGTTCAAGAGCACATTAGGAAATGTTATAGCCCCCATTTAAAGGCAAGAAACTATAGGTATGTAGGATTAAAATCTTGTTTGTAGGATTAAAATTACACCTGTCAGAAGTGGTTCAAACACGGGCCTCAGTGAATTTACAACCACAATCATTATAATTTTAATCACTCTTGAGAGAAGCCATCATCCCACGGTATGATCCCTGTTTTCACTGTATTTGATGTTGGTATAATTTGTGGAGGGGAAGGGAAAAAACAAATTGCTTAAATAGGGATACAGGTGGACCCATTACACCAATGAGATGTACAAGAGGTTATGTCAAAAAAACGAACTTTACAACTTTGGTGCGGGAAGAGGGAGAGGAGGGAGGGAGATAGTAGGGGGGGGCGGGGGAATTGGGAAGGGATGGTAAAGGGAAACAAAGGAGGAGGCAACAATGCTTGATAAGAAATGTACTTATTACCTTGCTCATGTAATTGTAACCCCTCTGTACAGTATTTTCACAATAAAAAAAGAAATTGGGCAGATGAAATGTATCTGAGTTTCTTTGAAAAAAATAGCTTAGTCTTACAAAGTGAGCAAGTTACTCTTTTCCTATATTACAAAAGGATTATGGTAAGTTTCCAAAGACCAGTTTATTAACTCTTGATTTAGAACTTGAGCAGTGGAAGAAATGTCTTGATCTAACATTATGCTTCTATATACTTAAGAATAGACAAGAGTATTGACATCCTTAATTCGTGTACTGAATGTTACCTAAAATCTCTGACAAACACTAGCTGCTAATGTAATGTTTACCAAAGGCAATACATTTTCCCAGAAGTTTACAGGAAAGAGATAATAATGATTGAAAGACCTTTTAAAGCAAATTGTATTAGCCAACAAAAATAAGCGTACGAATATTTCCCTTAGAAATCTCTTTAATTTCTCTACCCAGTTATAACAATTGCCAATGTTTATGCATTTTTTATTGTTTTATGAATAAGATTTTTGAGTCTTTGAACTCATAATTTATGCATAATGTTTTGTTGTTGTTTTGAGACAGGTTGGCTTTAAACTCAGAGTTTATCCTATCTCAAATGGCAAAGTACTGGGGGTATGCTCAGCTCCAATATCATGAAATAACTAGCATTATGAGTTTCTCATGGAATTAGAATAATTGTTTTTCCTGGGGAGTGGCAGTCACTTCTCTGGAACTCCTCAGATCGAGCAATTTTCCTCTTAGATTCATAGGCCTATAGATAGGTGCTGCTATACATGCGTTATTAAAATAGCATTTCAAAGAATCGTAAAACTTCTTTCAAAAATTCCCTCTAGCCTCTGACCTCATTGGAGTATTATGCTGCAACAAATGGTATGGTTCACAGAGGCTGCTAAAGGTCAGGGGCATTTCTTCCTCTGGTAGGCAGCTCTGATGGCCCATTGTTGAGTGTTTGCCCAGAAATTTCCTGGAGGAAAGGAGCTGCCTGCCCCAACACATGACTCACCCTGGACATTGCTCAAACGTTTGTGTATCAGTTATCTTTCTTTTTGAGAGATGATGACTAGCAATGTAAAGATATAATCTGTTTAGCAAGGTGTATTTTATTGTAAAGGAGAGAATGAAGAAAAAAGTCGTGCTTGTATGCAGGATGGAAAGGTAAATGCAATTTTGCATAGGAAATTGGGGGATAACTTCATAGTGAAGATGTCAGATGGATGAAGAATTAGTTGAGATACATGTCTTTTCTCTAAGACTCAGGTTATTCACTCGTTAAAAATAACAAAGGCTGTGTATGTCTAAGTCCCACAATGCAGTTCCAGTGACTGAGTGAAATGCAGATGTACTAATCAAATGAACAAACATTTTTATCAGAAAATATCATTCAAATAATCAACATTTATGAATTGAAAATGATCTTGTAGGCCAACTGGACTTTTTACAATGAAATTATAAAAGAATTTGTAAGACTTATTAGATTTTTATCTCTCTCATATGCAAACGTGCACCGTCTCAAGTATTCTCCATGACATCTCTCTCTATTATACTGTTACTATCACCATAGGTATTTAAGCTAGGCCTACCCACCTTTAATGGGTAGAAGGTATGCATCAGACTTCCTGTTATCTTCTAGTGATTTTGCTTTAAATGATCAGTCTCCAGAGGTTCTTTTGTGGTATTATCTTAGCAATAAATCTACTCTGAATTCTAGCATGATGCAAAATCAACTGTCAAGACTTGTTATTTCATTTCATTTGTTCCAAGAACTTTTTTCTCCTTTGTCTATTAAATCATATCTTCCCTCCCCTCCCCTCCCCCGGTCCCTTTAGATTTCATTAACTATGTTATAAGCAGTAACCTTGGGATGACTGTTTTTATATCCTTGCTGACACAATAAGGTTCTCTTTGAAATGGTGAATTTCTTGGATCTCACATTTTATTTATCTATTAAGGAATTAGGTCCTTGTATTAATAGTTGATCTATTTTCTCCCCTCATTCCTTTATATGAGTTTATCAAAAGCAAAATCGACAATCTGGACCACTGGCTCTTAAACATGAGAATCTCACTTAGCCCAATTAGATTTTGTTATATTCTCCATAAAGCATAAACATCAAAAGCAAAAGGGCTTCTGTTGGTGTTGGTCTTGGCTGACAAGGTAGTCCTTAAACTCTTCTCCCGTTCCTTCCCTCAACAGATGCCATTCAGCCCAATAGAATTCTGGTGAACAGCAAGAGATGATCAGGAGATGAAATCAGCCACATGAAGGTTGAGATGCCATGTTGACAGTGTGAGACATGGAAATTGCCACCCAGATTACAAGGCTATGGCCAACCATGGTCTTGAGTATGAGAGAAAGTCTATGAGTATTATCTCATAGAAAAGATGGAAGAAAAGACTTTATTCTCTCAAAAGCATTGATCTGACAGTCTAGTCTGGATACCCAGGGTCTCTTCATATTCCGAAGTGACAACATACCATCATGGATATTTTCCATGCTCCCATAAAAATAGCCATGATTTAGTTAGGTTCAAGCTTCTCCAACTATACACTCTGCTGAAATTTTCACCATTTCCCTTTTTAGGAAAACTACAGATAGAGCTGGTGATATAGCTCAGGTGTGCAGTATTTACATAGCATATGCAAGGCCCTGGATTCAATCTCCAGGCAAGGGGAGAAATGGAAGGATAGAGAGGGAGAAGGAGAAGGAATGAGAGAGAGAGAAGGAAGGAGAGGGAGGGAGAGAGAGAGACAGACACACAGAGAGCTGCATATGGCTTTCATGTCCCTGATTTAAGATTTCAATTCTTATTGGTGATGTTTGATGTTTCTCAAACTCATCTATACTCTGCTCCTCCTCTTCCTCCTCCTCCTTTTCTTTTCCCTCTCCTACTCCTCTTCCTCCTTCTCTTATTTTACTTCCTCTTTTGTTCACATCCATCTTCTCAGCTACATTTCCAGTACTTGCTCTATGCCATCCGCAAGGCCTCCTACTTTCTATGTCATAAATCGTGATTGAAGTCCCAAGTCTACATTGTCATGCATTGACTCTAATAGATTCATCATAAAAATTTATGATGTAGAAAGGAATTATTGTAGATGAGGAAACTAAGGTTCAGAAAGGTTAATTGATGACAAGAAGTCAAATACCTTACAGTTAAAAATAGAAATTAGTTTTGAATATAGTTCTTCTTAATGTAAAGTTCATGTACTTGGTTCGCTCTGGATATTCCTTAGTGATAGGCAAGGGGTTCGTATTTATATTCCAATTGACAAAAGAACTTTCACTGTATTTGATAATTTTACAAATTCCTAATTAGCCAAGCAAGGTATGTTTAGTACTGAGCTCTATCTCCAAGGAGAGGCTGTTTTCACGTAACTCACTGCTGTGGCAACTACCACATCTCCTTCTGGAACCAAGACCTTCTTAGGCCAAAGCCTGCATTTTGCCTGACTCACCCCATGCTCCACTGGCAGTGAAGAAGCTCAGGATCCCCCGTGACTCTCCCCACACTGGCTGCACTAAAGTCTAGGCAATCATACCTCAATGTCAAACCCTTAGAAATTTCTCTTTACCTTGGAAAAAATTATATTAAGTGAAGTAAGCCAGGCCCAAAGAAACATAGGTCCCATGGTTTCCCTTATTTGCAATATCTAGTATAGGTATGAGTCAAGCGGAAAAAGTCAGATAATGTGATGTTAGGAAAACAAAACCTCAAATATGTATTTTAATGTTTTTGTTTCTTTCATGCATGTGTTTCTAATGCATTTATAAGATTATTTCTTTGTTGCTTTGTGTGTCCCTCCCCCACAGTGTAACCCCTGCTTTCACTATATTTGATGTCAGTATAACATGTGGAGGAGACGGGGACAAACAAGTCGTTTAAGGATTCAGGTGGACCTGTTGCAACAATGAGAAGTACAAAATGTCATGTCAAAACCAGCTTTACAATGTCGGTGGGGGGGGGGGGGGTATGATTGGGTGGGAGGGAGGGGGGAGGCTGGGAAGGGAGGTGAAGGGTAAACAAAGGAGGAGGATGCAATGCTTGGTAAGAAATGTATGCATTATCCTGCCCATGTAATTGTAACCCCTCTGTACAGTATGTTCTCAAATAAAATAAAATAAAATTTAAAAAAAAAAAAAAAAAAGAAATTTCTCTTTACTTAGGTTTTATGAGAAACTTTTTTTTTTTTTTTTTGTCGGTCGTGGGGCTTGAACTCTGCGCCTGAGCGCTGTCCCTCAGCTCTTCAGCTCAAGGCGAGCGCTCTACCACTTGAGCTACAGTGCCACTTCCGGTTTTCTGGTGGTTTATTGGAGATAGGAGCCTCACGGTCTCTTCTGCCCGGGCTGGCTTTGAACCGCGATCCTCAGATCTCAGCCTCCTGAGTAGCTAGGATTACAGGCGTGAGCCACCAGCGCCCGGCTATGAGAAACTTTTTAATGTCTACTTTACATCTGTTTCTGTTCTGCTGTCCTAATTTAGTTTTTAAATCCCTTAAAGAATAGGGTTCAGTCTTTAATCCTAGTTAATGCTTCTATTGTTTGGTTTAAGCTATTCTGGCTGCCTTCTTCTCTTCTTCTCTTTCTCTCACTTTCTCTTTCTCTTTCTCCTTCTTTCCTTCTTTCCTTCTTTCCTTCCTTCCTTCCTTCCTTCCTTCCTTCCTTCCTTCCTTCCTTCCTTCCTTCCTTCCTTCCTTCCTCTCTTTCTCTCTCTCTTTCTTTCTTTCTTAAGTTTTTTTATTGTGAAAATAACTTACAGAGGTGTTACAGTTACATGAGCAAGGTAATGAGTACATTTCTTATCAAGCACTATTGCCTCCTCCTTTATTTTTCCCCTACCATCCCTTCCCTCCTACCTCCACAACTACACTCCCCACTCCCACCCCACCTAAATTGTAAAGTTCGTTTTTTGACTTAGCGTCTTGTACATTTCATTGTTGCACTGGGTCCACCTGTATCCCTATTTAAACAACTTGTTTTTTCCATTCCCCTCCCCAAATTATACCAACATCAAATACAGTGAAAACATACAAAGCACAGGCTTAAATTTTCCTAATAGAGACCCAGAAAAACAACAAATTAAAGAAAGGTTGGAAAAATGGGATTGCATGAAGTTGCAGAGCTTCTGCATGGCAAAGGACATAGCTAGCAAGATCAATAGAAAGCCCACAGATTGGGAGAAAATCTTCACTAGCCATACAATGGACAAGGGTCATACAAAGCAACCTGCTTTCATTGTATTTGATGTTGATATAATTTGTGGAGGGGAAGGGAAAAAAACAAATTGTTTAAATAGGGTGGACCCATTGCAACAATGAGATGTACAAGACCTTATGTCGAAAAACGAATTTTACAACTTTGGCAGGCAGGTGGGGGTGGATAGGAAGGGATGGGAAGGGGAAACAAAGGAGGAGGCTACAATGCTTGATTAGAAATGTGCTCATTGCTTTTCCCATGTAATTGTAACCCCTCTGTATGGTATTTTCACAATAAAAACTGATGAGCAAGGGTCTCATATCTAAAATATACCTGCCCAATAAATAAGTGGGCTAAAGACTTAAAGAGAAACTTCTCAGAAGAGGAAAGAAGAATGGCCGATAGACATGAAGAAATGCTCAACCTCTCTAGCCATAAAAGCAAATTAGGGGCTGGGAAGGTGGCTCAGTGGTAGAGCGCTTGCCTTGCAATGCATGAGGCCCTGGGTTTGATTCCTCAGCACCACATAAGCAAAAAGAAAAAAGCCGGAAGTGGCGGTGTGGCTCAAGTGGTAGAGTGCTAGCCTTGAGCTGTACAGCTGAGGGACAGCACCCAGGCCCAGAGTTCAGGCCCCACAACTGGACACCCCCCCCCCAAAAAAGCAAATTAAAACAACATTGAGATACTACCTCACCCCAGTTAGAATGGCTAGAATCAAGAACTCTAATAACAACAGATGCTGGAGGGGATGGCCAGAAGGGAACCTTACTTCATTGTTGGTGGGAGTGTAAACTTGTTCAACCACTTTGGAAAGCAGTATCGAAGTTCCTCAAAAGACTCCACGTAGAGCTCCCCTATGACCCAGCAATCCCACTTCGGAGAATTTCTCTGAATGATTATAAACAAGACCATACTAAAACAACAACACAACTATGTTTATTGGACCATTATTTACCATAGCTAAGATATGGAACCAATCCAGATGCCCCTCAGTAGAAGAATGGATCAAGAAAATGTGGTATATATACACAGTGGAATTCTATGCCTCCATCAGAAAGAATGACATTGCCCCATTTGTTAGGAAATGGAAAGACTTGGAAAAAGTTATATTAAGTGAAGTAAGCCAGGAGCAAAGAAACATAGGTCCCGTGGTTTCCTTTATTTGCAATAACTAGTATATGTCTGAGACAAGCAGAAAAGGTCAGATAAGATGATGTTTTTTTTCTTTCTTTCTTTCTTTCCCTCCCTCCCTCCCACCCTCCCTCCCTCCCTCTCTCCCTTCCTTCCTTCCTTCCTTCCTTCCTTCCTTCCTTCCTTCCTTCCTTCCTTCCTTCCTTCCTTCCTTCCTTTCCTTCTTTTTCTCTTTTTCTACCTTTCTTTCTTTCTTGGTGGTTGTGGGGCTTGAACTAAGAGCTTGAATGCTGTTCCTGAGCTTTTATTGCTAAAGGCTGGCACTCTACCATTTTGAGCCACAGCACCACTTTCAGGTTTTCTGGTGATTAATTGGAGATGAGTCTCAAGGACTTTGCTCTGATCTCAGTCTATTGAGTAGATAGGATGGCATGAGCCACCGGTGCTCAGCTCCTCCATCCTTTTCTATTGGTGTTTTTCACACACACACACACACACACACACACACACACACACACACACACACACCATCCTTTTCTATTGGTGTTTTTCACACACACACACACACACACACACACACACACACACACACACACACACAGAGTTACTAGTTGCTTTGTTGCTTCTTTATTGACTCAGAACACTGAGTGTATGTTAAATTCTAGCTGCAGTACCTATGTTTCAGGAAGCCTGGTCTTGATAATGTGTCACAAAGGTCATATATGATTTTACTTCTGCCACTATCTTGGGTAAGAAATCTATATTCTCTGAGTTATATCTTCTTCTTCTTCTCCTTCTTCTTCTCCTTCTCCTCCTTCTCCTCCTTCTCCTCCTCCTCCTCCTCCTCCTCCTCCCCCTCCCCCTCCTCCTCCCCCTCCTCCTCCCCCTCCTCCTCTTCCTCCTCCTCCTCCTCCTCCTCCTCCTTCTTCTTCTTCTCCGGTCTTGGGGCCTGAAATCTGGGCCTGGGCGCTGTCCCTCAGCTCTTCAGCTCAATGCTAGTGCTCTACCACTTGAGCCACAGCACCACTTCCGGCTTTTTTTCTGCTTATGTGGTGCTGAGGAATCGAACCCAGGGTTTCATGCATGCAAGGCAAGCGCTCTACCACTGAGCCATCTTCCCAGCCCATACCTCTTCTTTAACATGGATGAATACCATGGAAATAGACCTCAGGGTTGTTGTGGAAACCTGAGTACAATTATGCATCTATCGGATGCTCTAGAACACTCAAAGTGTTAGTCATGATAATACTCAAAGTGCTAGTCATGATTCTATGAATGCACTTATTACATATCACTCACCTGTGTTACCTAAACCATTCTACCATTTTGTTCCCATTATAGTACTGATGAACAAACATTTACTGAGGTCACACATGTGAGTTTCAATTGTAGAATATAAATAATTACACAAAGTGGACCTCTTCTTTCAGAAGGCTCCATCTCTTTGTTTGCATATTTATACAAGAGAAACTTCCCTAATTCTTGTTCAATTCCTACTCAATTCCCTCAAAAGCTCCCCGGATAGCCATGTGTGCTTGAACCCATGTATGCTTGTCTCTGCAGTAGAGCCCCAAATTCTCATTCTGAACAGCCAGGAGCTCTGCTTCCTTCAAGGTTTCCTAGTAGACTTATCTTTCCTGCCAGTTTTGGGGTCTATGAGGACCAAAGAATTCTGAGCCATCTGTATTGGTTGTCAACCTGGACTTTTCTCTAAGTTGACAGATTAAATATGATTAAAGAGAGGAACTTGGGCCATACTTGCCTCAGTGCCTAGAAGTCTTCTGTAATAAAAGCTCAGGACAAGAATATTTTCCATCTATCAAAGATACAAAGGTCATTGTTCCACATAACATCCTCACACAACAGAACCCCTGGGAAACGTCACTTTACTCTTGATGGAATTTATGTCTCAAGTATTGAAACTAATATAAGAAAACTAAACTTTGCTGTTGATTACAGTAACCATATTTCTGAATTGCTTATAGTAGAGACGAAGGAACCCTCTGCTGTCCTGTATCTTGACATCAGATGTAGTGACATTAAAACTCAGAAAGACAAAGTTTTCTGGGGAATGAAGGGTGACTATTTGATCACAGGTTCCCACAAGAACATGGAGGAGCATGATATTAATTCTGAGTCTGAATTATGACAAAACTACAAAAAAAATAAAAGATTTGCCTCTTGAGTACAGAAATGGTGGGACAAAAGGTGAACAAATGCAGCAGTGATACTCACTAGATACTATGTTGAAAATGAACTATACAATTTGTGGGGGGGTGGGAGGGAAACACTGGGAAAAAGTAAGGGAGGGGTGACCCTGTTCCAAAAGAAATGTATTCATTACCGGACATAAAATGGTTACCCCTTTGTACATCACCTTTACAACAAAAAAGATCACTTGGAAATAAATTATAGAAGTCTTTGCAAGAAAATAAAGAGCAGATTTGCCTGTTCAATCTTAGCTGCACAGGCCAGCTGTAATGGTATGAATTCTTATGAAGCTTAAATAAGCCCAGTTAATGGAAGTAATTTGACAACATGAAAATCTGTAAATGCGTGAGCTCTCATTTGTCTTAAAATAGTTTGACACCGTGAGGATGTGCTGCTAGTATTTGTAAAGGGCAATCTTACAAAACACTGGTGAGGAGTGAAAATGGAAGCTCAGAGAACTCATGTCTGGCATACTCCCGCGTGTGGGTGTGGGATGGCTCATTCACCCATTGTAGGAACAGTAGGTGATCTCCCTGTGAGGGAAATATCAGGTCAGGATACTCTACAAAGATAAGAGGGCAACTTCATTGAACGACCAAAAGTGAATAATGTTATAAAACTGGGAGAGCAAGGAAAGGGTAATACTTGAGGTAAATGTACCATATAACTATGTAAGTGTATATCTAATATTTAAATACATAAGTGTAGATCTAACAGATATTAATATAAGTCACTAGGTAACTAGGATGATTTAAACTGTATAAATTATAATTCTTGTTAGTTACAAGTCAGAGAAATCTGTAGTGTATAAAGCCTCATTTATATTTGAGTCATAAATGCCCTTGTTCACACATTCAAAGGAGTCTATAGTTTTTTTACTTGAACTCTCATTCAGAAACTTTAACAACAAAATCCGCCAGCACATACATAAATGCCTGGTAATTTCTTTTCACCTGTAGCAAAGACTGAAAAAGAGAAACTATTAGGGTAGAGACTTTCAGTTTTTTCAATCCTGGTCTCACATTTGCTTGGCAAACACTCGATTCTTTTTTGCTTCAGTTATTTATTTGGAAATGTCTTCCATTTCTGCTCATTTTATAAGAGAAATTGGTGTCAACTCATAGTAGCCAGGTTTTGTAATCATTCAAAGAAATAAAGTATAAATAAACTTGGGGTCAAAAAAGTGACTCTAGGCTGTTAAGCCAATGCTATGATTGTCTGATTTATATTTCTGTGCTAATGAAATACTCCTTTTCCAGGGGGCTGGGGGTTTAGCTCAGCGGAAGGGCAGCCGGCGCACACATGGCCCTGGGTTCGGTCGTCAGCCCTGGAAAAAAAAAAAAAAGAAAAGAAAAAGAAATATTCCTTTCCCAGATTTCTTTTATCAGCGTCACTGTTTAATGTTACTTATGAGGTTTCGGAGCTTGATTCTGAAACTTTCTCCCCTCTTTTTTTGTGCTGGTCCTGGGGCTTGGGCGCTGTCCCTGAGCTTTTGTGCTCAAGGCTAGCACTCTAGCATTGGTGCCACTGGTCTAGTTTCAGCCTTTGTGGAGGTTAATTGGAGTGAAGAGTTGCATGGACTTTTCTGCTGGGATTAGTTTTGAACTGTGATCCTCAGATCTCAGCCCCGGCCCCCCCCCCCCCCCCCCCACGCCCAGCCCAGTAGCTAGGTTTGCAGGTATAACCACAATGTCCTGCAATTCCAACACTCTCACATGAACTAAAAAGGCTACGGCTACCAGATGCCATATATGGATCTGCTGTTTATTTCAAAGAAGCCAGCAGACTTGCTCTGTTCTGTGCTGCAAAGCACGGAGGTACAACCAATAAGAGGTAATGGTTGCCACAGGTTTCCTGCTGTGGTGAGAACTTCTTCTAATTACTGTTGCTTTCTAACTTCTTGCTCAGGGTTTAGATTTAGTCCCGCCCTTTTAAGATGCATTCCAAAATTGTTGATGAATTCTTGAATTCCTGGAATTGGCATCCAGGAGCTCTGGAATGTAGGAAGGACTGCCTAACCAAGTGGCCTGTGTTCAGTCTGTTTGTCAAAGTCTTGGCACGACAGAACGACCCTAGGGATGTCCTACAGATGCTGTGAAGTTTCTGAGGATGAGAAACTTCCAGGTTTTCCAAGTACATTAGCTAATTGAGCTAGTCAGGCCTCATCTGCTTCCCCTCCAAGCATTTCTCAAAACTGCATTACATAAACTGCTTTGTCGAACGGTAACTGGTTTGTACAACTACCAAAAGATAAAAAAGAAGAGAATCTGCATTATAAACGTTAAACACCCAGCTACATTTGACATCATGTTTCATTTTGTTGGCTTACTCTTTCAGAAATAGCTCATATTCACTATGCTCTTCTATTACAGGACCGGGCACAAAGAAGGTAATCAGCAAGTGTTTTGCTTTGGTTTTTTGTTTATTGTTTTTTGTTTGCAATCTCTAATATGGCCACAAGAGGACGTATGTGCACCATTTTTAAAAGTGATTCTTCACAATAAAAATATTTAAAAAAATAAAAAATAAAAGTGATTCTTGTTTGAAATTTTACCAAACCTCAAGATTCCCCCCGGTGAGAACTTCCTTTTCTTCTTCTTCTTTTTTTAGAATTATTTTTATTGTAAAGATACTGTATGGAAGGGTTACAGTTACATGGAAGGTCATGAGTATGTTTCCTATCGAGCATTGATGACCCCTCCTTTGTTTTTCCCCTACCATCCCTTCCCTCCCACCTCCACAACCACAAATTGTAAAGTCTGTTTTTCAACATAATGTCTCATTGTTACATTGGGTCAACCTGTATCCTTAGTTAAGCATTTTGTTTTTTCCCTTCTCCCCAAATTAGAGAAGTGTATATATAAGATGCAGGGCACCGACATCAGATACAATGAAAACAGGGGTTTTATTGTCAGGGAGGAACATACAAAGCAACCAGAAAAATCACATGGTACATTATAAATATGTTAGAAACAATAAAAAGCAAGAAAAAACCCAGTGTCCCTCTCTTGCGGTTCATTTTGCTTAGCATCATCTTATCTGGTCATAGGTACTATTTCACACTGAAAAGAAATACCATGAAGCTGGGAGCTATCAGACATCATCCAGGTTGTCAGGCTGAAAGTCCCAGGTAAGGCACTTGTAGTAGCCATCCTCATGAAAACATTGGCAAGTCATTATAGGTTAATTTAAATGCCACAAAAGGATTCACTGAGTAATAATGCTTTTGACTGATGTTAAAGATCAAGGAGTTTTGCTAAAGTTATTTCAGCATTATTTATTTGATAGTCAAAACTCTAAAAGCAAAATAAAGAGCCATAAGTGGAAGTAATTTGTGCATAAACCTTTACTGACTTGGAGTGTCTCCCTTCTGATAGAGCATCAGAACACAAGGTGCTTCATCAGTTTAAAGGTAGTGTTTGTTGCACTCATAATCACATCCTTCCTAAATGAAACCTGAGGTCGCGGAAGCTGCTGGTGACCTACAACCTGTAGGACTAGAAAGGGTAATGAAGGTGATAATCCATCACACAGTACAAGAACATTCTTACAGTAAATCTGACATTAGCTGATTTTTTTATGTGTGGGATTCATTATGGATTGATGAAATGGTACCCTTTTGCAGTTTCTTTTTTAATTTTTTAAAAAATTATCTTTAATGTTTAATATGTTTTATATTGTGAAAATGCTGTACAGAGGGGGTTCAGTTACATGAGCAAGGTAATGAGTACATTTCTTATCAAGCATTGTTGCCTCCTCCTTTGTTTTTCCCTACCATCCCTTCCCTCCCACCTCCTCAACTATACCGCCCCCCATCCCTAAATATAAAGTTCATTTTTTGACATTGCGTCTTATACATCTCATTGTTGCAATGGGTCTAAGTAGCTGGACAAAGGAGTTTTACCTCAACCTGCTAGTTTGTGAGTGTACTGAATCGTGATCAGTGCCACCCTTCTAGTTATTCTCTGCATCTCTTTCAATCCTACCCATTTCCTCGTTACCTGTTTTCATTTCCACATACGTACATTGAATATTCTCACTCTATTTTAAGACCTCTCACATTCATTCCTCAATGCAAATCTATTCTTCCTTCATTGTGATAGTGCTCCAAATATTTGAACAATATCCAAAGGACTTGTTGATTCATTGTCTCTCTATATTGACGTTTCTAACTTTGGAAAGTGTGTGGTATAGGATCCTTCAAAAGTTCAGCTCCCTTGCTTTAATTTTGGTGTGGGTACCAAGGCTTGAACTTGTGACCTTATGCTTTTCTACTCCCACTCAGCTTACTCACCCTTGCTGCTTTACCATTTGACCCATGACTTCAGTCCAACATTTGTTTTGGAGATGGAGTTTTACAGTCTTTTCAGTTTGGGCTGGCTTTGAACTGTGATCTTCCAGATCTGAGCACTTTGTATAGCTAGGGTTACAAGTGTCAGCCACTAGAGCCTAGCAATATTGGATCTTTTGTTTTACCATGTCTTCATCAATCAGTGCCTTGTGCACTATAGCTCAGCTTGTTCACTCATGAGTGGTGCTCTACCTCTTGAGGCAAACTTTCCAGGCCACTATTTTGCTGGTTAATTGTAGATAAGAGTTTCATGGTTTTCCCTGTCTGGGCTCACTTCAACCTCCATCTTCTGATCTCATCTTCCTGAGTAGCAAGGATAACAGGATTATAGGTGTGAACCACTAGCATCTGGCTTTAGACATCTTTCTCAACATAGGATGGATGTCTGGTATATACATTTCCTTTGTGATTTCCCCTACAGAGTGAGGTCTTTTTCTCCCCTCTCAGGTCTGATTTGGCTCTATGTCTTGATTTGAATAATATAGTGTGGCCAAGTAGATGTAAACCTATTTTTATTTTTATTTTTTTGTCGGCTGTGGGGCCTGAACTCTGGGCCTGGGCACTGTCCCTGAGCTCTTCAGCTCAAGGCTAATGCTCTACCACTTGAGTCACAGTGCCACTTTGAGCCTTTTCTGCTTATGTGGTGCTGAGGAATCGAACCCAGGGACTCATGCATGTGAGACAAGCACTCTATCACTGAGCCACCTTCCCAGTCCCAGATGTTTATATTTGGTGATTAATCTTTAGGCCATTGATCATTTCTTTTTTTTTTTTTTTTTTTTTGGTGCTAGTCCTGGGGCTTGAACTCAGGTCCTGGGCACTGTCCCTGAGCTTCTTTTGCTCAAGGCTAATGCTCTACCACTTGAGCCACAGTACCACTTCTGGCTTTTGGGGGTAGTTTATTGGAGAGAGCTTGTAGGATTTTCCTGCCTGGGTTAGCTTCTATCTACAATCCAAAAATTTCAGCCTCCTAAATAGCTGGGATTACAAGTGTGCCTGGTTATTATTTCAATTTTAACATTTTAAAATGTATTTTATGGCTGGGGACAGATAGCTCCCATCTGAAGTCTTAGGTACTCAGAAGGCTGACATCTGAGATCTGAGGTTCAAAGCCAGAAGCCAGGCAGGAAAGTTTGTGAGACTCGGCGATCCAATTAATCACCAAAAAAAAGCCAGAATTGGAGTTGAGACTCAAGTGGTAGAGTGGTAGCCTTGAGCAAAAATGCATAGGGACAGTGCTTAGGCCCTGGGTTCAAGCCCCAGGACCACACACACACACACACACACACACTTTCTTAGGATTTATGGACCATGAAGGCTGCTTGTAGACATCCCCTGCCCAACTCCAAGCCAAAGCCAAACACAAACGCCAATATTCTGACTCTTTAGTATGATATTACAGCCAACTATCTAATGAAGCAGCAGAAGCATGTGGCCACTTTAAAGCCTCATGAGAAAAAAATGTATAGGTGCTGTTTCAAGGTGCTAAAATTTAGAATAATTTAGAATTTAAATGTACCATTAGAGGGCTGAAAAGTCCTTCTGTAAATGGCCTCAAGGAGGTGAGTTCAAGTTCAAACAGAACGTTCACTCCAACTAATGGTGAGTAACTGAGACTCTTTCCTTGGATTTTGACATATATTCATAATCCTAGTGGACTTTTACGTTTTATTCATTTTTAATTGTAAAGATACTGTACAGAGGGGTTACAGTTACATGAGTAAGGTAATGAGTACATTTCCTATCGAACATTGATACCACCTCCTTTGATTTTCCCCTACCATCCCTTCCCTCCTCACCTCCCCAACTCCTCCCTCCCTGTCCCCAAGTTGTAAAGTTCATTTTCAACATAGTGTTTTCTACATCTCATTGTTATGGGTCAACCTGTTTCAGCATTTTGTTGGTTTCCCTTCTCCTCCCCAAATTAGACAAAAGTATATACAAGATGCAGGGCACCGGAATCAAATACATGACAAGAGGGGTTATACCATGGGGGAAGCACATGAAAAAGGAACAAAAAATATCATATAGTACATTAAAAACAAAAAAACCCTCTTGTGTCTGTATGTTGGGGTTCATTTCACTTAGCATCATCCTATATGGTCATATGTACATAGCTTTTGACCTTTTCTGCTTGTCTGGTAAGATAATCCTAGCCATATACTAGTTATTACAAACAAGGGAAACCATGGGTCCTATATTTCTTTGGGTCTGGCTTACTTCACTTAATATATTTTTTCCCAAGTCTTTCTATTTCCTAACAAATGGGTAGTATCATTCTTTCTGATGGAGGCATAGAATTACATTATGTATATATATATGGATCAAGAAAATGTGAGATATATACATATACATATATATCTGATATATACATATATATGTATATATGAATATATACATATATCTCACATTTTCTTGATATATATCTGATATAAATACATATATGTATATATATATGAATATATACATATATATATATATATCTCACATTTTCTTGATCCATATATCTATTGATGGCTATCTGGGTTTGTTCCATATCTTAGCCATGGTGAATAATGCTGCAATAAACATAGTTGTGTTGGTAGCTTTAGTATGGCCTTGTTTGTGATCTTTTGGGTAAATGCCCAAAACTGAGATTGATGGGTTGTAGCAGAGCTCTATATGTAGTCTTTTGAGGAACCTCCATAGTGTTTTCCAGAGTGGCTGAATAAGTTTACACTCCCACCCAACAACACAGTAGAATTCCATTTTGGCCATATCCCCTCCAGCATCTGTTGTTATTAAATTTCTTGATTATAGCCATTCTAACTTGTGTGAGGTGGAATCTCAATGTTGTTTTGGTTTGCATTTCTTTTATGGCTAGAGAAGTTGAGCATTTCTTCATGTGTCTACTGGCCATTCTTATTTCCTCTTCAGAAAAGTCTCTTCTTAAGTCTTTAGCCAACTTATTAAGAGGCGGTTGTTTCTTTGAGAATTTATTTTTGGGAGATTTAATTTTTTGAGTTCTAAGTATACTTTTTATATGAGGCCCTTTTCTATTGTATGGATAGTCAAGATCTTCTCCCAATCAATAAGCTTTCTATTGATCTAGCTATGTCCTTTGACATGCAGAAGCTCTGAAGTTTCATGCAATCCCATTTTCCAAAGATGTAAAAGGGTCTTTATTAAGAAAATTCCAGCCTGTGTCAAGAAGCCCTACAGTTTCTCCTATTCCTTCCTGTAATGTTTTCAGGGTGTCTGCTTTGACTTCGAGGTCTTTGATCCATTTGGAGTTGATTCTGGTGCAGGGTGATATATAAGGATCTAACTTTAGTTTTCTCCAGGTGTTAGAAAAATTTTGCCAGCACCATTTATTGAAGAAGCTGTCTTTCTTCCATTATATGTTTTAGCTCCCTTATCGAAGATTAGGTGGCTATAGGTCTGTGGGTTCATTCCCAGGAGACTTTTATAGCTATGCTTTTATAACTGCAATCATAAATTTGAGATGATTTGAGTCTGGCCTTTTTTCACATTGAATTAGATAGAAAGGCAATTGAGACTAAGTCTATACTATATGCCTTTATTTTCTCTTTTAGCAATCAATAAATCCTGAATATCTCTAGACTTGAGGAAGTTATAACCATGGCTTTGCTGTTATTGTATTATTATTATTATTATTCCCAGTTGTAAACAATGAGCTTACACCTACAGCATCATAATCCACACATCATAGGTGGTATTAACAATCCTTTAGTATATACAAAAGTACTTATGAGTGATAGCTCATTAATCAGCCCTTGACTCACCAACGATTCTGAAGAAAGAATTTCTTTGTTCTATACCCAGATTTTTTTTTGCTGTAAATCAAATTCTTTTAAGTTAAAAAGCTTATATAAGAGAAGTTGACCTACTTTGGTGACTCTGTTTAGTGATCTTCTAACCCCTTCTTATAATCTGGGTATAAGCCAAAGAACTATAGGATTCTTTCGAGTGAGTTTGTAAATAACCTCCCCTCAAATATGGCTCAAAGTTAAATAAATTGGGAAATAGCACTCATGAAATTGTTGATTATGTTGGCTGCTGTGGCTGAACTTAGAGATTGGAAACTGGAGGAATAAAAGTATGCACAGAGTGAGTGATGACAATAGTGATGAGTCAAGGAGTTAATTTTTGTAAGTGCTTTATATGTATTAACTCATTTCCTCATAACAATCCCACAAGTAAGTATGTTTTGTTGGCCCATTTACAAAAATGTCAACAAAAGGGAATGCTGGAGTGGTGAAGGGACTTCTCCCATGGACATACTGCGCCATGGGTCCCTGAAGTCTGGCCCTGGGACCCATACTCTCAATCACCAAAGGATGAATAGGGCTCAGAAGGAACAAAAGGGTGACCTTAGTACTAAAAAGCCTTGGAGAATCTGGAGACAGTGCTAAGCAAACATAAGGCCTGCCAGGAGCCCTTGTACTTTACTAAGTCCTGCTTCAACTTGTGGCCTTGTTGAAAAAAAATAGATTCTATTATACTTCAGTTAATAGTTATAACTCTTAGATGTCACCCAGTAAGCTTACTTTTAGATTTATAGGCACATTTTAGTTCCCATTGATGAGGGATCCTGTGTTTCTCTGGGTCTAATTTAACATAATCCTCTCCAAGTCTTTCAATTTCCTCATGAATGTTTCAATACAACTACCTAAAGAAAATAAACATATATTAAAAAATCAGTATTCATAAACATATAGGAAGAGAAAGGCCGAAGGATGTAGCTCACTGGCAGGGTGCTTGCCTTGTGTGAAATGTCTGGCTTTGCTATCTAGCCCACAGAAACAAAAGGAAGTAAGACATGATTTATAGCCAAAGCACTCATCTAGACTCTGGAACTTGGCCAAGCACAGAAGGTACTTCTGCTGGTCTTTGAGTTACATGATAAATTACATGTCTTCAGCAGGTATGGGGAGGATGTAGAGTGCCACATACAGAACAAGACAGGGCCAATACTTAAACCCAACTGATTTGGGTGCTAAAGACAAAAGGAGCCACTATTACGTTTCCCCAGTTTTGACTTAGATAGACTGACGTGGCAGTCGCCAAGGGTCCCAGTTTCCTGTCATTGTCAGAAAGGACCAAACACACATGAATGCAAGTTGTAGAGCATCCTGTTCAGAGGAGCCAATGGGCAAGTATAGGTGAGAGGTCTTGGATTTATCCGTGTGAGGACCCGAAGTCCTTTTGAAAACTGTCAGGTCTTCTTGTCTTCTCATCTCTGAAACTGCTTTATAAAGTCTTGTGACTAGTGTTCTCCTAACCAAACCTCTATATTTTCCCCTATTGATCAAGCCTTACATAATCAAGTAAGACTCCTCTGGTCCATCCATTGAGGGTTTTAAGCCCACATTTGTCCATCCGCTTGTTTGATTGTAACCTAAACAGGTGCTTGGTTTGTGTCCTGGGCACACACTCTGATTAAGCAGGGCTAGGCATGGAAAGATGAGAGCACTTGCCTACAGTTTCCCTTTCAGTGCACTGTTTGTTTTCAGAAATAAGCCGTGGTAAATTGTAAGTTTCTATGATCTCCCTCTTCCTATCTAAACCTTTACATTGAAGGGCCACTTGAATTCATGAGGTTTTCAATGAAAAGAACCCAGCTAGCAATGGCAGACTATACTCCATTTCGCAGCTTCCTAAATTTTGCCTTGAGAATGTTTTGATGTACCTGTCATTTTCCATGCATCCTCATTTCACTTCATTTGATTTCTTTGCAGTACCTAGGAAGTGATAAAAGTTAGCCAAGAGTGACAGGATACTGATTTTCACTAACTGGAATTTCATCAATAGGAAGAGCATCTCAAAACAGATTGCATTGTTTGTCTCAGGGCTTTGTGAGATAAATTCAAGAAGCCATAATAATTATGTATATTTACTTATTTATTTCAAAAGCACTGGGGTTTGAATGCAAGATCCCGTGTTTGTTAGACTGATGCTCTAGCACTTGAGTCATATCCGAAGTTATTTTTATTTTAGTTTAGTTTATCTGTGCAGATGCTGGGGTCTGCCTGGGCAGTGCCCCTGAGCTTTTGTGCTCAAGGATAGTACTTTACCACTTGGATTCACCATGCCAGCTTTTTAGTAGTTAATTGGAGATAAGTCCCAAAGAATTTCATCCCTGGCCTGGCTTTAAACCAAGATCTTCAGATCTCAGCCTCCTGAGTAGCTAGGATTAGAGGTGTGAGCCACTGATGCCTGGTTCCAGTTATTTTTTTTTTTATAGGATCTCACATTTTTTTTACCCAGGACTGGCTTTGAACCCACCTATGGCCACCTAATTAGCCGAGAGGATTGGCATACGCTATGTTGCTCATCTTATTTGTTGATATGGAAGGAGGGGTTCTTGATAATTTTTACCATGTTGGTCTCCAACTGCAATTCTCCTAATTTCCACTGTGGTTACCAATGTGAGTTCCTTCTCCTAGTCAAGCTGTGGATTTTGATTGAATTTTATACATATGTGTTTCTAGCAGCAAATAGAAGGGAAATAGTGGCCCACACTCCTTCCATACTTAATGTGACTTCCTGAAGAAAGAAGAAAGGTGTCAGGTGAGCAATCCCACCAATTCCTTTGCGTTTCCTGTCCAATGTCTTCCTATCTATATTTAATTATCTTTATTTTTTGAATATTTTTGTAATCTTTAAGTAGTTGTACAAAGGAGCTGGCATTCACCAAAGCACTTTGTGAATATAGCGCATCTGATAAATATGCTTTTCCTCACAGAAAAATCAGTGGCACGATGTCCCGCTTCTAATAGCTTTTCTTACTATAATTGAAATGAGGCAACAGGCAAGCACATTTCTGTTACTGATGAATTCCCAGAATCTACCATAGATCAAGATGTAACAAATACACTTGGTAGATGCTTGTTGAATGTCTAATTGAATTTCCACTCTGATTACAAATTCAGTCTTCACAAAAATTACATTTGAAATGTGCATCCAAATTAGATTTCAAACATTGACATTAATTTCCTTTTAGCTTTATTTCTCTTCAGTGAATTAATATACTTAACAAATGCTTACAGGAAATGCATCTTAGTTAAATATTCAATCAAGTACAATCAAATAACAAGAAAGGTCTCATATATAGCTGGAATATTATTTTTATCTGTGTGGCTGTGACAATTAACTCAATACTTTCAGCTAAGATGTCTCATTTATAAAATTAGATGAAGGCAATGTAGATAGAAATTCCAGGAGACACAATCTCCAAAATAACCAGTAAAAAAAACAGGGCTAGGGGCATGGCACAAGTAGTAAAGCACCAATGAATCTAGCAAGCTGAATGAGTACAAGGCCCTGAGTTCAAACCTGGATACCACACCCACAATCACAAAAGGCATGAGATCTCAGATGTTTGTGAGAATGAGATAATCATATATGGGACCAAGTATATAAAACTGAGAAACATTTCCTACCAATGCAATCAACTCTCTCAGCCTATGTTAGCATCCAAGCATAGCGGCACAGCCCCACTCAAGATATTTACAAATCATTCCTTGCAGAGAAAGGTTTGATAGAAGAAAATGCTACACCTCAACAACTGCCTGCTCCCTCCCGCCAAAGTTGTAAAGTTCATTTTCAACATAGGAGGTGGGAGGGCAGGGATGGTAGGGGAAAAACAAAGGAGGAGGCAACAACGTTCGATAGGAAATGTACTCATGACCTTGCTCATGTAACTGTAACCCCTCTGTACAGTTATTTTTACAATAAAAACATACAAAAATACTACAAAGAAAGGTCTATGTAGGGTGTGTTTATGAAACTTGTGTGACTGTATGGGACTAGACTGCTACAAAGTTTTCAAAATTTATATCTTGGATGGCTCAATTGTTTGTGAAGATAGTTTTGCAACAAAGTTCTTATCAAGGTCTATACTATAGACCTTTTTTTTGTTTTTTTAGGTCTGAGACCAGGATGTAAAGTCAGTACCTGAATCTTTCATCTTTTGTCTGGTACTCTACCAACTGAGCCATGTGTCCAACACTCTATTTTACTTCTCATATCCATGATTTATGTATTTATGTATGTATATATGTATGTATGTATGTATGTATTTAGTCTGTTGTGGGGCGTGAACTCAGGGCCCAGGCACTGTCCCTGAGCATTTTTTGGGGGGGGATCTGGTTGTGGGCCAGAACTCTGGGCCTGGGCGCTGTCCCTCAGCTCTTCAGCTCAAGGCTAGCGCTCTACCACTTGAGCCACAGCACCACTTCCGGCTTTTTCTTTTTTGCTTATGAGCCACCTTCCCAGCCCTCCCTGAGCATTTTTGCTCAAGGCTAGTGCTCTACCACTTTGAGACTCAGTACCACCTCCAGTTCTCTGGTGATTATTTGGAGATAAGAGTCTTACGGACTTTCCTGCCTGGGCTGGCTTTGAACCACAGTCCTCAGATCTCAGCCTCCTGAGTAACTAGGATGACAGGCATGAGCCCCTGACACCTGGCCTTATGTCCCTATCTTAGACGACATGGATTTCAAATGCCAATCCAAGATCATATAAAGAGTAAAACTTGGGCTGGGAAGTTGGCTCAGTGGTAGAGCGCTTGCCTTGCATGCCTGAGGCCCTGGGTTCGATTCCTCAGCACCACATAAATAAAAAGAAAAAAGCCGGAAGTGGTGCTGTGACTCAAGTGGTAGAGTGCTAGCCTTGAGCTGAAGAGCTGAGGGACAGCGCCCAGGCCCAGAGTTCAAGCCCCACGACCGGACCCCCCCCCCCCAAAAAAAGAGTAAAACTTCAATCCTAGGGTTTTCAAAAGACATTGTAATGTTCTGGAGGGAAGCACAGCAAAGACATGCTTCACATTTCCCTAGATAACCAGAGGACACCGGGAAAGACAGCAGATCTGGTGACAGAATAAAGATGTGAGTATGGTGAGCAGAATCCCCAAAGAACGCCCCCTGAACCTCTGTAAAGCTGTAAAGTTAACTCTGTGGAAGGACTGGGGTGTTCTTACAATTCCCTGGAGAAGCTCACCAGGGAATATAATTCTCCAAATTTTAAATGAATAGATTAAATAAAGGAAAGCAATGAAGCTTGAGAAAAACAGTCCTTTCAATCCAAACAGAAATCCTCTTTAATCTGTCTGGGGTTCTTCCAGGGAAGGATCCTTAGGAATTTCTACCTTCCTTCATCATTTCCTTGTGAGACATTGCAAAAGAGTTACTCAAGAATACTTGTACTTAGGGCTTTGTTTCTCGTGGGAAGATGAGGGAAAATAGAAAACCCTCTCCTGTGTTTGGTGAGGAAACATGACCTTTAGGCTCTCTGGTGAGTTGACTCTGGAAGGGGTGAATGAGTTCAGTTTCACAGTGTGTGTATAAATATGTGTGAGAACATAGACAATTGTCACATACTTTGTATGGCCATCAAAACCCCTGGCTTGGTGGATCCACAGCTTTCTGGTTGAACTTAATCTCAAGGAAAGCCTTGCAGATCTCTGCCATGAAGTTGCTAGCTGTCTTCTTGTTAGTGACGCTCAGCATTTGCAGTTACTCGAGTAAGTGTTCTGGAATGTATGATATTGCTGTAGTTTTTGGTTACCAGCTGGTAAAAACGTGGTTCACTGGCAAGCAAAATGTGCTAGAAGCCATTTTAGAACAACAGAAAATGGTAATGTGGAAAGATTATCACAGAGCTTTAATCGTCTGCTCTCCAAGCTAATGTTAGAACTATTCCCGATGAATGCTACAGAGAAAGTTTGTCAGTATTGAAGGGATTGAAGCATACTTCATTGTTGGACTTTTGTTGTCTTTTCTCCCCCTTGTCTTGAGTCAGAATCTGACCATCTTCTTCTTCAGTGCTTTTGAAGGTACATGGGGTCATTGTTGCTGTCACCTACAATTAGCCAAGACAACCATGTTGGGTCTCCTGAAGCAGCTGTACTTACAACTCATTTAATCAGCAGCTATTATTTGCTGAGGGACTACGTATAGATTCAGGAAGGAGTCAAACCTCCTGACTGTTGTCTTGTTTTATGTGGTGATCTATATCACTGGCTTGTTAGATTATTCTCATGAAACTTAATTCTTAGGAAAGTCTTACAGAAGTCTGCCAGGAAGCTGGTAACTGTTTTACAGATAAGGGAGATATGACTACTTAAGAAGTTACTACAATACCAGTGTAATATTATTTTAATACTATTTACTGTTGTAAACGTGTGATGAGATATATAGGTAGAGTCTTAGGGGTATGCTTAGTAATGAAGAGTTTTTTTAATTTAAGTTTTTTATTGTTATTAAAAAGGTGATGTACAGAGGGGTTACAGTTACATAAGTCAGGTGATGAGTACATTTCTTTTTGGACAGTTACCCTCCCCTGGCTCTCTCCCAGTGTTTCCCTCCCCTCCCCACCTACAAGTTGTACAGTTCATTTTCAACATAGTGTCTAGTGAGTGCCACTGCTGCATTTGTTCACCCTTTGTCTCTCCATTTCTGTGGAAGAGTTTAATTTCAAAATTAAGACACAGACACTGGCAGCTCAGAGGAGAATCAGAATTGACCTACTTTGTTTTAGAAGAAATCATTTCTGGCTATTGAGAAGATAAACGTTTGTTCTTCAGGAAAATGCCCTGTGGTAGCTACTGCTCCCTGAGAGGACAGGAAGCTTTGACAACCTTCCCTCCAGAAAGACATGAACACAGACACAGAAGACATTCACAACTTGTAGTGGGCGCTGCATGAGGATTAATCATGACATCAAGTTTGCTGCCTACATACACTTTTACTGGCAATGTTTGGAGGAACATTGGAATGTGTGGAGGAATTTGTAACTTTGGCTGGTTTTTGACTGCTTGGCTGCTCTGTGGCCTGCATACATCTTGAAGTACCCTAGGCTGTATTGGATTTCTGGATGCAGCATACTTGTCCTTTTATTTCTCTAATGGCCAAGACAAGAACTTAGGGGTAAAGATGCCAGTAGAAATAGGGAGAGATTTCAAGGGAAGACAGGTGATAGAAGATGAAATGAAGCACAGGCTTCATTTATATCTGTTTTCTGGTGGTCCTCTGGTTTGAACTCAGGTCCCTGTGCTGGCCATGCAAGTGCTATACCACTTGAGCCATGCCCCAAGAATTTTTAATGTCATAATTTTTTAAAATGATGAAGTTTTGCATTTATGGCTGGGGCAACCAGGACTGTGATTCTCCTGTTTACATTTTCTGTGTAGCTGAAGTGATCAGTTCACAGTGCCATGCCCAGCATTGTACTGATTGAGATAGATCTTATTAACCTTTTCCCCAAACTGACCTCCAGCCATAATCCTCCTGATCACTGCCTTCTGAGTAGCTTGGGAATGAAGGAAAATTATAAAAACTCATTTTGTAAATTGGAAGAAGAGCTAAAAATATTTCTAAGAAAACAAATTGACTATGACCTTGATCATTAGATCTCAGCCTTTTTAGTAGCTAGGATTACAGGTGTGAGCCATCAACATCCAGCCAAAACCTAAGTTCTTCTTGGAACCTACACTAATGACAGGATCACACCTGTAATACTAGATACTCAGGGGGCTAAGATGTGAAGATCACAGGTCAAAGCCAGCCCAGACAGGAAAGTCCATGAAACTCTGATCTACAATTAACCACCAGAGAACCGGAAGTGGCATTGTGACTCAAAGTAATACAGTGCTAGCCTTGAGCAAACAAAGCTCAAAAATAGCGCCTGTGTTCAATCCCTGTGACAATAATAATAATAATAATAATAATTTAAATAACAATAGAAATGAAGACATGGAAGATAACAGTAATATTTTAGATAGAGCAGACACTGTAGGCTTTGATACAATGGTCACAAATGATGAGAGCCCAGATAATATGAGGAAGACTTGTAGCTATCTGGTGGAAAGAATCCTGGGGAGAAGGCACAAGTACAGAGGCCTGGAGGCAGAAGCTTCATGGGACATGCAGATATGTGGGTCTGGCATGGTGCTGTTACTGGGAAGCTAGAGTTACAGGCTGGCAGGATGATCTTGTTGCATTTATTTCTCTTTTCCTTTTCAGCTACTGCCTTCTTCCTCAATAGTGTATCCCAGACTGTGGACAAAGTGTTACCTTTACCTCTGGAAAGCATTCTTCCCTTCCAGGATCCATTAAAGCTTCTTCTGAAGACCTTGGGCATCTCGGTAGAGCACCTTGTGAGCGGACTAAAGAAGTGTGTAGATGAGCTGGGCCCAGAGGCTTCAGAAGCTGTGAAGAAACTACTGGTAATTACACTCTGCAGGGCTGATTGCAAAGGGGGAGGGACTGGTCACTGAAGGTCCAGCCCCACTCCATCCTGTTTGCACCTGGTGAATGGTGTTTTTCTTTTACTGACTGTAGTCACCAAGTCTGCACGTCCCATGGAAAGTGCAGTTTCTACATTTCAGCTGGAAACAATTCCAGCTGTGCCAGGTTATGTGATTTCTGGGTAGGCCTCAACCATTCCAAGTCTTTGTTTCCACATCAGCAAAATCCTGGCCAAATGGGATCATGAGAGTGACTTATTTTTGACACCTATAAATTATGTGTGTACCATTCCTATGTTTATGACTATTCTTCTGACTTCCAGGAGGCCCTGTCACACCTCGTGTGACCTTGGGGAAAGAGAGAAGGCGGCAATGGGGTCAGATGGCCACCTGCTTCCCAGTCACAGATGGCATGCCCTAAAACACAGTAACTCCTGGAAAGAATGAATAAAGCAATGACCAAAAGTTTCATTTTGTACAATTTTCATTTCTAGGGACTCCTTCCTTTGGAGTATATAGTCTGGAGAGCCTATTTTTGTTTTCTGGATTTTTGTTCTATTTTATGTTGCTATTCAGGGCCTGAGTATTTCCTCATAGCTTTTGCACTTGAGGCTGGTGCTCTGACACTTGAGCCACACTTTGAATTATGTGTTGTTGTTGTTTTTTTTTTGCTGGTGAACTGGAGATAAGTGTTTCTTTTGTCTGCCTGGGCCAGCTGAAACCAGGATGCTCAGATCTCAGCCATCTGAGGAGCTAGTTTTACAGGCATGAGCCACCAGCGCCCAAGCTGTTACAAAGACAGCCCAGATTTTTAAGTAAGACATACTCATTCCTTCTCTCCTTCTCTGTCAGTTAAACATCTGCATTTCAATGCTTGCTTATGTGACAGCTTCCAGACCCCCTCATCCTCCCAACACTAAAGAAATTATTAAATTTTAAAAAAAGATGGAGCATTGCTTAACAAGACTTAAACATTCCTAACTTTGTCAGTTTGGCATCTGCAGCACCAGATTCTGGTTTCCATGTTTGTAGTTATAAAGGGTCACTGGGTAGCTTTTCCAGGCACTTCTACCAAGTCAAGCCTCTATTATATAATCCATCGGGAAAGGATTATAACCTGCCTTTTCCCTCACATTTTATCATTGCCAATACATCATTATAGACAATAGGCTGCAGCGATGTAGTAATAAATAATCTCAAATCTCAGTTGCTTACATCAACAATGTTTGACATTTTTGTATACTATACACACATCTTTGAATGGCTTTAGCCTTGTCCCCTGTTGCCTGAGTTTCATAACCAGAGCTGATAAAATAACCTCTGTCTCCAGCATTTCCAATTATCATAGTCCCTGAGAAAGGGAGCGTAGAAAATCATAGGCTAAGTCTTAAAGCTTCATCTTGGTGGTAATTGATATTTATCACTTCTCATCACAATTTATTATCATACAACTGACCACACCTGGCTCATTTAGGAACATCTGTATAACTCTTTGACAGGGAGTAAAGATGATGCTCTCTCTAGGCTTACATAATGTATGTTACTATATTACTTGAACCTTTCAACATAATTGTCATCTGAGATGTCACTACTCTACTTGCAGATTCCTTCTTTTAAGGAATGATGGGTAGCATTGTAGTATAGTTACTATAAACATCTCTTTTCTCTGTTACCAGAACATCTAAGCTGGATTTCTGCTTGGTTCTACAGAGCAACCAAGTTATCTTCGCAAAAATGCCACACTGGTCCTATCTACTCAAGTGTTTTAGCAACCTTTGGTGGTTTTTCATTGTTCCCAGACTTAAGGGAAAATCCCGTCCTTTCTGAGGTTCTGTTTCTTTCCTCTTTAAGGTTTTCTTCTTATTTCTCAGCTACTTTGGCCTCCTCTCCTTGCAAGAGCAAGGGGGCTTTTGTGAATGCAGCACACTCAAATATACATGCTTCTTCTTTTGCCTCTCCAGAATTTCTCCCAGCTTAAGTATCACTTTAAAAAAATTCTCTTTGATCCCTATACAGGAGAAAACTAAGAGAACCACCATTTTCCTTGCTGAAAGCATCACACAAAGCTTAATTATGTGTTTGTGCACCCTTATTTGATTATTATTTGCCTCTCCCATTTGTTTGTGAGCTCTAGGGAAACAGCCCAGTATCTAGCATAATGTATGGAACATAATAATTTTAATATTTAGTAATGTTTGTAGAAATGAAATATTTAAACATACACTAATAGAGTGAATCATCATCTAACTATGCTAGTAGACTCTTGACTTGAAAAAGGGCTAGGGATTGAATTATCCTCAATTAGTATTGGTAATAGCTTAAAGTAAGTTATTGCAGTCCAGTCTTTACTCATACAGTTTAGTAGATTGCAACGATGTTATACAAGGTCAAGTATATTCTTTTCAGTATACCTGGGAAGTGGAGGTAGATCTACAGTGGTTACAAGGTAGTGTGTGACCCACCAAAGTCAACAAGGCACAAGGCTTTGTCAAGTGTTTCAGTTCTAGAGACGGAAGTCAATGTATTGTGAAGGACAAATGAGTACTGTAGAATCAGTCTAGAAGTTCTAGAAAATACAAGCTAATCTAGTGTTTCAGAAAGCAAATCATGTGTTGGCAAATCTGAAAGCAAATCAGCAAATTAGAAAGATGGGGTTGGAAAGAGGGAGAGATGGATTACAACTAACAAGAAAAAATTTTTTGGGAGTAATGAATATGTTCATTGTCTTGATTGTGATGGTTTAATGGGTATTTATAAGTGTCAGGATTTTTCAAGTATATACTTTAAGTGTGTTTTTTCTTACATGTCAACTGTGTTTTAATAAAGTTACAAAACAACTCATATGCTACAAGACAAATCCAATGTAATTTTTACCAATGGACCATCAGTTGGGATTTATAGAGGGATTGGCATATTTCCAAGACTCTCTGATGTTGCAATTCCAGATTTGAAAATCTCTCAAAAAGGAACAAAAGCATCAAACATGGATGTATGCAAACAAGGATGTTTATTGTGGCATTCTTTGAAGAGCTGAGAATACAAATTATTTTGAATGACGATTAATAGAGAATACAATCTTAGGTTATAAGGTACTGGGTAACTTTTCAAAGATTTCTGTTTACTTAAATAATATAACCCATTATTAAATAAGAAAAAAACATGCTGCAGATGAAGTGCATACTCAAATCCCTTTCCACATGACTATATATTTTAATATATTTGGAAAAAAGGGGAGAATATTGTCTTAGTGGTTGGCAGGACTGTTTTAGAGACAGTTATGTTAGGCCAAAAGACTGTTTTGTCAGTCAAATTTCCTTTTTATCATCATGAAAAATACCTGCAGAAGCAGCTTATAGGAAAGATTAAAAAAATTTTGGGGTCATGTTTTCTTGGTTCCATCACTGTAAGCCTGTCACACATGATGGCAGACAAGTCTCAGAGATTGCTGTTCACATCATGGCCACCAGAAAACAGAGCAAAAATGACAGAGGAAGGCAAGGTACAAATATAACTTTCCATGGTACACCTTTAATTAACTTCTTCCAACACACATGCATGCATATGTTTGTGAATGTGTGTCTGTGTGTGTCTGTGTGTGTGAGAGAGAGAATATGTGTGTGTTTAAATATTCTCTTCATCTCATGGAAACAACAAAAGGAAATCCTACCTCAGGGGTTTTAGGGACACACAGATGCGGACTCTGAAATTCTATTCTGGGCGAACCTGGGAGAGTTCCTTAAATTTTCAGGGTCATAAGTAGACTCATTTAAAATGGAAACAAGACTGTGTACTTGGAGTCCTTGGTGTGAGGGCAGAATGAGGTAACGTTGGTGAAGGTCCAGCCTAGGAACATCTCAACGACAACGATTTCTCACTGGAAGGTAAGCCACTGATGCCAGATATTGACAGTCGGAGCTTTGGTTTAAGTTTTATACCATGATAGAATTTTCCTTCCTCCTCTTTTTTGCCACATGCCTAAATCCTTCACTATCTATCAAGATATGGCACTAACAGAATTGGCTCGAGCAAGTATTTCCAGATCTCTTGGTGGGCACACATGTCCCTTCATCCTCGCCTATACTTTCACCAAGGTGCATGTTGGCTATGCCCAGCTGATTAGATGCTAATGAAGACACTGAGCTAAGAAGAACTGGGTGCTGTTCTCTTGCCTTTTAGTAGCTCTGTGATTTCTATTCCTTTACTTAATGCAGAATATGACAGGTAGGTACCCAACAGCTACTCTCTGAGAGACCCTGTTTATTTTGCTCATAGTCCAGAAACATTGAATAAAAGAGCTATTTTTCTTTGTGTACCAGTACTGGGACTTGAACTCAGGGCCTGAGCACGGTTCTTTAGGTTTTTCACTCAAGGCTGACACGCTTGAGCCATAGCTCTACTTCTGTTTTTTATGTGGTTAATTGGCTATCAAAGTCAAATCACCTTTCTTGCCCAGACTAGCTTCAGGATCCTCAGATATCAGCCTCCTGAATAGCTAGGATCATAGCCATGAGCCACTGATGCCCAACTAAGAGTTAAATTATTATCCATGAATCTCACATTCTGATAAGTGGCAAAAGAAAAGGAACAAAGTAATTCAAATTTAAACCCTGTCTGAAAAGATGAATGCTATGAGGAACCTTGCAGCAGGCTAAAGGAATAGGAAACTTTGGACAGAAGCTGCAACTTTCAAAAGAACAATCAAGAAAGTCATCACTGATGTGGGAATATTGAAGTTTTAAAGAAACAAAGGGCAAATCATTTGGCTAACTTGTAGAAGAATGTTTGAGCAAATTCAAAGTGCTGGGGAAGGAACATGTTTGGAGCATTTAAAGGTAACACAGTCTTAATGTGGCTGGAGTGGAGGAAGCAAAGAGATGTAGAGGGTGGAAGGGAAAATTTCAAGAAGGATTTTTACTGTCACTTTAAGGTTTATAAAACAGAACTTTTGCTAAGTATGAGCTTCGAAATGGCAGAAGGACCTGACACAATTTGAATTTCATTTAAATAGAAGTTCTCATCCTGCTCGGCATTTCCATAAAGAGCAAGCTGTAAATTCCCTCCAGTGGTGTGGTGGAGTTTCTGGTAGGATCTCTAGTTGTGAGGGCACAGTAGTAATGATGTGAACAGTCCTTGGGGTATTGCAGAGGGGTGCTGTGCTGGGGGTAAGACAAACATGTCTGGACTTCATGCTCTATCTTCACTAGCTTCAGTATCCTGGGCATGATACTTAGTGGCCTCCTGCATCTCTATTTCTGTTTCTATAACAGGAAGAAAATAAAGCCTTACTAGCTCACTTCAATCCCATTGGGATTATAAAAGAAGCAGTGTATGTGTATTATATACTGAAAATCAGATATTTTAGGTAATGTGGTTAATAGAGATGTAGTATTTAAAATTAGAATAGTCCCTAAAAATGCAGTGTGTGGGTTGTCTGAATTTATTATAGGATGCAACATGTATTTTTCAGTCTATAGTAGATATTCCTTCATGGCTTATCTACCTATAGGATCTTCATATTGCATGAAAATCTATTGTGAGTAAATGAAAACAGGATGAGAGAAAGACAAACTAAAGGTTAATTAGAACGATGGCGTTGCTTTTGGAATCAAGGATAGGCCTCAGGACATTTCTTTAGAGCTTAGTAACAAAATCACATAGAATTTGTATTCTAGACTAAAGGGCTGCCTTACTGGTTATCTTACTCTATGAGGAAGGCCATGTCTTACCGAAAGCAGTAAGTCACTCTAGAGACATTCTCTGGCAAGTGAGCAGAATCACAGCAATGGCTGCCAAAGGCTTACCTTATGGGATGAAATGGGAGATTGACCTGCATCAAGCTACCCAAGGTCCTTTCTGTTCTGATCATTCATAATATCATGACAATAATAATGAGTCTGGGAACAGCAACCACCTTCTCAATGAGAAGGGTCAGTTTTTAGTTTACAATGGGCCAATAAAACTCAGCAACCAAAATCTTACCTTCAATTATTTTTGCTCTTTAATTAGGAGGAGGTGATACAAATTGACACAACCTAATGGTTTGACAGGGAAGGATGATATAAAATTCAATCCACATTGAAAATACAAACTCATGGATTTACAAAGTAAACAGAACCCCACAAATTTGATCAGATAAGAACTTGATGTTGAAAATGAATGCCACAGACACTTAAGATAACATTTCCCGGGGAATAAATTTTGACCAATTCCTTAAAGAAATGCCCAATGCACAGCCAATAAATATGTGATGTTTTATTTGAAAAAAATTAGTGTGAGTGAGCTTAGATATTTTTAATGAGTCTCAAAGAAGGTCTGTTAAGGTTTTTAAATTTCATACTTTTTTTTTAAATTTAAGGAGTTAGTTTTTGAATAAAATTTAAGTTCTCTTTCTATCATTTATTGGTTCTGTGATTTTTAAATTTGTTACCTTATCTGGGTCTTACTTTTCTCATTTTAAGCCATTCATTGGTTATCTTGGCATATATATGGAGATGTATAATATGCCAGGATAATTAATGTACATTTATATATGTGTATGTACATGCATATGTATATATGTATGTATATATATGTAATATAGTTTTCATAATTTTTACATTATTGAAACCTTAAATGTGCACAGAAACTACTGCTGGTACCAATGAAAATCTCTGCCCGAGGCATGTGACTCCAGAGAAGACAAATTTATTCTACAAGTAGAAAAGCAAAGTACAACTGCTCAAATGAGTTACGCATGGCTGAAGCTGGGACCTAAATCCTGAGAACTTGCTGAGAGGTGTCTGAAGTTTCCGTTCTGGACAGCAAGTGCAGCAGAACTGGAAAGGCAGGGCTTGGCTGTCCTTGGGTTGTCCAGGAGCCAGCTAGGTGGGTGTGCCTTTAAAAACACAAGCCTCAGAGATGGAAGCAGATACTACCTAGGGAGGAGTTAACTCTTATACGAATCATGGGTTTTCACATTTTCTGGAAAATGTTTATGCTTCTGCATTTTAAACTGACAAGATTTATAAAATATAAGCTATAAGAGACATACACAATTTTTAAAAATCAAGATACAAAGGAAATATACAGAAAGAAATATGAAGAAAGAAGGTGTATAGAATAAACACAAGAATAACTGGGTCATCAATTTCACTGTGATGTTTCTGGAGAGAAAGAAACAGAAGAGAAACAGACCAAGTCACATGCATCTTACCATCAGAAAAGTGTGAGCAGCACATAGGATCACTGTTTATTTTTCTCTAAATGTGTGTGTATGTGTATGTGTATGCATGTGTGTGTGTGTGTGTGTGTGTGTGTGTGGTACTGCAACTTGAACTCAAGGCCTCATGCTCTCACTTCATTTTTTACTCAAGCCTGGTGTTCTACCACTTGAGCCACAGCTCTATTTCTGGCTTTTTCTTCATGGTTAAATGGAGATAAGAGTCTCTTGGATTTGTCTGCCATGGCTGGCTTCTAACTGAGATCCTCAAATCTCAGCCTTTTGACAGCTAGGATTACAGGCATGAACCACCAGTACAAGGATCTCACTCTGAATTCTAAAACAAACATCCTCTAAGTTCTCAAAGAGGGCAAATTCTGTGATGCTGTGCCCACCCTCAATTTTGCTTTTCAGCTGAATCAGAATTTGTGTTGAAATTCACTAATTCCCAGGCCCAACTCACTATGTCCAACCATAAAATCTTATATGCTTATAAAATACTTTCCTTAATTCAATAAATAAGTAGAGATTGAGAGAATGGATAAGATGAATTCTCATTTGCTACTTCTCTTCATGACTTCAATAATCTAGTGAGAGTCATCAGATGATTTTATGCAGAAAACACTGTTTATATCTAAATAAATGACTTAGACATTATGAGGTATAGTTTGAATCCATGTGGTTTGAAGTGAAGCAGGATAGAAGGAGTTGCAATTTTAAGTGGATTGAAAATAAGCTTAAATTATTGTAAATCATATCAAGGTGATTTCCAATTTATCTATTTTAAATTAGCTTGCTAGAGTTAAGCAGAGGTTGAGAGTATAAGAATAGTGAGGTGTTCAATAATTAGGTTATACAACATTTATGAAGACTGTGCTATACTGTTCTCTATTTCTTGTTTGAGACTATACAGAATCATGTGAACAATTTCTGTAAACCTCTTCCTCCAGCTGTTCACTCTTGCTGTCTTTTCTTAAGGCTCTTATAACTTCATTATTTCCCTCATTCATTAGCCTCCTTGAGCCAAGGGATAGACTAGGCCATGAATTTCTAATATAAATACTCATTTTGGTAACAATGGAAAAATTTTACATATAGCAAGAAATGGATTAAAGGAATCCATTAAAGGAATGTGTAAACTGGGTGTAGTGGTTCATGCCTATAATCCCTGCTACACTGGAGGCTAAGGGGAAAAGATTGCAAGTTCAAGGCTAATCTAGGCAAAAGCTTTGAAACCCTACCCCTAAAATCAATTATAAAGAAGAGGGTGGGGGGCAGAGTTCTAGTAGTGAATCACTTATTTATTATACATAGGCTCTGGGTTCAGTGGTTACTATTACTGCTCCAAAACAAAGAAGTGTGTAAATAAAAAGTGTGTATGTTGCTAGAAGAAACATTTATCTATCTATCTATCTATCTATCTATCTATCTATCTATCTATCTATCTATCTATCTATCTATCTATCTATCTATCTATCTATCTATCTATCTATCTATCTATCTATCTACCTACCTATCTACCTACCTATCTATCTATCTATCTATCTATCTATCTATCTATCTATCTATCTATCTATCTATCTATCTATCTATCTATCTATCTATCTATCTATCTACCTATCTACCTACCTACCTATCTATCTATCTATCTATCTATCTATCTATCTATCTATCTATCTATCTATCTATCTATCATTAATCTATCTAAATGTAAGCTAGAAAACATTCATTGCTGTGAATCACTTAATTCTAAGGGATGACTTGCTTTAGATTACATAAGATAATTATACAAATACACCTCTTACAGCTACTTATTAAGTGCATAGTCATAGCTATTTAAAGAGGTACTTCTGGCCAAAAATGAATTCAATGTCAATTTTAGAACCTTTCTTATTTTAGCCCTAAATTTTTATGTCTTAATATCGTCTTATTCCTTCTTGGTCCTCAGGGTGTCTAATTGCTTCCGGAATTTTTTAAAGTCTGTGCGTGTGTGTGTGTGTGTGTATGTGTGTGTGTGTGTGTGTGTACACGAGTGCGCACGTGTGCGTGCGTGTGCCAGTCCTAAGCCTTGAACTTTGAAGTTGGGCATTGTCTTTAAGCTCCTTTTTCTCAAGTCTAGCAATCTACCACCTTAGCCACAGTGCCACGTCCTGCTTTTTCTGTGATTAACTGGAAATAAGAGTCTCATAGACTTTCTTGCCTGGAGTGGCTTCAAACTGCAATCCTCAGATCCCAGCTCCTGAGTAGCTATGATTACAGGCATGTGTCATAGGCGCTTGGCTTAGTCCCTGAACTTTCTTGCTCAAGGCTGGCACTCTATGACTTGACCAACAGCTCTGCTTCTGGCTTTTTGTTGATTAATTATAAATAAGGGTCTCAAGGACTTTCCTACTATGGCTGGCTTCAAACCAGGATCCTCAGATCTCAGCCTCTTGAGTAGCTAGCATTACAGATGTGAACTACTGGTACCCAGCTTACTCAAGAACATTTTATGTACTTAAAAAAATTCTCCCAGTGGCTGAGAAGGTGGCTCAGTGGTAGAGTACTTGCCTTGCATGCCTGAGGCCCTGGGTTCGATTCCTCAGCACCACATAAGCAAAAAGAAAAAAAAGCCAGAAGTGTCACTGTGGCTCAAGTGATAGAGCGCTAGCTTTGATCTGAAGAGCTGAGGGACAGCACCCAGGCCCAGAGTTCAGGCCCCACAACCAGACAAAAAAAAAAAATTCTCCCAGTAAGATCTGAACACTTACGTTTTAGACATTTTTAAAATTCAAAAGGAGGAAAGTGAGTCTCTAGCGGATCAAGTGACTTTCCCATGCTTATACCTCCCTTACGTGCCCAAGTTAAAAGTTAAACTTTCATCTCTATTTCTTCCGCTCTTACTCTTTCATTTGCTTGGTGTACTAGACAGCAAAGGTGGTATTGAACACTAGAGTAGATTTAGGGTGTGGGTACCAAAGGTTGCAAGTGTGTACTTGCAGCCTGAATTGAATAAGAAGTAATAAGAAGGCTCTTCTCTGAGGAGATGCGACTGGAAACATGCAAATTTAAATGAGTGTAGAAGCTCACCTGGCTTTGGGTGAGAGTCTGAAGTAGATGGGCTGGGTATTTCCTGATTCCAATACTCAAGCCTTATTTCCATTTTCAGAAGCTTATGGGAACAGGTAGACTAGGTTACAAGGTAATATGATAGTGTTTCCTTAACTTACACTGGCTACACCCACGTTATGAAACAGAACCAGTAGGGAAAAGAAACTTTCCCAGGCTAGATAGCAAATAGAAGTTAGGGGAAACCCCTACTTACTGGAGATGCATACAATGTCATTGAAATAATCAAAGGAGTAGTGTTTTATTTCACTGTGCATCTCAGGCTCTGTGTAAGATTTCATAGTTTAATGTTGACGTTCTGCTGTTTCTCCTGTGATAGTCTGTCATCTCCAGTAGCATGATGGCTCAGCAGTAGAGCATTAAGTAGAACCAGGCTTCTTGAGTATCAGTGGTGTCCTCCACCCAGATTAAGGCCATAGTCACAACTCTTTCTGAGCTTTCATGTCCTTGTTTATGAAACTTACAAACACCGATACCTTCTTGTCACAGAGACAATGAACTAAGAGTATTCAGTTTGAGTCAGATACAGATAACATTTTCCTATCTCTAAAATTTCTGGTTCTCTACTTCACTATCCATTGTCAGGAGAAAATAAAGTAAGAAAAAAAATCAGTTCTTTTTTTTAGCACTGGTATGGGATTCAGAGCTTGTTAATCTCGTCTCATTGGATTAAGTGTAGGAAAGTTGGCCTTTCTCATGTCTAATTTACAACTTGATGATGCGGGTTTTGAGTTTTTAGTGTGTAAGTTCTTCTTCATTTCTCAGTGAACTTACGAAGAAAGCTGCAGTTTAAATCTAGAACTGTCCCTCCCCCAATCCCAGGTGTGAAAGACTTGATCTCAGTTTGGTGCTATTGGGAGGTGGTTGCACCTTTAAGAGGAGAGAATTGTAGGAGAATTGTAGGACCCAGGTCTCTTCCTCTTTATCTTTTTTAAATTAATTTTTAATATATATTTCTATTGTTAAAATACCATACAGAGGGGTTACTGTTACATGAGTAGGGTAATGAGTACCTTTCCTATGGAGCATTGTTTACCTCCTCTTTTGTTTTTCCCTACCATCCCTTCCCTTCCCACCTCCCCAGCTTCCCCCCCTCCCACCCTGACAGTGTAAAGTTTATTCAATGACACATACAGGACACTATGGTGAAAATGAACCTCTTTATCTTTTAAGAGCTGAATAGTTCTGCTAGATCACATGCTCTTCATCATCATGTGGACCTTGACACAGACCCAAGCACCATCAAACCAATCATGTATTATATTCTCCAATTTCTCTTTATAAGTAGGGTTTTTTCTGCTTTTTGAAGAAGTTACAGAATGTTGACACAGCAAGTACCTAGGAGACTTGGGACAGGAACCCGATATTGTAAACTCCAATCCTTACTTGTTTTATCCTACACGTTGCCCCCTCTCTTAAGAGAATTTCATTAAGTTAGCAAGTAAGATGATAAAACTATATCCACTTAAAATTAATTTTATTAATAAAGTGTTCTGTTGGCTCATGCCAACTTAGGAGGAGGAGATCAAGAGAATCATAATTTGAGGACAATTCATCCAAAAACCTAGTCAGATTCCATCTCAATCAATAAGCCAAGCATTATGGTACACGTTACAGTCCCAGGTATGCAGGAGACAAGATGTGGGAGGTTTACTGCTCAAAACAGGTCCTGCACAAAACCATTAGAACTTACCCAAAAAATAACTAAGGCAAAAAGGGCTAAGGGCATGGTTCAAATTGTACAGTGCCTGCCTAGCAAGCATGAAGGCCTGAGTATCTCAGTACCTCTAAGATAAACAACAATAAAAACAAAACATTACAATAAGACCAATTACACTTGTTATCCTAACTACTTAGGAAGTTGAGATCTGAAAATTGAGATTTGAAGCCAGCCCAAGGAGACAAATCCAAGACTCGTATATCCAATAACCTAGCAAGACAGCCTAGAGATGTAACTCAAGTGGTAGAGCAGCAGCCTTAAGCCAAAAATCCAAGTGAGAGCCTGAGGCTCCGAATTCAAGCCCTAGAACTCGCTTTTTAAAAAAGGAAGAATAAAACAAAGCAAGAGTGAAAAAAATACCTTTATGCCCATAGTTACACATGTGTGACACAAATCACTAAACAAAAACTCTTTTCCATGTCTAATAAGCTATTATTTTAATTACTAATTAAAGTCTCTTTAGGAAGTTACTATGAGGTTTGTTCTGGTTTGTCACCAGATTCTATATATCTTCTTTAATGGAAGAAATAAATAAGAGAAAAAAATGAGTTATAGTTTAGATGGAAAAGAAATGTAGGAATTATCACTAAGTTGTCTTAAAGAAAGAAGAAAAAGCAACACAACTGTGTTGTCCAGTGTGGCCTCAAACTTGCAGTCATCTTTCCTCAGCCTCTGGGGTTGTCTAGAATCATTTAAACCTGATCTAGAACTGAGGTGTCATATAGTGATGGAGCCATCATTTTCTTCTCCAGCTTTTCTTGTTAGATGAAAATAAACCAAAAGTTTCCATGTTAGTTCAAGTTGACAGGCCACATATACAAAATTATTTTTCTCTGCTCAACAAACCTGTAAGGTATCTCAAGTGTCCTTTCATGTATAAACTCCATAAAGACCAGACATTTGGGATGTTCTTTCAGTAATATAGTCCCGGAACATAGAACTGTCCCTGGCATGCTACAAATTAATAAACATTCTGAATGAATTTATGTTACTTTTTAGGTGAAGGATAAAGACCCTGGAATTGAAAAATATAACATTTCCCAATCCCATGCCTGAAGGACTAAACATAAGCTCAAGACTTAGATCTTCAGCCATTACTCACTGCTTAAGAGTGACATGACCAAATTTGTGTTTTTGATAAAATGTTTGGTGGTAGGTAGAAGGAGTGAGGAGCAACAGAAAACAGCAAAACTAGTCAGAAATCTGATAAAACAGAACTCAGGAAAGAGATCATACTGGAGGATTCAATTAGATAAAGTCATCATTTGTATTAAAGAAAAGGGATAGCACAAAAGAAAGGATAGAATATTCTGGAAATGCTCATAAGTATGGAGGAGTTGAGAAAACCTTGAGCTTTCTGATTGAATGGGTGCAAACTTTCCCAAGATAATGGAGAGAAGATTTCCCAGTGACAGGACAGGTTTGTGTTTAAATACCGAATATGAGGATTTGGTGGAAAATTTAATGGAGTTTTATAGTAAGAAAGTAGTCCAGTCTGGTGCTTGGGCAAAAGAATAAAATAGAGATCTCAATTTGAAATTTATCAGATTGTATGGAATATTCCCGATGTGAAAGCTACTATATAAAAAAATCAGGTACATTTGCAACCTTGTGGGCTGATGTCAAGAAGGGTCAGGTACATTAAAAAAAAAAGTCAAAATTAATGAGAAAAGATAGTAGAGAGAAGCAGAAATGTGTCACAGCCCTGGCAGGGGGAAATAGTCACCACAATTTCAGATTTCTCAGCAAATGAAAGGAATTTAGGATAGTTAAAGAGATAGAGAGATAGATTAAATAGATAGATGACAGAGAGATTAGATAGATAGAATGAGACGGACAGACAGACAGACAGACAGATAGATAGATAGATGATAGATAGAGAAAAAGATGAAAGAAAGACTCACATATTTATGAATCCCCTCCCTTCCTCTCACTCTTTCTTTTCCAGTAAAACTCATTCATTTCATAAGGCTTCAATTTCATCTCACATTGGCCATAAATATTTCCCTAAGCATATTGATTGCATTGACAGCCTAGACATAGCTGAGATTTAGCTGAGATTTCTCTCATTGGGCATTTTTGTTCTTATTTACAATCTAGATTTTTTTTTTTTTACTATTCGGATTTCTCCTTCACAATTCTCATCTTGGTGTATATTGAAAGTTTTTAGTGATACTTGATAATGGCGTCTTTCCATTCCTCAGCTTCAATACATCTATTCCTCTTCAGACAGGGAAACTTAGATAGGTATTCTGTCTTGTCTATGACATCAGCTAGATCGACTGTCTTAGAGAAGGACCAGAGAAGAGACGATCTTGCAGTTTGTTTTTTAGTCTAATTTGGGTTAAACGGGCTTTAGGTATAACCTCCAATACTTATTGCCTTAATTAATTAATTAAACCATTATTTACTGAGTGCTGGAGGCTATGGGCCAATATTATGCTAAACAGACCTATCTGTTTTTTTTCTTTAGCTACTCCAGTGAAACAAATAAGCGTTTTCAGATGTGTCATGTTATAATGACATCATCACAAAGTGAAATGACAGAGAATAACACAGTGTGTGCCTGGAAAGGTTGCATTGATAGAAGAGTATACTAGTCTTCTGAAGAGGTGCTCATAGAGGACTTGCAGGCCTAAGGGTAGTTATGAGAAAAGGGAAAGAAAGAGCAGAGCCTGGTGCTACTGCTGAGCTCAGAGAGTGCAGTATTTCCTTAATGAACTGGACAGTAAACCTTTCAAGTTAATGCTGAAAAATGTGCCACTTCATATATTTTAAAAAAAAAACTTCCTAAGGAATGAATAGAAAGACATATTGTTGTTCCATTGATTTGTTGCTTTGTTGCTAATGGGATGGTATTAATTCAGCTGGGGTCTAATCTGGACTTTGTAAACTTCCTTTTAATTTTTCTTCTCATTTTTATTAACAATCATGGGAACATGCAAAATCAGCCAAAATAGAGACTATAACAGTGAATATGAAGCACCTGTGACTTCTTACAATTGTGGAGATCATTTGAGAGCTCTGTCCAAACATATGACAGAAAGACCCAGTTACTCTTATGTAGCTATGGCTTTTTATTTGTTGTTCATTATACTGAAGAACCTAACAGAACCCATAAATCCAAACTCAGGGAAAAAACTGTAAGAATTCCTATGCACCTAAAATAGGATTCAAACTTTAAAGGCTATACAGAACTTTCAGGCCCAGCTATGTAGCTCAGGACATCCTACAAAGTATGACTTTATATCAAAATCACTTGCAAAGCTTCTCCTTAAAAAATCATTAAGTAGGGGCTGGGAAGGTGGCTCAGTGGTAGAGCACTTGCCTTGCATGCTCGAGGCCCTGGGTTCGATTCCTCAGCACCACATAAGCAAAAAGAAAAAAGCCGGAAGTGGCGCTGTGGCTCCAGTGGTAGAGCGCTAGCCTTGAGCTGAAGAGCTGAGGGACAGTGCCCAGGCCCAGAGTTCAGGCCCCACGACCGGACCCAAAAAAAAAAAAAAATCATTAAGTAGCTGTACAAAGGAGTTGCCCTTCAACAAGCCAGTTTATAAACATAGTGCATCATGATCTATGTCACCTCTTTCATCTTCTCCCGATGATCCCTCCTAACCCTTCGCTTTCCCTAAATTTTCTTAATTTTTCAGGATATGCATTGAGTTTTATGACTGCATTCTCCTGTCCCCTAACTTAGATGCAAGGTGGACTATATGAATCCATCTATTTAAAAAATACAAAGTTCTACAGTAGCTCCCGATAATATAACACATTTGTTCAAGTTCTTCATAGGAAATCTAGTTAAGAGAGAATGAGAGACTAGAAGCTTAGGATGGTGAAAGGAATCCTCCAAGAAGTACTGATCAGTGAATTTGATCTTGGAAAGCTGGAATCAGAGAAATTAACATGAGAAAAATGAAGCCAAAGGTACAAAATAATGTAAAAACCAGAGTTAGCCAGGCAGGAACTTACAAGTAGACTGAGAAATCAGAAAGTCTCCAGGATGGATGAACTTTCTCTAAGACTATCCATTACAATCAAAGCACCCAGATGCATACCAAGGAGAGATTACCAGTGATCCATTAACCCTTTAGGGCTACTCAAGGTGCACACATTGCATCCATCACTGAGATCACCTGAGTCCGGCCCAGAATTGTCTTCCTGTTCTCTGGTTCAATGTTCTTCCTCCTGTCCGAGATTTAAAAAAAATATTTTGTGGAACTACTTGGTGGGAATGAGCTTAACCCAAAAGAATTCAGAGCATTTCATTCAGATGCAAAACATTCAGGTAAATGGTTTTCAATGAAAAATAATGCTTTTGGCCTTTGCCACCTTTATTTATTAATTGTAATGCAATGTGATTATTTTCAAGAGTGAACAGGGATGCAAGCAGTTTGTCTTAGTGATTAGGATCCCCCACGCATGGATCGTAAGATGAAGTCAAATGCATTTTCAATGATTTCTGTGCCCAGGATACTTAGGAATTTGGGGAAGTCTGTCTCTTTTCCTGAGTCATCTGGTTTGTCATCGTGTTTGTCTTCTGAATTATCACTGGGTTTGTCCTCTGAAAAAACAAAGCAGAAACTTAGATATAATTCTTTTTTAACCACTAAAAAGGTATATCATTATTTTTAATAGTATATAAAAACTACATAAACATACAAATGATTTCACTGTGATATTTTCATGCATGCATATAACATACTTTGATTGATTTCAACCTTCTAGTACTCTTTTTTTGTTGTTGTTGGTCATAGGGACTGAACACAGGGCCCGGCCACTGTCACCATTTTGAGCCACAGCGCTACTTCCAGTTTTTTTGGTGGTTCATTGAGATAAGAGTCTCATGGACTTTAATGCCGCAGCTGGTTTCCAACCTTGATCTTTAGATCTCAGGCTCCTGAGTAGCTAGTATTACAGGTGTGAGCCAACAGTGTCCAGCTATTATAATTCTTTGTATGATTAGAAATAGAAACGTAGACCCCATCTTTCCCTTATTTGCAATAGCCATTATATGTCTAGGACAAGCAGAAATGGTCAAAAGCTATGTATATATGACCATATAAGATGATGCTAAGCAAAATGAATCCCAAGATAGGGAGGGGAAGGGAAATAACAAAATGCCAAAATAAGGATACAGGTTGATCCATTGTAACAATGAGATGTGCAAGACACTATGTTGAAAACTAACTTTACAACTTCTGGTGGGGGAGCGAAGAGTTGGGGGAGGTGGGAGGGAAGGGATGGTAGGGGAAAAACAAGGGAGGAAGTAACAATGCTTGATAGGAAATGTACTCATGTAACTGTAACTCCTCTATACAGTATCTTTACAATAAAAATATATACTAAAACAAGAAATAGTATACTTATAGTGAGTGCAAATAAATTCTGTCACTTGTACATCACCTTTTAATTTTATAATAAATAATGACTTTATAAATGCTCCATATCATTACCTTCAAGTGATCTTATACACATCTTTCAGCTCATAGAAGAGAGACATTGGAAAGATTAAGACTTGAATGATCTTTATTTCCTGGAGATAAAAGTAATGAAAGCAGTGCAACACTTATGCCACTGAACTCTGGTGCTGGGTGATATATGGAATTTATCTTCTAATTCTGGCCTTGCCCGAAAAGTAGTATGGCCAGACTTGGTACATAAAAACATAGGATTCTCTCTCTACTCCAGCTTCTTAGGAGATTGTCTCTTTAAATTTCTAGTAGACAAAAATACTTCCTTATGAAACCATAATACTAAAATACCATTCGTTCCTCTTTTGAAAATATAAGATGTATCTTATATTTTATCTGGCCACACACACCCAAGTTTTGATTGATGAAATCTCAACTTATACATAAGGACTTCAATTGAAAGACAGCAGCTCTTTGTGGAGGCTGATGAATGACATCTAAAGTATGCTCCGAGAGGGGGACACACAAATGGAGGAAGGATGAGCAAATGCACCCATTTAACTCAACATATATTAAGTAAAAATTGAACTATGTAACTTGAGGGTAGGGATGAGGTGGGGAATGAAGAAAGGAGTAACACTGATCAAGAAGTTTTGTCCTCATAGCTTGACTTCTGGAATTGAAACTCCTGTATACAACTACCTAATAAAAATAAATATTTTAAAGCTCTGTATCCATGTTATATCTTAAGTAGAAACTATTAGTTTTAAAATGACTGTATCCAGATCTACAAGTAATTATTACTAGACCAAAATTAAAGCTTTTACAGGAACACCAGTTTGTACCTATAACCAAAATCGATAAGTATCCATTCATCTAGTCATTGATTCTTTCATTTAGAAAGTGTTTTCTTTTTTTTTTTTAGCCTAGAATTATATGATCAGCTTCTTCACCTAAGAGTTAAGGTTCACAAAGGACAAATACAAACATGATTTTCACATTTTAAATTCAGGATAACCATCTCACCCAGGATGGTTTGTTTTCATCATGAGAAGGAGAAGGAATTACACTTCTTTTACTGAGTACCTGTTGTTCAGTCCTGAGCTAGAGCTTTGTTACATGCCTTTTTCCTCATCTAGCTCAGTATCAGTGTTACAGTGTTACTCAAGAGAAAGAAAGGCTCAAAGAAAACTTTATGAGTCACATAGAGTCACGCAGCTGAAAAGTGGCTAAATCAGCGTTCAAATCTACTGTTTAAACCCACACAGAGAATGTGTGCATGTTTGCATGGCGTGAACTATTCTACTTCTGTGACATTGTTCTCTAAAGACATCTGCTAACAGGAAAGAAATAATTTACCACATTCACCAATTTAAGGTCAGAGCTCTTTATTTTTTTCCTATGTTCCTATCAACCTACTTGCATAGTCATTTAGTTTGAATTTTTACCTTTCATACAACACTACTATTTTTTATCTATGAAGCTTGAGATTGGAGAATGAAGAGCAGAATCTTAGCTTCAGTCTTAGGACTGCATATAAACAGAGAGGTAAAAGAATGTAGTCTTCCAAGTCTTTCTATTTCCTTATTAATAGGGCAATGTCATTCTTTCTGATGGAAACATAGAATTCTATTGTGTATATATAACACATTTTCTTGATCCATTCATCTACTGAAGGACAACTGGGTTGATTCCATATTTTAGTTATGGTAAATAATGCTGCAAGGAACATGATTGTGTGGGTAGCTTTAGTGTGGCCTGGTTTATGGTCTTTTGGGTAAGTGCTCAGAAGTGGGATTGCTGGGTCACAGGGAAGCTCTATGTTAATCTCTTAAGGAATCTCCACACTGATTTCCAGAGTGATAGAACAAGTTTACATTCCCACCAACAGTGTAGTAGCCTTCCCCATTGGCCACATCCCCTCTAGCATCTATTGTTATTAAATTTCTTGATTATATCCATTCTAACAGGGGTGAGGTGGAATCATAGGCTGTATGGTTTCCCTCATTTGTAATAACTAGAATAGGTCTAGAATATTTTTAGTAGAGTATTACAATAGTTCAATAGCTATGTGCATATGATCATATAAGATGATGCTTATTGAAATTAACTCCAAGAAATGGAAATAAGAGTTTTTTTTATTGTACTGTTTTTGGTTCTTTTTTTCCCTTTCTTTCTTTTTTTCCTTTGGTTTATTCCCTGTTGTTGTTGTTTCTTATTTCTATACCCTTTGTCCTGTATATAAGTTTATCTGATTTGGGGACTGGAAGAGGAATCACAAGAAATGGTGGGACAAAGGGTGAACCAATGCAATAGTGACACTCGCTAGACACTGTGTTGGAAATAAACTTTACAACTTGGGGGGAGGGAGGTTGTGGTGGGGAAGGGGAAGAAAATGAGGGAGAGGGTAATGTACTCATTACCTTAATTATGTAACTGTAACCCCTCTGTACATAACCTTGCAGTAATTTTTTGAAAAGAATGCAATCTTCACAGGCTTAACAGTCCAACAACCTGAGTTTGTTTCTTGTTTCCAACAGAACATTAATTAGGTAAAAATGCATGTGATGCTTAACCACTGTCTCCTAGTTACTTCATTGTGCAATGAAGGTATATTTGCATATCTCTCATACATAAGCATATATATGTATTTATTTACATAATGCACATACTAGTTACTACAGTACTTATGGTCTTCATTATTATTACTACTATTCATGATAATGCCAACAAAATTATTTGTAGCTTATTCTCTCCTCTGAGACATTAGGACATTACAAAGATTAAAAATGCCACTATAGGCTAGCAAAGTGACTCAAGAGGTAGACCACCTCCCTAGCAAATGTGGGGCTCTTAGTTCAAATCCAAGTACAACAAAAATGTCATTACAATTCAAAAATATTACATCTAGGAACAAAATATTAAATCCTAAAGAAAAGTATTTTTTCTTTTCAAATGTAATGAATGCCTTTTATTTATGTTACTTCTCTGGTTGTATTATTTTAGTCAAATGTGATTATTAAATTCTGAACAAGTACAGTGTTTCTGCTATTTGAATAGTTTTTATAGTGTACAGTGTGATTATAAATCATGGTCATAACTATGTAGTGAAAATGAAAGCTACCTCACTTTATTGATGAAACTGAGGGCCAAAAGGTAAGCTCATTTAACCATAGTTACAGATTTAAGATAAACAGAACTGATTGAAAGTAGTCTTTAGGATAAAAATTTTAAAAATCACTTCAACATATTGATTACTTTAGTAGTGATCAATAAACATCTCTGTGTTCTACCCTTGGGTAATTCCTTTGCTGGTATCTGCAAATGATACAGCAAAAGAATGTCTGTTGCTGTCCTAGACCGTGGCCTGGGATGAGCACACTGCTACATTACAGTCAAAGAACTCTTCTGCTAAATCATTTCTCTGTATGTGTTTCTGACTCATCATGCTCAACAGGGAAAAGTCTTGAACTTGTCCTCTTCTGCAGACAAAAAACATAACTTAATAACAATACTGTGCATTACTTTGTAGACCTTTATAGGTCAATGCTACATGCTACTTCTGCTTGCTTGTATCAAGTGACAAAACTGTGCAAATTTACTTAATGGGTTTGTATAAGCATCAACTAAGATTATACTGAGTTATTATTAAGTACTATCTGAATTTAGTCTATCTTTTTTTCTCTTTTATTTAACTTTCATGGTTATTTTATGTGTAGTAATCTTAACTTGTCTATATGATGCTCAGAAAGATAAAATTGTATGCCTAAATTTATATTTCTGGTTAGTATAGAGCCAGAATAGGAATCTTAGTGCATAGTACATATTCTTCACCATTGAATATTATGGTCATCAAAACACCCACTAAAGCTCAGAGAATTTATAGTATTGAAGTATCACAAGTATATAAGAAAAAAATATTCCTAATGTTATACATTAGGAATACAAAATACGGAGGATTTAACTAAAGGAGATTGCAATGAAAATGTTCTTGGATAAAAGAAATGTTTCTTGTTTCCCAGTCCAGTGCTCTTTCTGTATGACCAGGGCCCAGCCCCCTTTATGTTTTGGATCAATGGCAACTTCCTCCACTCCACTGCTAAGTACTGAAAAACTCATGAGCTATGATCAGAGAATCACTTACCTGCATGGCAGGTCAGGATTAAGACAAGCAGCCCTAATACAATTGTCTGCCGAAGTCCTGAGACAGCCATTCTTGTAGTGCGGGGTATTGATGCAGATAAATTGCTCCAGTTTACCTGAAGCGTAGCTTCATTTATAGGGCAGGTATGGGTGACTTCATCTGCTATGGAATTTAGGTGGTTGCACAAGCAGTCTGCAGAGCTTGCTCCAGGATCTCTACTAAGAAGCTCTTCCCTATCTTTCCGAACCAGAAGGCTTTTATTTTTCAAAGAAGAGGATCAACATTTTTCCTTTAAAAATATGCATCCATGAATGACACTGGAGTGCATGTCTTAGGGGAAGTTTTAATGTCATTATGTATAATTAGGTGGACATCAGGCAGAACTGCTGTTAGGTATCAAGTAGTAAGCAACAGATCAGTTTGGCAGTGTGCCTGCCCCATTACCAGTGCCCTCAGCTTCCATCTTCATTCTCGCTTGACACACACTGGCATGCTCTTCCATCCTCCATGACTTCCTTTGCTTTTCTTCTGTCTGGGATACTTTTCTCATCATTACCCCTCCAAGTATCACTTAGGTGTGCGCCCAAATGAGACTTTCATGCTAACCATTTTATCTTGACCCTGCTACAGCTTGTTTCTTTATCATCTGCCCCACAGGACCTTTCAGCCACTATCTGTAAACCAAGTCTTTTAGTGCTTTCTTCTTTAGCCCATGGATCTGTCTATTTACCTAAAAGTAAGAAATGCAATAATCATAAGTACATAATTGTGGTGTACATCATGATGATTTAAGAATATGTAAGAATGAACCAGGCACCAAGCTCATGCCTATCATCCTAGCTACTCAGGAGACTGAGATCTGAGGATCATGGAGAGGAAAGGACTTCCTGGGCAGGAAAGCCCAAGAGTCTTTTATCGTCAATTAGCCACAAACAAGGCAGAAGTGGAGCTGGGTTCAAGTGGTAGAGTGCCAACAAAGTATGTATGCATGGTTGATGGCTACATCATACTAACTAGCATACTAATTACATCATATACGTATCATTTACTTTTGGTGAGAGATCCTAAAATCCACTCTGAAATTTTCATGTATACAATTCTTAATAATTACAGTCAGCATGTTGTATGATAGGTCTCTTGAGTTTATTTCTTTTGTCTAACCATTATTTTGTGTCCTTTGAAAATGTCTCTAATCTGTCTTGTCAGCCTCTGGTCACTATCATTGTAGTATATGCTTCTATGAGTTTACCTCTAGAATGTTTAGCATAAAAGAAAGGCCATATGTTTTTGTCTTTCTGGGTCTGGTTTATTTCACTTAACAAAATGGCCGTGAGGTTTCTCCATGTTGCTGAAAAAAAACAGGCCTGCCTTTCTCTTAAATAGTGAACAGTTTTTAATCCATACAGACTTCACTTCCTTTATCTAGTCATCTCCCTTTTTGTTTGTTTGTTTTGTTGTTTTTGTGTGTGGGTCGTGGGTCTTGAATTCTGGGTCTGGGCACTATCCCTGAGCTCTTCAGCTCAAGGTGAGTGTTCTACCACTTGAGCCACAGCATCACTTCCAGTTTTCTGGTGGGTAATTGGAGGTAAGAGTCTCACATATTTTCCTGCCTGGACTAGCTTTGAACTGAAATTTTCAGATCTCAGCCTTTTGAGTAGCTAGGATTGCAGGTGTGAGCCACCAGCATTCAGCTCTAGTCATCTCTTGATAAACACTTATGATGCTTCTGAGTCTTTAGAGTTCTTAATGGCAGAGGATTTTTATTACGTTTCACTCCTCCAGGAACCAAATCTAAGTCATTGTCATAGATCTCAAACAAAAATAGGAGAATATTAAGTCTCAAAATGAGCATGCAGTGTATTTTATGTAAAATCTGAAAATGGAGTGAGATGTGACTCAAATGGTAAACTACCTGCCTAGCAGGTGGAAGACTCTGAGTTCAAATCTTAGTGCCACAAACAAGAAGAAAAAGGAGGAGGAGGAAAAGTAGAGAATGAAGAGGAGGAAAAGTAGAGAATGAAGAGGAGGAAAAGGAGGAGGAGAATAAAGGGGAGGTAGGAGGAGGAGAAAGGAGAGGAAAAAGGAGGGGGAGGAAGGAGGAAGAAGAGGAGGACAAGGAGGAGGAGGAAGAGGAAGGTGGAAGTTGAGTTTAATCTTTCTCCTCCACTGTAGGCCCTCATTGTAGTGGTCCTTTTATCTGTCACTGTGGTCTCCTTTCAAAAGGAAAAGAAAAACAATAAGTAAATATATTGTTTATTTGCATTTGGTGAAAGGATATGTGGAAAGTGAGCTACTGATACATGTAACGTTTAAAATGCCCTCATTTTTCTAGTACATAAATCATAGCTTATTTCTCCAATAAAACACCATACAACAGTTAAAAATTAATGAACCAAATCTCAGTCATTGGTCTAGATCTTACATAGAACAGCAAGTTTCCAAATGACTCATGAATGCACTGGAACTGGACTGAGAATGCAGTTGAAGTTTAGATGATACTAATTATACTCAAAAACACTGAAGTTAATTGGGATTGGAGCCTGGAGGTACACAGATGTATAGATTTCCCCAAACTGGTACTTTATGGAGTATGAACATTGTTATGAGGATGAAAATTAGCTGAGCTATGGGAAAAGCAGATTATTCCAGGATTCCTAGGCCAAGTTTAGGGTAAGGCCTGTCCTCATTTGAACTCTCCAAAAGGCACCAAACGTCAAGCAGCTTTTCTTGCACCTTCTATAAAGTAGGCTTCCTGGACCCCTCCAAATACTCTCTTTGGGAAGACTCAGGCCCTATCCTGTACCTAAGGAGGATCTAGAGCTAGCCACTTGATTTGGGACTCTACTGTGTGCAGCACTGGGCTACTAGCGAAATGACATGTTTTAAGCCATGCCATGAGTTCTGTCATACAGCTGTTTTCAGCTGATAAGCGATAACATATGATGACATTCCAGGAGAGATACATTTTTCTAACTTTCCACTATCCTGGCAAACAACAGCTTTAGATACTTAAAAGATTTAATTTACAGTAAGATTCTGCCAGCTTCTCGTGAGGAGCAGCTGACTATGGCGGGTAGCATCCCATGTCAGCTGCTGTTGGTGCTCTGATGTGAAGGAAAGAGCATTGTCCGAGCATCAGGTGGCCATCCTGCCTCATGGTCAGCACTGCTAACTGTGTGATGTCCATTCAATGCTCTAAAAGCCCTTACCTCCTTTATCTCTGTTTCTTTCTGCTCCTGACTTCTTCCTTCTGATTGTAGGCCTCAGCTAACATGACAGCATTTTAGTGAAAACTTCTGTGATCTGTAATCCAAGTCTGATCTTTGTATTGTAGTCATTCACAAACTGTACTATTTCTTCATAGATGGTAAAGATTATCTAATCCATCTTTTCCTAAGAGTTAGGTAAATCCAATAGAGAAGGATTCTGGACTGTTTTTTTTTCTCACTGAAATAGTTTCAATTTCTAGTAAGGTAGTTTGTATGTAGAATATACCCAATAGATACGTATTGAAGAAATGGATTAATAAATATATTTTAGAATGGCAGTCTGGACTACTCTAATAGTTCATTTTGCATATATCTGTGTACTGTGGCCAAATAAAATTCCATCTTAAGCCAAACTTAGTTTAACTGTTAAAAAAGAGAGAGATACAAATGAAAGGATTAAGTTATTTAATTTCAGTGACTATTTCATAACTAAGTGAAGTGTAAGTAAAGATGTGGCTCAAGCAATAGAATGTCAGCCTGGAGTGGAAAAAATGTCATACCTAAGGGCAAGAAAGAACTTTATCTAACTTGGTTACAAAACTTACTGAGAAATTTTAGTATAAAATTAATGTTGAGACATCAAAATATTTCCTAATTTATCTATGTCTTGGATCCAATTGTCTATAAAAGAGATGATGTGTTTCTTGGGGTTGTTTGGTGGATAGAATGAGAAAACATGGGTTGGGAAGGTAGCTCAGTGGTTGAGTGCTTGCCTCACATGCATGAGGCCCTGGGTTTGATTCCTCAGCACCACATAAGCAGAAAAAGCAATAAGTGGCAGTGTGGCTCTAGTGGTAGAGCTCTAGCCTTGAGCTGAAGAGCTGAGGGACAGCGCCCAGAACCAGAGTTAAGGCCTCACAACTGACAAAAAAAAAAAAGGAATGAGAAAACATATACAATAGGTATTATAGTGTCTTGCTCATGCAAAGGAAAAAAATTCTACTCTATTGTGTTCTATTCTTCTATTCTACCCTTTCTATTTTATTATATTCTATCCTACTTTATTCAGCATTGGGTTGTCCCAGAGAAGGAAGTAATATCTGACCACACAAACAGTATTAGAACTAGTAATAATAATAGGCTGAATACTATGGTCAGGTGACAAACTCAATACAACATATGAACAAAGCTACTGGGAGGCTACCATTATTATCCTCATTTTATACAGTGGCATTCAAGCTTGAAATGGTCAAGTAATTTGTCCAGAGTTGTAAATCATGTATGAGCCAGGGTAGGGGATTAGACCTAGGGACATAGGACTCTAAAGTACCTGCTCTTAATGATTACAGTCTATTGTATGAAATTTCCTGAGCAGCTGGTAGCTAGCAGGAAGCCTGGACCAAACAAAGGACCTTATATTTACCAGCCTGTCTATAGATTCATCTCTGTCATTTCTGTTTTCCTCATTGACTTCTTGATTTCCCATTGGCCTGTGGATGAAGTTTCAGTCCACTTCACCCACCTAAGTTTTATCTCAGTTGCATATGCTAAACATTCAGCATTCACAGCACCTTCTTAATTCTTGGCAATAAGTAAACCAGAGATAGGTCTACATTACATGATGATCAACTAAATTTGAATTTCAAACCATAATGAGTAACTCATTGAGTATGTCTTAGAATGCAACTATATTAAAAGTTACTTATTGAGCTGAATTTATTAGTTCTTTTGTGACTGAAATTGAAATTTAATTGGATGTCCTGTAGTATTATTTGTTAAATCTGATGACTCTATTTGGAGGAACCCTCCTAACATTTGCTACATAAAACAGAAAGGTTGGCCAGTCCCTGGTGGCTCATACCTGTAATCTTAGCTAGTCAAAAGTCTAACATCTGAGTATTGAGATTTGAATCCCTCCAGACAGCAACAACAAAACCAGAAGGGGTAGAGGACCAACCATGAGCGGAAAATCCAAGAGACAGTGCTCAGTCCCTGCGATCAAACCCTCAGTAATGGCATTAAATAAAAAACAGAGTCAGACAAACATACAATAGTTAAGACGTTACATTCACATATGGAAACTAGAAGTCATCAAAGTGCCCTAGTTTCTCTTTTATAAGACACCCCAAATATATTCCCCTGGATGTCTTATAGAGAAGTTCAAGCACATCTTTTTTTTTCTTGGTTTATTCTACCTGAAATTTCAGAGCAGCTCTGGAAGGGGTATGTATACATCTAAGTAGTTTCTACTTGTAAGGGACAATATTCTCTCACCTTAAGACCATACTTCATATGACTTATAACTCAGACAAATCTCGTGGCCTAGATATGTTTATCCATTACTGAGCTTTTATAATTTGCCAGCTACTCTTCTTCTAAGCACTGGAGGCACAAAAATACAAAACACCCACCCTGACCTCACGTTGTTAAACCCACAAACATGTAATCCTATAATTACAATTTAAGTATGAGAAATGCTAATGGGCTTGTGAACAGATTCCTATAGAAGAGGAGCAGGGAGTGGTTAATATTGCCTGGGGAGGTCAAGGAGATGCTATTTGTTTGTGTATTGAGCGGTAATTCAGAAGATGTTTGCTATGCTTGGGAGGTGCAGAGAAGTCATTTAAGGTAGGTGCAAAGGATGTGCAGCACATGTCCAAGAATGAACTCTAGAATTCTTGAGTGCTAACGTTAGAAGAGGAAAAAATACTGTAAAGGTGATGTACAGAGGGGTTAGTTACATGTCAGGTAATGAATACATTTCTTTTTTAACAGTGCTACCCCCTCCCTCAGTTTCTCCCAGTTTTTTCCCTCCCAAACCCCCCTCACCCCTAACTTGTATAGTTCATTTCCAACATAATGTATAGTGAGTTTTACTGCTGAATTGCTTCACCCTTTGTCCCACTGTTTCTGTGTTTCCCCTTCCCCACCCCCCAAACAAATACACTTGCATACAAGACAAAGGGTACAGAAATCAAAAACAGTGACAAAGGAAAAAAATTAAAAGAAGGAAAAAAAAAGATTTGTTAATAGTACAAACTGAGATGAACTTACTAAATCCTAATGTTTGTTTGAACAAAGACACTCTTTAAAAAGTGATAAAAGGGAAGAGAGAAGGGGAGGGAAAAAAAGGAGAGGGGAAGGGAGACACAGGGAGGGGAGAAAAAGGAAGGGAGGAGAGAGGAGGAGAAGAGAATTTTTTAAGGTAGAGAATAAAATACCACTAAGTATTAAAACTCATAGCTAACAGATCTTCCTGTATTCTCTAATCAGAATGTCAAATGAGGATAGACTCATCCATTCAGTTATCCATTAGAAATGATTTAGAAAGAATTTGAGGGAGGGGCTGGGAAGGTGGCTCAATGGTAGAGTGCTTGCCTTGCATGCATGAGGCCCTGGGTTCGATTCCTCAGCACCACATAAGCAGAAAAAGCCGGAAGTGGCGCTGTGGCTCAAGTGGTAGAGCGCTAGCCTTGAGCTGAAGAGCTGAGGGACAGCACCCAGACCCAGAATTCAGGCCCCACGATTAACAAAAATAAATAAATAAATAAAAATGCCACTAGAGAACCAATTTTCTCACAAAGTCCTATCAATTTTCCTGTCAAGCATCCTTAAAATATATCATCTCTTCATTTCCACAGTGAGTGTTAGGGTAATGAGTGTTAGGAAAGATCAAGTGGATGAAAGGAGAGAAAGAAAGCAGAGACCTCAGCAGACCAGAACAGGCTTTTGTCATGGCTGCAGATGGACTCCATGTGACACGGAGCAGGGTCAGGGAGACAAAGAGCAGGAAATATGGAGGGTGTTAGGTTTGTATACATTGACGGATGAGCGCCTCCTTCAGTATGCCTTTGTCTGGTCCTGCTGGGGATTGTTGGTAGGGGTATCCTTCTCAGGCCAACAGCCCTGCACTTTTCACAGAAGGCTGGTCCTGCACTTCAGATAAGGTCAGCAATGAAGTTTTCCTGAGAACCAAGAGGGGTCCCCGCGGGCGGGTGGTCGGTGGGCCATGGGAGCACATGCGGTTGTGAGAATGAAGCAGATTTTCACCAGTGTCACAGTGGAGAATTTTGTCTGATCCAACGCAAGATCAATTAACCTAAAATCAATGTCTGTCTCTCTTTCCTTCTTTCTTTCTCTCTCTCTCCTTCCTTCCTTCCTTTCTTCTTCTTCTTCTTCTTCTTCTTCTTCTTCTTCTTCTTCTTCTTCTTCTTCTTCTTCTTCTTCTTCTTCTTCTTCTTCTTCTTCTTCTTCTTCTTCTTCTTCTTCTTTCTTTCTTTCTTTCTTTCTTTCTTTTTTTTCTTTTTGCCAATACTGGGGTTTGAACTCAGGGCCTGGCACTTTTACGTTTTTTGCTCAAGGCTAGTGCTATACCATTTGAGCCACAGCTCTATTTTTGGCTTTTTGATGGTTAATTGGAGATAAGAGTCTCCTAGGTTTTTCTGGCCAGGCTGTTTTTGAATAATAATTCTCAGATGCCAGCCTCCTGAGTAGCCAGGATTATGGGCATGAGCCACTAGCTCCCTTCTCTAAGGTCTTTCTAATGTGGGCTTCCTCACATTCCAAGGTATCCCCAACATTAGCATCATCAGCATCATTCTGAAACATAATTTAAATCCTCTGTCATTTCTTTTATCTAGTAATTTCCGAAACTCTTTACTGCACAAAGGACAGGTTTTTCATCTTTTATTTATAGTCAGTGTCTCAAACTTTGTCTCGGGAGCAGTAAATGAGTGAGTGTCCTGAATTCTTCCAGTCTACTATTTGTCTGGCCTGCCCTGGAAGGCACAAACAGGTATCCATAACAACCCCATTATGCTTCAGTGGTGTCTGTACACTAGCTGATAAGCAATGTGATATCTTCTCAGTTGCCAATTGAGTTCTTCATTTGCCAAAATTGCTCATGTTCTCTAAATCTTACTTCTCCATCTTCAATATGAAGATAGAGTATTAGCCACATAAAAATTTTATGAGTATAAATAAGGCTACAGTGCAAATAGTTTGACACCATGGATTTCTAATAAATGTTGGTTCTGCATTATAACCTCAAGCCTCTTTCTAAAATGTCACTTCTCCTCTTACCACACTAGAAGTACTGTCATGCCTTTATTTATCATCTTGCTTAGTCCTATTTGGAATATCCAATCCGCACCAATTTATTGTACAAATGCTACACCCTTCTGAAAAGACATCAAGAATATCTCACTGAATTAACCCCTGGGAAAATTAATCATGTCTGTGGACTCATTCTACACACACCTCTATGATTGTTTACATTATGTTGAATCATAGGTCATTGTTTATATGTCTGCCACCTTAATTAAGCCACAGGAGCCTCAAGAATGAGCCAGCTTTTATTTATCCACAAACCTCTCTGCCTAAAGATATTACTTAAGTAGAGACTGTTGAATAAATACAGTGAATATCTACTGGATGACTATTGAATGTGTGGATGGACAATTGGGGCCAGTAGCAGAGGTCATTCCAGAGCCCTGTTGAGAAGGGAGCCAAAGCCCAAGACAAGAGGTCAAGGGTAAACAAGGAAGGTGGTTAAGTGACTTGCTGTTTTAGCAGGTTTTACTATGATGGCCAAGGGTATAGGCGTGCTTTAAGATAAGGTACTTTGTTATGTCACATTCACAATTGGCTTGGAGAGATGCAGAGAGAGGGAAAGGTAGATACATAGACAGAGATGATAGATAGATAGATAGATAGATAGATAGACAGACAGACAGACAGACAGACAGACAGACAGACAGACAGACAGATAGATAGATAGATAGATAGATAGATAGATAGATAGATAGATAGATAGACAGACAGACAGATAGATAGATAGATAGATAGATAGATAGATAGATAGATAGATAGATAGATAGATAGATAGATAGATAGATAGATAGATAGATAGATAAAATACCCTGTTGGTGATTGAACTCAGGATTTCAAATGCTAAGAGCAGGTTACACCAATGAACTACCACCCCTCCCTAAGGTCACCTCATTAATTAAATTAAGTGTAAACAATGGAAACATTTTACTTATAAGATACTATCTCATCTAGAAGAATCTTTCACCTTGAAGACAGCCTGGGCAGCAAAGCCCTTGTGATTTTTATCTCCAATTAACCAGCAAAAGGTCAGAGCTGTAGCTCAAATAGTGTACTGGGTACCAAAGTGTGGCCTTGACCCAAAGAGCTCCAGGATAGTGCCTATGCCCTGAGGTCAAGCCCCAAGAATGACAAAATAAAGAAACATACATAAACAAATAGATTGAATATGAGTAATTGTATAAATACAATAGTAAATGAAATAAAAATAAATGATATAGTATCAAACACTAACCAAAAGAAACCTAAAATATTTATATAAATATCAGGACAAATTATATTCACAACCAAGAATATTAGCAGAGATGAAGACAGAATTGCATAGTCAGAAAAATGTCAAGTAACTGAAGAAACATTATCCTGTATGAAATTAACAATAAACCTGTGAAGCAAAAGTCTGACTGACAAGATGCAAGAAGTATACAAATTTACAACTATAGTTGGAAACATAAAAATTAGTTTTAATGTTGCAATAAACATAGTTGTGCTGGTAGCTTTAGTATGATCTTGTTTGTGATCATTCAGGTAAATGCCCCAAAGTGGGATTGCTGGGTCATAGGGGAGCTCTATGTGGAGTCTTTTGAGGAACCTCCATACTGCTTTCCAAAGTGGTTGAACAAGTTTACACTCACACCAACAATGCAGTAGTGTTCCCTTCTGGCCACATTTTCAGCATCTGTTGTTATGAGAGTTCTTGATTATAGCCATTCTAACTGGGGTGAGGCGTAATCTCAATGTTGTTTTGATTTGCATATCTTTTATGGCTAGAGAGGTTGAATATTTCTTCATGTGTCTATAGGCCATTCTTATTTTCTCTTCAGAGAAGTTTCTTTTTAAGTCTTTACCATAGCTAAGATATGGACCAACCCAGATGCCCCTCAGTAGATGAATGGATTGAGAAAAATGTGACATATATATGTATATATATACACATACATACATACATACAATGGAATTCTATGCCTACATCAGAAAGAATGACATCACCCCATTTGTTAGGCAATGGAAAGACTCGGAAAAAATTATATTAAGTGAAGTAAGCCAGGCCCAGAGAAACATAGGTCCCATGGTTTCCCTTATTTGCAATAACTAATATATGTCTGGGACAAGACAAGATAAGATGATAAGCTAAATGAGCCCCAAGATAGGGACACAAGTGGTTTTTTCTTTCCTGCTATTGTTTCTAATATATTTATAAGGTACCATGTGGGTTTTTTTTTGTTTTTCATTTGTTCCTCCTCCACAGTATAACCCCTGTTTTCACTGTATTTGATGTTGGTATAATTTGGGGAGGAGAAGGGAAAAAATGGGTACAGGTGGACCCATTGCAACAATGAGATGTACAAGACGCTATGTCAAAAACAAACTTTACAATTTAGGCAGGGGCAAAGGAGGAGTAGTTGAGGAGGTGGGAGGGAAGGGATGGTAGGGGAAAACAAAGGAGGAGGCAACAATGCTTGATAAGAAATGTACTCATGACCTTGCTCATGTAACTGTAACCCCTCTGTACAGTATTTTCACAATAAAAAACTTATTAAAAAAAAGAAAGAAAGAAAAAGAGAACAGTTAAGGGATGATTGAAGCAATCCAGGTAGAAAAAGACAGTTATCATTCTGACATAGACACATTTATTTATTCATGAAATTAAGCTGTAATAAATCTACAACTTTATAGTATGAAAAAAATTAGTTTTAAATGATTGATAGCACACACTGGTTAACTGGAGGCAGAAGTAGGAAGATCTTTGATGGGTTTCAACAACCACATTCAAAACAACTACAATAATGAAAACCCAAGAGGTAAAATGTCAATAGAGCACAGGAAACCTGTCCCTACTTTGTCCATAGGCTGCATGTTTCAAGACCGGAAGTGGAATACCTGAAGCTAAAGATCGTATGCCATTAATGTATAATATGTGCTTTCATACATTTTACTAATGATGAAGTGTAACTTATAAGTTACGCACAGCAGGAAGACTAGAGAAAAAATAATGTTTGTGATAATATTTAAAATAATATTACAGAAATATAATTACTTTAACTTTCAATTGTCTTTTTTTCTTATGATGTCAAAAACTTTGACCTATTGATTTAGTTACTGGTTTCTGTTTACATAGCCGAATTGCCAACATCATTACTTTGACGATCATTACTAAGTAAAATAAAGGTTATTTGAACATAAACAATGTGATACAGTGATGGAACTACAGACAGCTATTAAGAGACTCAAGTTGGGTAATGAGTCTAGTGTGAATGGGAACACTCAGGAACCATTCAGAGTCCAGATGGGATGGAGCATTTAGCATGAAATTGCATCAAAATTCCCAGAATAGTGCACAATTTAAAATTTACAAATAATGGCCAGGTGATGATATTTCATGTTTATATCCTAACTTCTCAGAAGGCTGAGATCTGTGGATCAACATCCACAACCAGCTCAGCCAGGAAAGTCCATGAAACTCTTATCTCTAATTAACCATCACAAGTCAGAAGTAAAGCTATGGCTTAAGAGGTAGAGTGCCAGCACCTTGGGGCCTAAATGTAAGCTCCAGTACCAGCAGACAGAGACACACACACACACACACACACACACACACACACACACACACACACACACAGAGTTTTTTTCCCTTGCTGTTGTTAACTTCTGTAAATTACATGTAATAATTTAGATTGCAGTAAACTGCTCTCTATAACTGAAATTGTTGAAAGCAAAACTCTTGATGTGGGTACTGATATAATTAACCATAATTATATAAATTGTCCTGATTAACATTTATAATGATGCTTCAAGCCATGAAGTATATTTTTATATGCAGACAGAATAGTAATTGAGAGCAATTGAGTTATTAAGGCAACCTTGACAAATTTGATAGAATTGAAATAATAAAATGATTTCTTTCTATAATGAAATGTCACCTATAAGTTAAATTATTTGTGTCAAGCATCTTTAAGTATTGTACAGTAATTTAAAACTCTAAAATAAGACTGGATCAAGGAAGACATCTTGAACTTGGGTGTGGCTCAAGTGAGGGAGCAGGTGCTAGACCAGGACCCCATGGTTATCTCAGTATCACAAAAGCAATGTATCAAAAGACACTAAAACATATAACAGGTTGAATAAACATAGGCTGTGTAAAATTGTGGGAGACAGATGAAGTACGTACTAAAAATTAATTCATAGCTTTAACTATTTGCATTAGAAAAGGGGGAAATGAATGACATTACTTTCCATCTTAAGACATTAGGAAAAAGAAACATATGAAACTAAAATTTCTTTTGTCTGAGGTCCTGAAAAGTGAAAATGGTAGGGACATCAAACAAGTTGGTGGTTACCTGGGGGGAGGGGCATGCCTGGTAGGAGGGACTTATAAATGAGTATGAGGCAATTTGGAGGGACAGTGTCTTTTATGTCATGAGTATGAACATGGTTATGCAAATTGTATGTATTAGTAAAATTCACAGAACTTCATGCTTACATAAATTCTGTAAAGCCTACTTTAATATCTTACTATCTCTAAATTAGACGCTTTTATAAGGAAAATACTTGTAGTACCTTTGTGGTGGTGGTGGGTGTGATTAGGAGTAGACTGATGGCTTAAGCATGCATGCCACTCACGCAACTAATTTGCTGTGTGATTTTTTAATACATTTTTATTTTGTTTAGGTAATTGTACAAAGTAGTTGTCATTCAACAGAGCAGTTTATGAATACAGTGTCTCTTCATCAATTCATCCTATTATCATTCTCACCCACCCTCCCATTCCACCCCTTCCCTCACTTTTCTTGACTTTTAGGTTATGTATTGATTTTTTAACCATTTAACAAAACAATTTATGTATACAAAGCATATTGATCTGTGTCTTCCTTCCAACATTATTAGCCCCATCCACCCACCTTTTCCCTTGTTTTTTCTCAAGTTCTGTGGCCTATAGAGTTCATTCTTGCCTACATTCTACTCATTTCCTCTGTTCATTCTTCTACACATCTCTTCTTGACAGCACCTCTCCCACAAGTATCATTCTCTAGTATTCATTTTGTTGGGATTTGACTTAGTCTTCCTAAACAATTGTATTATTTGTATTCTCCATAGGTTCATTTATACTTCAGTTAACTCATTTATAATTGCTTGGGTGCCACCCAATGTATTTACTTCTAGATTTATAGATACATTCTAGTTCACACTAATGAAAGAAACCATGCAACCTTGTGCTTCTCTGAGGCTGGCTTACTTCACTTAACATAAGCCTCTCCAGTCTTTCTATTTCCTTAGGAATGATCCTGATGGATGAGTAGAATTTCATTGTGTATAGATACTACATTTTTTTGATCCATTCATCCCATGAGGGGTATCTGGGATGATTCCATATCTTGGCTATGGTAAACAGTACTTCAGTGAACATGGTTGTGATAGTAGCTTTAGTGTAGCGGTTGTGATAGTAGCTTTAGTGTAGCTTTGTTTGGGTTCTATTAGATAAATGCCCAGAATTGTAATTGCTGGGTCATAAGGAAGCTCTATGTTTAATTGTTTGAGAACCCTCCATACTGATTTCCAGAGTGGTTGAATAAATTTATATCCCACCAACAATGTAATAGAGTTCTCTTTTGGCCACATCCACACCAACATCTTTTATTATTAGTTTTCTTGATAATGGCAATTCTAACTGTGTTGACATAGAATCTCAATAGTATTTTGATTTGCATTCCCTTTATGGCCAGAGATCTTGAACATTGTTTTTATGTTTCTTTTGGCCATTCTTACTTCTGAGAAGTCACTCTTTAAATCAATAGCCCATTTATTAATGTTGTTTCTTTGAGGGTTGGTTTATTGGGTGATCTCGAATGCTTTTTTTTTTTTTTTTCTTCCCTTCTTGAGCTCACATTTCTATATCTTTCTAATGGGAAGAATGTGTTGTATGGTGACTAGACTTCTCTTTTGCCTTGGCATTCTATCATAGCTAAGGAGATTGCTTTTATGTTCCCTCAGTTTCAAGACCTGGTGTTTTGCTGAGGTTGAGGCTGGGCTCAGGCTCTGACACGTCAGTGCACATCACAGCTAGGCGTATTCTATGGATGACTAGGGCTAGAATTAATATGTTCATCAACCTTTATTCTTCACAGGGATCCTTCACCAAGCTGTCAATGACTGAGCATGGAACAGTGGGCTGAACAGCAACAAGAGCTTGGGAATTAATTTAAAGCAAACAAAACAGAACAAACTCAAAAGGTCGATCTTGGACATGCAATATCTTATTTTTTTTTCCTATGGCATGATTGAATAGTGCAATAGGATAGAAAAAGAATAATTTCCATTCTTAAGGCCTGCTCCCATAACTCATGCATTCCTCACAATTACCCTGCCCTGAAAATATAGGTCAGGATGGGTATAATTATCCTCACTTTGTAAATGATCAAAAAGTAAATTATTAACATCAACATTGACAAATTAAACTGAGTTGTGGGCATTTAAATTCACAGATTAAATGCCCATGTGATAGGGAAAGATAAAGCTAAGACTAACATTTCTCTCTGATGATAAAACTAGTAAGAATGTTTCTATCTGAGTTCCTGAAATATGGGAAGCTGGCCACACACTCATACATTCATCCATTTCTTCATGTGTTTATTCTTTCCCGAGTACTAACCTGTGTAGCACCAGAAGCTGCATCCTGCTCCTGAGTTACAACAACAAGCTGGATAAGGATGGTGCTTGCTAGGCAGAAGCTGCAGTCTCACAGGAGACATGGGCAGCATTACCGTCACCATGGTACAGGCACATAAGGGAAGCCTCAGGAATCTTCCAAAGGGATGTGTTATAGGCACTGAAGTGTGCAAAGCAAGTAGAAATGAGACACCAAATGACAGGTCAGCAACAGCAAGAGGGGACACAGCTAGAAACTCAAGCAGAACACTGAAACATCATTCATTAGTATGAAGAGAGACTGGAAAACATCCAGGAGCAAACCCATCTATAATTCTGTAATTATTCTATGTAGCTGAGACTTTTTGCAAGCACTATGTGAGTGATTACAGAGATATGATGTGACTAAATTGTATTTGTCAGATTCTTCAATCTGTAGCAGAAAAATGACAGTAAAGTTTCAGTAGAAATGCACCCATGCACATGTGAATGCACACATGCACCCCACCCCCCCAAACACACACATCTATACTTATAGCATCTCTATTCCCAGTAGCCAAACTATGAACTCAGGCTAGGTGTCTATCAATAAGCAAATAGATAAAGACATATACTATGTATGCACAATGGAATATTACCTGACCTTAAAGAGTAATGAAGTTGTTTCATATGCAGGAGAATTGATAGAAATAGCCGTGACCATGTCAGGTGACATAAGCCATACCGAGAAGTAGAAATATTACATGTCCTCTTCTCGTATGCAAAATATAGGCCTTAAAAATGAATGACAGGAACATAAAACAGGGGAGGAAGGTAAAAGAAGAGAGTAAATAGGGAAAATATGATTGATATACTTCATATACATGTTTGAAAATAGAAAAGTGAAACTCATTAGAATTGTTTTAAAAAGGAGTAAGAGTGAGCAGTAAAAGGAGTGAATTTTATCAAAGGGCACTGTGTACATGTATAGAAATATTACAACAAAACTCCTTTGTCCAACTAACATAATACCAAGAAAGAGAAAACATTGAAGGTGAAGCGACCATATAAGAGATAATTTTCATAATAATCATACATAACATTGCCTAAAATGGTAATGACTTGAGGTAGGCCTAGAGCCCTTCCATTGAGCTGTTTCCTATTATTGAATACAAACTTCAAAAAGATAGGACTCTACCTGAGATTTATGCCATCATTGGGGCAACGGAGACATCCAAAGATAACAGGTAGAAATAGAAAGGCACTTAGGTGGGTGCAGAGAAACACAAAATTAGCAAATATCCTCCTTGAAAAATTTAGAGAAATCTATATCCCCCCCCCCAAAAAAAAAGGTATTTAGATACCACTTAAAACTAACAAGCCTTATCTGACTGCCAGTGGCTCATGCCTGGAATCCTAGCTAATCTGGAGTCAGAGATCTGAGAATTGCTTTTTGAAGCCAGTGGGGGCAGAAAACTCCCTGAGGCTCTGATCTCCAATTAACCAGCAAAAGGCTAGAAGTAGAGATGTGGCACAAGTGGTAGAGCATCAGCCTTGAGTGAAAAAGACAAGTGAGGCCCTGGATCTGAGCCCTAGTACTGGCACAAAACAAACAAACAAAAAACAGGCCTACTCAGCCTCAATTTTCATAAATGTACAAAAGAAAATAGTTATCTTCCCCTTCCCCTTGACCATCCAAATGAACATTCCTATTTTTTACTTGAACTTGCCCCATTCATGTCCTTGCCCACTCTTTTTTTTTTTTTAAATTTTATTTTATTTTATTTGAGAACATACTGTACAGAGGGGTTACAATTACATGGGCAGGATAATGCATACATTTCTTACCAAGCATTGCAGCCTCCTCCTTTGTTTACCCTTCACCTCCCTTCCCAGCCTCCCCTCTCCCCCCCACCCAATCATACCCCCCCTCCGACATTGTAAAGCTGGTTTTGACATGACATTTTGTACTTCTCATTGTTGCAACAGGTCCGCCTGAATCCTTAAACGACTTGTTTGTCCCCATCTCCTCCACATGTTATACTGACATCAAATATAGTGAAAGCGGGGGTTACACTGTGGGGGAGGGACATACAAAGCAACAAAGAAATAATCTTATAAATGCATTAGAAACACATGCATGAAAGAAACAAAAACATTAAAATACATATTTGAGGGTTCGTTTTCCTAACATCACATTCTCTGACTTTTTCCGCTTGACTCATACCTATACTAGATATTGCAAATAAGGGAAACCATGGGACCTATGTTTCTTTGGGCCTGACTTGCTTCACTTAATATAATTTTTTCCAAGCCTTTCCATTTCCTAACAAATGGGGAAATGTCATTCTTTCTGATGGAGGCATAGAATTCCATTGTGTATATATACCACATTTTCTTGATCCATTCATCTACTGAGGGGCATCTGGGTTGGTTCCATATCTTAGCTATGGTAAATAATGCTGCAATAAACATAGTTGTGCTGGTAGCTTTAGTGTGGTCTTTTTTGTAAACATTAGGGTAAATGCCCAAAAGTGGGATTGCTGGGTTGTAGGGGAGTTCTATGTGAAGTCTTTTGAGGAACCTCCATACTGCTTTCCAAAGTGGTTGAACAAGTTTACATTCCCACCAACAATGCAGTAAGGTTCCCTTCTGTCCACATCCCCTCCAGCATCTGTTGTTGTTAGAGTTCTTGATTTTTGCCATTCTAACTGGAGTGAGGTGATATCTCAATGTTGTTTTGATTTGCATTTCTTTTATGGCTAGGGATGTTGAACACCCACTCTTATATGACAATATTGTGGTCTAAGGAGTGATCTACAGTGACTTGTCATTGACAGGAGAGATAGAAGGATGCAAATCAGCTTATGTGGGCAGGTGGGGCCACTTAGAGGGTGGGGCCTGTCCTACTCATAAGCCATCCAGCCACCACCCAACAGGAATGGAAACAAATCCAGCAACGAAAACCAGTTTCCAGTGCAACACAGAATACAAAACCATTGTGTGCTTGTTATTTATTTATGTATGTATTTTCAGTTTTGTTGATACCTGGGATTTGAGCTCAGGATCTACCACGTGCTAGGCTGGTTCACTACAGCTAAGTCATGCCTGGTTATTCATAGTGTTTTACTTCCTGCTCCAGAGCAACTGAGTCCTCTTACTCGGATCTACTTTTTAAATTACCTATAAATAGTGTCACAGAAGAGTTTAATTCAATCTGGAATTTTTTTTTTTTTTTGAGGTCCGGTCGTGGGGCCTGAACTTTAGGCCTGGGCGCTGTCCCTCAGCTCTTCAGCTCAAGGCTAGCGCTCTACCACTTGAGACACAGCACCACTTCCGGCTTTTTTTTTTCTGCTTGTGTGGTGCTGAGGAATTGAACCCAGGGCCTCATGCATGCAAGGTAAGCACTGCACCACTGTCAATCTGGAAATTTATGAGTACAATGCATCTTGATCAATAACATCCCTTCCATCATCTTTCTGGTCCATCCCAACCCCACCCATGCTCTCAAGTTATAAGTTCCATTTTCACCTATATATATTGAGTATTGCCCACAGGCATGAGCCACTGCATCCAACTTCCTTCCACGGGGACAGAGTCTCTTGGGCTTTTTACATGGACTGGTCTTGCACCATCATCCTTCCAACATCAGCCTCCTCTGTGGCTTAGGATAATCAACATGTCCCAAGAAGACAGGATTTAAAAGCACGAGCCACTGGCACCTGGCTGATTTTTATTCTTAAAAATAACAAATCTTAGCTAGCAGTCAATGGCTCATGACTATAATCCTAGCTATTCAGGAGGCTGAGCTCTGAGGACTAAGATTAAAAGCAAGCCCAAGCAGGAAAGTCCATGAGATGCTTACCTCCAACTAACCGGACTAACCTGTATCTCACATGGTAGTAATCGGTATCTCAACCACCCTTGAGCAAAACTAAAAAAAGGCTCAAGGACAGTGGCCAGGTTCTGAATTCAAGTCCCAGGAGCGGCACAAAAATGAATGAATGAATGAATAGTGTCTTATCTTGTTTAAATTGTTACTATGTGTAAAACTTCCTGCCATAATAAAGCTAAGATAGAGAACTATTAGAAACAATAAAAGCAACCAGAATTAGGTTTTCAAAGCATTAACACTTTAAAACATGATTTCATAAAAAGCAATATAAAGTTTCAAGGAGTGTTTCATGGGAGCTTAATAAATAACATATCTACTGCCATACGAAGAAAGTTAAAAATCTGTGAGCTATGATCAGATAAAGTATTTATTATATTTCTACTGCTATCCATACTGATTCTTGTTACAAAACCGATAACAAAAATAAATTTCAAACTTCATAGGATGGGTGGGGTTGGGAGACGTGAGAAAAATTATAGCAAGGGTGACGTTGATGAAAATGCGTAGTACATATAAACTGATACATTGAATTGAAGCCCCTTCGTACAACTACTTAAAAGATAAAAAGAACACTTAGAAACAAATAACAACAAAAAATCTTAAATTTAAGAATTCATCAATGCTTCTTCTAAACAAGGCAATAAGAAAGTAAAAGCCCTGGAAACACACATATTTTGGGTTAGTTATGATAGTGATCAAGTTATCATTAAACAGAGAAACTGTTAGCTCAGTGCTGGTGGCTCACAGCTGTATTGCTAGATACTTAGGAGGCTGAGATCTAAGAGACATGGTTCAAAGCCAGCCTGGGCAGGAAAGTCCTTGTGAAACGCTTATTTTCTGGGTTTTCTTTTTTTTTTTTTGGCCGATCATGGGGCTTGAACTCTGGGCCTGGGCGTTGTCCCTGCGCTCTTCAGCTCAAGGCGAGCGCTCTACCACTTGAGCCACAGAGCCACTTCCGAAACTCTTATTTTCAATTGATTACAGCGGCTCACATGTTAGAGTGCTAGCATTGAGCAAAAAAGCTAAGGGACAGTGCTCAGGCCTAAGTTCAAGTCCTAGACTGGCACAAAGATAAAAAGAAAGAGAAACTGTTGTTTTTTTCTATTATGCTGACTTTATTCCAATTTAAAAAATAACAAAAATTATAAATGAAATAAGTAAAAAAAAAAACAGGTAGAAACAGTTATGTTTTGATAGATGGGCTAATCATGACTAACAAAATAGAGAAAATGAAAGAAAGCTAAAAATTTCATAAATTTCTATGAAATATGACAATGGAATGAGTGAAAAATTTTCTCCATGTATAATATCATCATTAACAGATTAATAAAATTTATTTTGCATGTTGAAATGCAAAATATTCTTATAAAGTATTACATGGTATTTACTTACTGTGGAAGTGATTATAAAATCAGTAATGTGAGAAAGTCCAAATTTGGAATAATGTTTCTTCCTTTATTCTTTTTTTTTGTCGGTCGTGGGGCTTGAACTCTGGGCCTGGGCGCTGTCCCTCAGCTCTTCAGCTCAAGGTGAGCGCTCTACCACTTGAGCTACAGCGCCACTTCTGGTTTTCTGGTGGTTTATTGGAGATAGGAGTCTCATGGACTTTCCTGCCTGGGCTGGCTTTGAACGGCGATCCTCAGATCTCAGCCTCCTGAGTAGCTAGGATTACAGGCGTGAGCCACCAGCGCCCGGCACTTCCTTTATTTTTTTTTTAATTTAATTTAATTTTATTTGTGAACATACTGTACAGAGGGGTTAGAATTACATGGGCAGGATAATGCGTACATTTCTTACCAAGCATTGCAGCCTCCTCCTTTGGTTTACCCTTCACCTCCCTTCCCAGCCTCCCTCCTCCCCATTCTTAGCATCTTTTGTCTTTTTTTCTCCTCAATGACCTCCCCTTTCTCTTTATCTCTCTCATCAACATTGCCATTGTATTCATCCTGAACTTCTTTCTGTGAAGATGAGATATCTCTCCTCTCCCTTTCCTAACTTCAAGCTTTCTTTTTCTTGACCTCCTTGTCCTCCTCTTCCTCAGACTTTGTGGGAAGACAAGCTCCTTCTACACATTGCTATTTTACTTTCTTTCTGATCTTCTTTTAAGTTGACAAATGGGGTTGCATAAACTAAGCCATTTCTTGACAGCAAAAGTAACAACTGTCTGGGTGAAGAAGCATACCACAGAAGGGAGAATTCTTCTGATAGGGATTAATGTCCAGGAAATATAAAAACTCAAAAACTAAACACAAAAGAATGAAAAATCCAATTAACTGGTGGATAAGGCAACTGAACAGACAGTATCCAAATGAAGAAATACAAAGCACAAAGCAATACGAATGAATTAAATACACGAAAAATATTCATATCTTTGGCTATTGAAGAACTACAAGTGAAAACTACACTAAGATTCCACTTGACCACAGGCTGTATGGTTATCATAAAGGAAGGAAAACAACAAATTTTGGCAGGGATGTAGGCAAAGAAGAATTCTTATACACCATTAGTGAAAATGTAAATTCACTTGTTGGTGACATTCCATTAGGCACTATGGAAATCAGTATAGAGTTTCCTCAAAACACTATAATTGTAACTGCCATGTGGTCCATCTCCTAGGCGTATTCCTGAAGGAGCAGATAGTACATGAAAATTACAAACAACAAATCTAGCATCCCCATATGTGTTGTAGAACTAGTGTAATAACCAACTCATGGTATCAGCCTAGGTGCTGATCAATAAATGAATAAAGAAAATATGGTCTACTATTTTTTATTTTGTTTCCATTTAGAGTGAATGTTAGAGTTTAGGTATATCCTTGCTAAAGCTTCCAAGTCCTTAGAAATGCTATTGTCACTAAGAAGACTGGCCAATGGAAATAGTTCACTGAAACAATCTATCACTCTTCAGTGTTTACTGGAGACGAGTCTCATTGGCTTTCCTGCCTGAGCTGGCTTTGAACCATGATTCTCAAATCTCAGCTTCCTGAATAGCTAGGATTACTGGCATCAACCAGTTCCTGGTTGATACTTTTTTTAAAAATCACAAGTTTCTAACTTAAAAATTATAATAATAATCTTAGATTATAAAGTGCCAGTAAGTCAATGTGACACTATATTGTTGTACAACACTTATTTGTTAAACAAATATTTATTGTTAAAGAAAAAAGAAGGATATTTTAACCCAAGTTTGTCTCTGTCTGTGGAACTCTTAGGAGAGAGCACAGCAAAATCCAATTCAGAAGTAAGAGTACAAAGAAATTTAGGCTTAACCAATCAGAAACCACCAAGGAACTTCTACTTAGTGATTGTCCTTTGGATTATAATAAATATAGTAATCACTTATCTATAGCCAATTAAGTTATGTCTCTATGTCTCTATGTTTCTGGACTCTCTATGAAAGTCTGCCACTCAGGCTTCAGCACATGGTCCTTTGGTCCTGAGTGATGCTTGACTTGGGAGTTATTTTTTGCTCAAATAAACTGTGTTAAATTTTGCCTAAACCTTTCCCTTTAAAATCATAGATATTTTCAGTGAACCAGACACTGTGTTACAAGCTCAGTAGTGAACATAGGTCAGTCCATGACCTTGGGCAACTTTAGTTGCTTTGTGAGTTGCGTCCATCAAAGTTACGCTCATTCTGGACCAGGGTAGCAAATTGTAGCAAAGGAACATTGACCTCAGAGAGAAAGAACAACCACAAAAACAAGGCTTGGGCTTTGTTCTGGATTATGCCCATCTCTCTGGGACTCACGCTGAACAGGTGGAACAGGTTTAAGGATTTAAAAGCTCCTTGGAGAATCAAATGTAGGTTGGCTCAATCCTTACTTACATTGTGAGAAGAGCTGTTTTCACTGGGGAAAGCACTGCTCCAAAGTCAAACAGGAAGGATAGGAGAGCTTGCCTCACATGCAGGCAAAAGGGAGTTCTCAGCCCTAGGTTCTTACACAGCTCAGACACAGCTCTGGTTTCAGAGACACCAGGGTGTTCCCACTCGCCCTTGCATATACAGAAACTGAGGCCCAGAGACTTGCTTAATGTCAGATACAAAGCCTGTGCTCTCAATCCCCTGTTTTCCTAGTAACCTCTTGGGAAACCAACAACCACTGGACCGACCTGGCCAATAGGTATGAGGGACTGCCCTGGGAAAAATTCTCCTTTCTCCCTGACTTTCTGAAAGAGTATCTCAAGCTACACATCCTCACACATTACTATGACAGAATGAAAGGGGAGCAAGGAAGGAAGGAAGGAAGGAAGGAAGGAAGGAAGGAAGGAAGGAAGGAAGGAAGGAAGGAAGGAAGGAAGGAAGGAAGGAAGGAAGGAAGGGAGGGAGGGAGGGAGGGAGGGAGGAAGGAAGGAAGGGAGGGAGGGAGGGAGGGAGATACAATGGAGGGAGTGAAGGGAAAGAAAAAGTATAGAAGAGTGGAGAGAAAAAGAGGGAGAGGGAGAGAAGGAGTGAGAAAGAGACATCTCCATCAGAAATGCTGAATTATACAAAGTTAAAAAGTTGTTGTATTTGGCATTTCTTGAAGATTTTCACATGTGAAGATGGTAATTTAGTCCTCTAATACAGAAATAAGGTCCTAAACTTATTTAGACATAAAGCACAATTTGGGGGTATGACAATGTACTGCCTACATTTTTTTATGGTAAAATAAGTTTGTCTTACCAAATTCTGTGTAATACATGAACATGTGGGTAGCCCTGATGGTGTTGTATAAACAGAGCAAACCTGGAACTACAAACCAGGAACTGCAGATGGACAGCACCACATAAACAGAAAAGGCTGGAAGTGGCGCTGTGGCTCAAGTGGTAGAGAACTAGCCTTGAGCTGAAGAGCTGAGGGACAGTGCCCAGGACTAGAATCCAAGCCCCAGAACTGGCAAAAAATAAAATTATAAAGAACAGTAAATATATAAGAGTTCTATTTGTTGATATTACATTTTAAAATGACGAGGAACTTATTTGATTAGTATTGGTTTATCGGTAAGTTGGGAAGGATTTGTTTGACAGGTTCTGCTTTGAATCTAGGAGGAGAAATGTGATAAGTACTGACTGTGTAAGACATGAGCGTGTGGATAGCTCGGATGGCGTTGAGTAACTACAACAAACCTGGAACAAAAATTGCCTGAAGCCTTGTGAGAATTCAACTTCAAAGAAACGAAATTTGATAATCAGTGACAGATCTTTGCTTAATCTTTTAGCAAAGATCAACCCATATTTGACTCATAACCCAAATCATTTTTCCATCTTTGCTTTTCAGTTCCTCCCAAGCAACATCTCATATAATCTGCCTCTAATCTAAGCCTTTGCTTTAAACCTTTCTAATCACACTGGTCTTCACTGGATTAAAACAATCCAAAAGATGCAGCCTTACCGTCAGTGTCTTGTCTCCTGATTTCTTTCAGTTTCTATATGCTATTCTCTTATTTTGTTAAATATTTGCCTTCCTGATGAAAATTCCACCTCTTCACTTCTCCATTCATCTTTCTACTCCTTTACTAATTCCATGCCAAATTTTAGAGGAAAAAAAAAAAAAGAGAAGCAAACCTGTAGTCATCTGGAAAGCTCTTTAGGAGTTGAGGAAGGAATGAGACAGTAGAAAGTGAGAATTCACTGTAATGCACTGGAAAAATGTTAATAATCACAGGTATTATATCTGTATATTAATCTATCGTGGTTGTTTTCATCTTTCAAAAGCACTGCTAAATAGTGGCTATGTGGATGTGATTATTGTGTTATGAGTAGACCTGGGATAGCTGTAGGAAGTTGATTTTTGTTTCTCATTAAGATTTTCCCTGCATATAGTTTTTAAGCATTTGTTGAGGGCCTATCTTGTGACCAAACCTTTTTTTGTACATTTTTTCATTGTAAAAATACTGTAGAGAGGGGTTACAGTTACATGAGCAAGGTGATGAGTACATTGTTGCCTCCTCTGTTTATCCCCTACCATCCCTTCCCTCCCACCTCCACAACTACCCCCTCCCCCTCCCCCACCAAAGTTGTACAGTTCGTTTCAACATAATGTATTGTACATCTCCTTGTTACAATGGGTCAACCTGTATTCCTAATTAAGCATTTTGTTTTTTCCCTTCCCCTCCCCGATTTAGAGAAGTGTATATATAAGATGCAGGGCACTGACATCAAATACAGTGAAACAGGGTTTATACAGTGAGGGAGGAACATACAAAGAAACCAAAAAATCACATGGTACATTACTAATATGTTAGAAACAATAGCAAGAAAAAAAATATTTGTGTCCCTAACTTGGGTTCATTTCACTTAACATCATCTTATATGGTCATATGTACATAGCTTTTGAGCTTTTCTACTTGTCCTACACATGTACTAGTTATTGCAAATAAGGGAAACCATGGGACCTATGTTTCTTTGGGCCTGGCTTACTTCATTAATATAATTTTTTCCAAGTCTTTCCATTTCCTAACAAATGAGGTGATGTCATTTTTACTGATGGAGGCATAGAATTCATATATATATATATATATATATATATATATATATATATATGCCACATTTTCTTGATCCATTCATCTACTGAGGGGCATCTGGGTTGGTTCCATATCTTAGCTATGGTAAATAATTAGAATGGCTATAATCAAGAACTCTAATAACAACAGATGCTGGAGGGGATTTGGACAGAAGGGAACCCTACTGCACTGTTTGTGGAAGTGTAAACTTGTTCAACTACTTTGGAAAGTAGTATGGAGGTTCCTCAAAAGACTCCACATAGAGCTCCCTTTGACCCAGCAATCCCACTTTTGGGCATTTACCCAAACGATCACAAACAAGACCATACTAAGGCTACCAGCACAACTTAAGTTTATTGCAGCATTATTTACCATAGTTAAGATATGGAACCTAACCTCTTTAATATTGTCTGAAAGTATCTTTATTTACTTTAAGAGGAGCAGATATTGCCAGGTGCTGGTGGCCCATTCTTGTAACCTTAGCTACTCTGGAATCTGAAATCTGGAGAATTTCAGTTTGAGGCTTAGCCCAGGAAGAAAAATCTGCTAAAATCAATCTCCAGACTAACCAGTGAAATGCAGAGCTGGAGCACCAGCTCTTACAGGTTCTTATTTCAAACTTCATTATTGACAAAGGTAAAGGAGGAGACGGAGGGGAAGGATAGCAACATGTATCTCCAAGTACCAACTCTCCTCAAGTACGAAAAGCCCACTCTTAATAAGGGGAAGTAGGACTCCCCACATTTGGAGCATGGATGTTGGTTGCTTGTTGAGGGTGCTTATCAGGTAGGGCACACCACTCTCTGTCTTTGTGTGCCATCTTCTGGATAAATACCTAAGTACAAATCCCTGGGGTTTTGCAAATTGCCATCTCCATGAACCAACTACTTAACCTAACTGTCTGAGTTTTCTCATCTGCAAATAAAGATTATCTACTATCTTTATGGTGGCTGATTTCACAGGAACATGTAGAACTACTAACAGGATGCCTTTGTATATCTCAGTTTGAGAGACATTGACAATTAGCTTGCTATATAGAAATAATCACTAACAAGTATTTTATATAATTACAGCTAGCAATGACCCAATGCCCATCTTGTGGGAGTCATTGTGCTGTGATATTTAAAGTATTTATTTACTCTGCATACAAATTCTTTTCACTGAATACTCTTAATTAACATGCTCAATTCATAGATGAGAAAATGGAAACCCTGAGTGAATTGATTTCTTCAGTCTCATAGTCTCATGAAGGGCAGAGCTGGTATCAACCCCAAATCTAACATTTCAGCTCGGAGTCTTAAGTGCCATAAGATACTGTAGAAGGACTGGGCTAGGAATGTAATTTTACAGGGAGAGGGCAGGGTGTGTGTGTGTGTGTGTGTGTGTGTGTGTGTGTGTGTGTGTGTGTAAGAGAAAGAGAAAGAGAAAGACACAAAGAGAAAGAGGGAGAGAGACAGAGAAAGACAGACAGAGGAGGAATTAGGAAAAAGTGCAACGGAGGTGTGGTCATTGTCTCTAGGCTGGTAAATAATTTTCATCAAGAGGGGAATGGAAATTTTTAAGGCAAAGCTAGATGTTAGAACATTTGGAGTGAGTAGGTATTTGTCCTCTCATACAGAATAAGCTTCTAGTAACTGCAGCTTGTCTAATAAGAAATGCTCTTCCCAGGAAGAAAAGAAAGTCTTTATTATTAATATGAAATATTTAATAGTGGTGCAAATAGGCAGAAATTGTGTTCGGGAGGGGTGCCATTGAAGTCCTTCCAGGACATTAAGGAGCACTGTATAGTACGGCAAAAGGCAAGAATGGTGTACTTTGGGCAAAAGAGACTTCATGACAGAGGTGATCCTTCAACTGAGATTCTGCAACATTAGAACAGCTTTGGTTACAAGTTATGAAATAAATAAAACTTGTGTAAGAAGTTTTTTTATCAGTCATGGAGCTTGATCTCTTGGCCTGGGCACTGTCCCTCAGCTCTTCAGCTTAAGGCAAGGACTCTACCACTTGAGCCACAGCACCATTTCCAGTTTTTTTCTGGTAGTTTATTGGAGATAAGAGTCTTATGGACTTTCCTACCTGAGTTGGCTTTGAACTATGATCCTCAGATCTTAGCCTCCTGTGTAGCTAGGATTAAAGACATGAGCCACCAGTGTCCAGCTGTTAATATCTTAAGTAATCTATATCTAAGAGGGAAATGGAAAAGCAGGGAGGATTCTAATGGTGTAATTTCTTTAAACAACTAACTCACAGTTTAACAACATAAATACCTCAAAACCCAACCGTGTTGTTAGGGAGGGACAAGGTCAAGTTAGGGTTCAAGCTAGTAGGAAGAGTGGGTAAATAGTCATTATATTTAATGTACCTATGTGAAAATAGGACCATATAACTTAAGGGTAGGGATTGGGCTAGGAGGGATGGGAAAGAATGATGAGAGGGTGACATGGGTCACAAATGGATTTGTTGAACTGAAATCCCATTATCCAACTTCTTAAATACAATAGTAATAATAAAATGGGAGTATTGTCTGTTTTTTTCTCCATCTTGAATTTGGACACCTGGATACAGTTTTTATTTTCTTTTTGTTTTCTGCCAAAAATTTATTTTTCTCTTTCTTGTCATGTCCACAAATTAAATCTGCTTTAATTTTCTTTCTTGGAGTTTTAAAGTTTTCATCATAGAGGTCCTTCACCTTTTGGTTAAGTTAATTTGTAGGCTGTTTTTTGATTTTTGGAAGCTATTGCAAAGGGAGTTGCTTTACTGATTTCAGTCTTGCTCTTCTCATTGTTGACCTATAGAAAAGCTACTGATTTTTGTGGATTAATTTTGTACCCTGCTACTTTGCCAAAGTTTCAGATCACCTCAAGTAACTGGGGATAGGAATCTATGGGATTCTTTAAGTACAAGATCATGTCATCTGCAAAGAGGGGGAGTTTTACTTCTTCTTTCCCTATTTGGATCCCTTTTATGTTTGTCTCTTGCCTTATTGCTCTAACTAGAAGAATGGGGAGAGAAGACATCCATGTCTTGTTCCTGAGTTTAAAGGAAATGATTTTAACTTTATGCCATTAATATAATGCTGGCTGTAGGTTTGTCATATGCAGTCTTTATTATATTAAGGAATGTTGCATGGATTCCTAGCTTCTCCAGAGCTTTTATCATAAAGAGGTGTCAGATCTTGTCAAACATGTTTCCTGCATCTACTGAGATGATCATGTGGTTCTTGTCCTTGCTCCTGTTGATGTGTTCAATTACATAAAATGATTTGTGTATACTGAACTGAAATGAATCCTGTTTGATCATAGCGTATGGTTGTTGAAATCAGTTGGCCAGAATTTTATTGAGAAGTTTTGCATAGATGTTCATTAAAGAGATGGGTCTGTAGTTCGCTTCCTTTGATGAGTCCCTATCTGGTTTTGGGATGAGGATTATGTTGGCTTCATAGAATGAGATGGGTAATGATCTTTTGCTTTCAGTTTCATTAAAGTTTGAGGATTATTGGGATAAGTTCTCCTCTGGAGGCCTTATCAAATTTGACTGTGAATCCAACTGGTCCTGGGCTTTTGTTGCATGAGAGGTCTTTTATTGCCATTTCTATTTCATTACTTATTATGGGATTATTTAGTTGGTTTAAATCTTCTTGGTTTAGTGTGGGTATATCAGTATTTGGTAGGAATTCTTCTATTTACTCCAGATTCTCCAATATGTTAGCATAAATGTTTGCAAAGTATTCCATTACAGTGTTCCAAATCTTGCTTGTTTCTGTTGTGATATTCCTGTTCTCATCTCTAATTTTATTTATTTGGGTGTATTCTCTTCTTTGTTGGTCAGATTGTTAAGGGTCTGTCAATTTTGTTAATTTTTTCAAAGAATATTTTGTTGATTCTATGTTTGTTTTGTTTCTAATTCATTTATTTCTCATTTATTTTTAATTATTTGTTTCCATCTAGTGGTTTGGGGTTTGGCTTGTTCCTCTTCTTCAAAGAGTTTAAAGTGCATCATTAAATTGTTGGTTTGAGATTCCTCCAGTCTGAGCACTGTCTTTGCTATGTCCCAGAGGAGCTGGTATGTTTGTGTGTTTGTTTTTGTTTAATTCCATAAACGTTTGAATTTGCATGCTGCTGTCTTCAATGACCCACTGGTGCTTTAACAATGTGTTGTTCAGTCCCCATGAATTAGCGAATTTTCTGTGGTGGTTTTCAGTGTTAAACTCTAATTTATTCTATTGTGGTCCAGAATGTAGGGAATAGTTTCAATATTTCTTAATTTGCACATATTTGCTTTGTGACCTAAAATGTGATCTATTTTGGAGAATGTTCCATGAGAAGCATGTATATTCTGATGCTGCTAGGATAAAATATCCTATAGTTGTCTGTTACATCTAGTTGGTCTATGAATTATTTAGCTCTGATTTTTCACTGTTGAGTTTTTGCCAGGTTGATCTATCCAGAGGCAACAGTGTGTGTGTTAAAGTCACCAACAATCAATGTGTTACTATTTTTATCTGGTTCTGTGGTAATGGACTGTTTCTCTGTCAACATCATGTTCTTGTTGGTTTTCAATGTGTAATGTGCCTTTAAGTATCTTCTGTAATGCTGGTTTGGTGGAGCTAAATTATTTCAATTTTTCCTTGTGGAAAGTTTTAATTTATCCCTCAGTTATGAAGGATGCCTTATCTGGTACACTATTCTTTGTTGGTAGTTGTTTGCCTTTAAGGAGTGGCATATTTAATTCCAGGCTCTCTTTGTGTTCTTGGCTGAGAAATTGGTACTTAATCTGGTTGTTTTTCCATTCTAAGTAATTAATCTTTTCTCCCTGACAGCTTTAAGGATCCTTTCCTTGGTCTCTATTGATCCTGTGTGGATTACAATGTGGCTGTGTGATGTTATGTTCTGGTCTGGTCTGGTCTGTTTGGGGTTCTAAAGGATTCTTGTATGTATTTGTTATATCATTTTAGATGTTTGGGAAGTCCTCTGTTAGACTTGAAGTCTGTTAAATATTTTTCCCATCTTTTTAGCTTCCTTGTCTTGAAGGTGCTGAATACCTATTAGCCTTAAATTAGTTCATTTGATTGAGTCTTGAAGCTCCTATAAATGCTTCCCTTGTTTCTTGGATTTGTTCTGAATAATTATCTAGACTATCTTCCATTCCAGAGGCTGTCTTCTGTGTCATCTAATCTGTTATCAAGACTTTCTCATTTTTTTAAAATTTCCTGCCTTCTAATTGATAATTTTGAAGGCTTCAATCTCTTCATTGAAGCTTTGTTTTAGGTCTTATATAGACTTCTTTACTATTTAATTTGATTTTCAGTGTCTTTTCTCCTACTCTTTAGTTGAGTAACTATTTTTACACTGGACTCTCTTTCCTCTCTTGAAATTCATTTCACTTTCTGTTTGTGGATACCATGCATTCCTCTAATAACCTTTGGTTAGGCTCATCATGCTTACCCATAGCCTTGTGCAGGCATTATATTTTTTCTTTCAACATATTTATCAGAAATCCAATACCACAACAGGACACAATTTTAAAGGAAAAAAAAAACAACCAGAGCCCTGTAATTGCACAGACTTTAGAGGTTCAAAATCATAGATATGTATTTCCCTATCTAACTTTCCTTTTCGTTGTTTAGGGAGGGGTATTGTAGTTCAGGTATGGAGATTATATATTGTTGTTGCAAATCTAGTGCTTATATATTGTTGTAGCCAGTGAGCAAAACTATTGTAAGTAATAAAACAATCCAAACCAAAAGAATAACAGGATAAGCCAATTAGACACAGTCAAAATGGAAACAAATACAATTTAACTCACAATTACAATTAAACTCACAGACAATTAGGGATCAACAAACTAAACGAAAATGAAGAAGAGAAGGACCAGAAATAAAATAAAACAGGTTAAAGTTCATTACATTAAAAGATGTAATGAAAAATAGAGGGAGAACAAATAAGAATAGAAGAATAAAGAAAGGGAACAGATCAGAAGGAAGAGAACTAAGACCTAAATTTAAAAAGCGTTAAATATATCTAAAAATAATAATAAAAAATTAAAATACTAAGAATGATAGAGAAATAGAAAATTGAGCAATCAAAATATAGCCTGAATTAAGTATGCACACAACTAAGAAAGAAGCCTAGTCATAACTGTAGACTGTACATCTAAAACTAAACAGAACAGCAATGTTTTTTTCAGTGACCTTTTAGAGACTTTTGGTTTTGTAATTCCAAGGTGACCAGCTAGTTGCAGGCTGAGCGGCAAAATTTCTGGAATGCTGAGCTAATCTTTCTCTGCTGCTGAGGGGTAGGTTGCCTCCCCCGGGTTGAGCCTGACTAACCATGGTGGGGCCTGACTCCCCCTGTGCAGGGCTGACTCCCCTGGGCAGGGCTGATTCCCCTGTTCTGGGACCTGACTCCCCCTGGGTGGTTTCTGTTTTCCACTGGAGAGGGGAGATATGAAGATATAAGATTCCTTTCCCCTCCTCAAGTGTTTCTGGCCAGGTGCTCTGATAATCTCTTTGCCATTTTCAAAAATGGTGTTCTTCCTAGGTAGGGAGAGGGTTCTTTCCTGATGCTGCTGTCTGGGAGGGAGGGGAGATGTCTTTGGTGGGGTACGTATGCTTTCCGTTGGTGTTTCAGACTGTCCACCATGTGATAACTTGTCTCTTGGCCGGGATGTGGATTCCAGTTCCTCGTCTTTAAGTTCATGCTGGAGCTGAGTGGAAAGCCATGGATGGGCACATTGTCTCTGTTGCTGCTGCTACCACCTTGGTCACCTTCAGAGAGAGTTCTGTTGTTCCCATTAACTTCCCGCCAGCTTCCTACTTCTTCTTTGGCCTAATTCTTCATTATAAAATCCACCCAACTGTAAGTGCTAGTGACTCACACCTGTCATCCTAGATACTCAGGAGGCTGAGATCTGAGGATCAAAGTTCAAAGCCAGTCAGGACAGAAATTACAAGAGACGTTTATCTCCAATTAAACACCAAAAAGCTGGAAGGAGAACTGTAGCTCAAGTGGTAGAGTGCTAGTCTTGATCACAAGAGTTCAGGGATGATGCTCAGGCCCTGAGTTCAAGCCCAGGAATGGTGAAATTTTTTATTAGTCATGTTAAACTTTACATTTCAGTGTCATTAGTACTGTTTCAATACTCTGCAGTCATCACCTCCTGTTTCAAATACCTTTATTATCTCCAGAGGGGATGCTTTCCTATTGAATGGTCTCTGTCTCTGTCTCTGTCTCTCTTTCTCTGAATATTTCACTGTAACTACAATTCCTACTATGTAACCTTTATGGCATGTTGCTTTTTATTTAAGATTTTTGAGGTATATCCATGTTGCAGCATTTATATCTGGTGTTCCATTATCTCTTCATTTTGTTTTTGTGAATTCAACCATAGATTGAGACTTTTTAAAAATTGGATCTGAATTGAATGAACAGATTTTTTTCCTTATCATTATTTTCTAAGTAATAGGCTATGACAGTTATTTATATAGCATTTATATTACTAGGTATACAAAACCTAGAGAAAATATAAAATATATGGGAAATAGTATATAAGTTATATGAATATACCCCATCATTTTCCAATTGAACTTGAGCATCTGTGGATTTTAGAATCCCAAGGAATCCTGGAATGACCATCTCGGGATTGCCAAGGCATGACCATACTTCATTTTTACATAGTGGCTGCAAAGTTTCAAGCTCCTACCAACAGTTTCCTCAAACAGATATTTTAAAATTATTGCCATTCTAGTCAACATACAATAACATATCCTTGTTTAGGTAATGAGTATGAGGTTAAATTTTTTAACATTTTTTTAAATTCAAGACTGAGATTCAAACCTGGGATCTGACACTGGCTCATTTGCTCACTGGCTGGCACTCAGCAACCAGAACCACATCTCCAGCTCCTTAAGTATTCTTTTAAATGTATTTTTTGGCCATTTGTGTATCTCCTTGTTTAAGTTTATCATCCATTAAAAAACAGCACCCCTCTTTGTTGTTAGGTTGTAATTGTTGTTTGTTTCATTACCGGAGATGGAATCCAGGGAGTGGAAAATACTAGAAAAATACCACTCAGCTTCATCCCCAATTCCTAATAGCTCTTTATCTATCCTGGATAATTGACTCTCATTAGGTACAGTTGATTCTCAATATAAGCAAATGCCTTTAGCTTCAATGTTGCTTCCTTGCTAAAATTATGCATATTTCAAACAATCAAGTTGTAGTCCATTTCTGATTTTTTTTCTTTTTGCTTATGTGGTGCTGAGGAATCGAACCCAGGGCCTTAGGCATGCAAGGCAAGAGCTCGACCACTGAGCCACCTTCCCAGCCCCCATTTCTGATTTTTTTAAACATAGCAAAGTCTGAAAATTTAGTTGCGGGAAAGGCATACTTCCAGCTTGTATTGTTCTTTTTCTTTTTCTTTGAGTCAGGGTGTCACTGAGTGGCCGAGACTGGCCTCCCTTCCTCAGTTCTTCCTTCTTGTTTTAGCTTTCACAGGGAGGTGGCCAGAGAGCAAAGACAATCAGCATCAGTGCAGTGTGCTGGTAGTGTATAGTGTTCAATTTGTGGACAACAAGATGGAAGGGGCATCCCGACTTTGCAATCAGTCAGGAAGCCTCAGGCAAGAAAGAGCCTTCTTGTTGCTGAACTTTGTTTTCTCTCCCACAAAATCAAGAAAAGAGAACTTATCAGAATGAGTTGTTTGTAGGTCTGTAATTTATGATGTCTTCCATCATTTTTGTGTATATGTATCTGTGGTGTGTGTGTGTGTGTGTGTGTGTTTGATTTACAATGAGTTTATGTCCTGGGAATCTTAGAAAGTTGAAAACACTGTAAATTGATAATGAACTTAATCCTGGTATCTGGCATGCATTCATTAATTCCCATCACTCAGGAGTCAGAGGCAGGAGTACCAGGAGTTTGAAGTCAATCCAGGTGAAGTTAATGAGACCCTATCTCAAGAACAAAAAGAAGATAAGTCTGAGCATGGTCCAAGAAGTAGAGGGCTGGTTTGGTGTATGGAAGTCTCTGTGTTCAGTCTCCATTGAACCTCATTCGGTATCATATTCAAACAAAACTAGTAATAAAAGCACACTTAATGCACCTAACCTACTTGGCATCAGGGATTAGCAATGGTATGTGGTAATATCAGTGGTTTATGCTCATGGTGATGTGGCTGACCAGAGCTGCAGCTCAGGACATGGTGAGGACATTGCCCTGGCTAGGCAAGATAGACATTTGAAGAGCAGAGGTGTTCTGTGTGCATTGCTTTTGTACCAGCAAAACACTGTTGTATGTCAAATGGAGCCACAGCTCCATTTCTGGCTTTCTGGTGGTTAATTGGACATAAAAGTCTCATGGCTTTTACTGTCTGGGCTGGCTTTGAATTGTAATCCTCAAATGTTAGTCTTGTGATTGCAGGCGTGTGCCACTGATTCCAAACAAGGTTTTAATTTTAAAGAAGTTCCATTTGCTTAACCTTTGTCTTCTTGCCTGTGCTTCAAATTATCCCTTTTGAAGTCACTTTATTTTAGTTCAGTCATAGGTAAAACAACTACACTTATATTCTCACACAAGGCACAGTTTATCTTCTACGTAAAGAGTAGAGAGGAAGTGCGTTCCAGAGTCCTGATGGTTGTAATAGATATATTCAAACACCGCAATTAAAAATAAATGATCAATAACCCTGACTACCACCTCAACTTCTTTGCTCCCAAAATTTCCTTTTTTTGTGGGTTCTGGGGCTTGAACTTAGTGTCTGGGTTGCTGTCCCTGAGCTCTTTTGTTTAATGCTAGAAGTCTACCAGTTTGAGCCACAGTGTCACTCACTTTCTGTTTTCTGGTGGTTAATAGGAGATAAGCGTCTCATGGATTTTTATTCACTGGGTTGGGTTTGAATAGGGATCCAGAGATCTCTGCCTCCTGAGAGGCCTGCTTGGCTTGCTCCAAGAATTTCATTAGCTGTTCACCCAGCAAGTCTGGCTCTTATAAGACCTGTGTACACAAGAGGGAGCTAAAGGATCACCATTCTGCTCTTTAAAATTAGTCACCAAATAAAATTAAAACTAAATAAAAAAATCCGTGTTCCTTTTCCCTAAACGCTACCTTCATTTGAATCAATGAATGTAGCTTTAATGTTTATATGTTAAGATTAACTGAAGTTCTGTCCCAGAATTCTTGATGTTTTTATATAATGTTACACAAATGCAGTAAAATTTGCTGCTATTAAGAATATTTGAAATTACCTTTCCTTTTATCCCTACCTGCTCTCTTTCTTCTTTTCCGCTCCTTTCTTATTTTCTGGGACACTGTTAAATACAAGCTTTTTAGTTTGGAAAACAGAACGTAACAGAACTCTGTGTGTGTGGGGTGTGTGTGTGAAGGGGTATAAATTAGATACTGATGTCCAATCTCTGTACTTACATTTATTACCATGGCAAGTCTAGAGATGTTTGTATAACCTCAGGATACCACATGATAAAGCTTAAAATAGCATTTCTGGAAGTCAGGTGGCTAGGACCTCAGATTTAACACTACCTATGTCTTTTAGATGAGTAGTTAGGTAGGTAGTTAGGTAGGCTGGTAGATAGATAGATAGATAAGATAGATAGATAGATAGATAGAGAGAGAGAGAGAGAGAGAGAGAGAGAGATAGATAGAATCTGACAACCAGTTTAAAGTAATTGAGGAAGAAAATCGAAGAAGAAATAGAAGAAGGAAGAGGAGGAGGAGGAGGAAGAGGAGGAGGAGGAGGAGATCTATTCTATGGAATTCACATTTCAATGTCTGTAGGTAAACTTTTATTGTAATCCAGCAATATCCATTTGTATTTGTGTTGTTCCTGGCTCTTATCATGCTTCAGATACAGAGTTGAATTCATTTACATCCTTAACTTCCCTAATAGTCATGTAAGAAGGCTGGGAAGATGGCTCAGTGGTAGAGCGCATGCCTTGCATGCCCTGGGTTCGATTCCTCAGCACCACATAAGAAAAAAGAAAAAAGCCGGAAGTGGCGTTGTGGCTCAAGTGGTAGAGCGCTAGCCTTGAGCTGAAGAGCTGAGGGACAGCGCCCAGGCCCAGAGTTCAGGCCCCAGGACTGGACCCAAAAAAAAAAAAAATAGTCATGTAAGATAAATAATTACAAGAAATTATTATTGGATTTGTAACATCTGCAAGTGTGACAGATGATGATAAATGATGAAATATGATTTAATCTCTAAGTAGTAATAGCACCATAGCTAACTGGAGTAACATTTCAACATATTGCTTCAAAATTATGTTAGTGTGAACCTGGAGTACATTGTATTAAGTTATTTTGTGTATATTAAACCCTATAACAACCATTAACAGTTGTAAATGAATGGCCATGAAAGGAATTAAAATGATACATTAGAAAATATACATTTAAAGGGAAAGGGAGGCATAAAGGAGAAATTAAGATCAGAAAGACCTAAGAAACAGAGAAAAGAAAAACAGAAATATTAGATATAAGCCCAACCATGTCAGTAACAACATTAAACAACCCAGTGAAAAAGGCAGAAGTGGTCCAATTGAATTAAAAAATAAAATCGTAAAACAATGTGTGTTTTAAATTTATTTTTATGTTTTATTTTATGCTTAACAGAAATAGTAATTATGTATATTCATAGGGTTCAATGTAATGTTATGATACCTACATTGATTGTGAATGAGATTGGATAAGGTTATTAACACATCTATCACATCCCAGACTTATCACTTATTTGCAGTGTGAATATTTACTATCTACTCTTTTAGCAATTTTGAAATACATGGCATTACTCACTACTGTGGCCATTCTTCCGTATATCTTATTCCTCTTGTGTAAATGAAACTTTGAGCCCTCTGGCTATCATCATTTTGTCCTCATTGCCACTTCTCTGTAGACTGAACACATCCTTCTTCCATCAGGAATTGGTAACTTTCCTTTGCTTTTAACCATTTTAGACACCAAAAGTGAGATAATGCTATATCTATCTTCTTATGTATATATTTATCTTATTTCACTTAGTGCATTGATTGATTCATGTTATAAATGACAGCTTTTTCTTATTTTTAAAATTGAATAGCATAGTATTCCTTAGGTGTATATGGCACATCTTTATCTACTCCTCCAGTGAGAGACACTTGGTTTGTTTCCATTTAATAGCTGTTATGATTAGTGCTGCAGTGAATGTGAGAGTGGGGATATATCTCTTCAACTATTATGATTTATGTGGATGTATGGATCCAGAAGTGGGACTTATAGATCACATGGTAATTCAATTTGTAGTGTTTAGGGAAACATCCATATTTTTTCCAAAATGGTTTTACTTATATAAACCTTCACCAACCTATTACAAAGGTTCAGGAGGAAAAGTGTACTATGCAAATACAATTAAGTCAAAGAATAGAAAATGACTTGCAAATTACAAGAAAACTTGAATACCTATACTAATATAAAAAGTATGGACTTTAAAAGATTTAAAAAAAACATATGACTTGGAAAACTTAAATAGTTACTATCTGGGTCTTTACAGAAAAAGCTTTCAATCTTGGATCTTGGTGCTTCTTGTGCACAAAGATGGAGGAATACATTAAAATTTTATTACCCTACCAAAAATCGAATTATTTAAACATTTCTAGATCTGTTATGGTTTATAGTAGGCATACCTATACAACATGTTTTCCTGACTTTAGTGAGAAAGTAAATATTTTAGAACATTCTAGACTAATCCTGTCTTCCAAGTAGTAAAAATAAAGCCAAGACAGGTTAAAATGTGATTTTTGTGCAGCTTGCAGCCAGTTTTGAGCAGGATAAGGTTCTGCTCTGTGTACAGTATGACTTTGCTGACATGCCCCCTGAACTGCTTATTCCTTCTATTTTCAGGTTTTAGCAGTCAGGTCTACATGTGGTGATATCAGGCACTCCCTGTTGCTGGATTTATTAATGGCTTATACATTCAGAACCTTTTATCTTAGTCTTTACCTGGCTCTTGGAATATTCTGGCAATATAAATGCCTTTTGAACTCTAGAGAGAAGTTGAGACATACCTTAAATTGATCTCAGATATCTTGTCTAAATGGAAATTACCTTATAGACAGATGAAGTAGAAATCTGTATCCAGGTGGTCCCACTGTCCTTTGAGTTAAGAGTCAATGTTACGAACAATGAGACCATTGAATTTTCTGTAGTTGGGTTTGGACCACTTTGATTGAAATGATGCCACTAACTTGTGAAAGTTGTAAGTGAACTCATGCACAGTAGTATGTACACACATCCAAAAGAAGGCTCAGGATGATGGAAAGGTGAGCTGCACGGTGCTTATCAATATAATTGCAACAGAGAAAGTGATTGGTTCTTCATCCCATGATGGGGGTGGTGCCAAAACAATTCTCCCAATGGTTGTCCTGGAATGAAGGTACACTGCTTCTCCCTGGGCCCAGGCCAGGTCCCATGGATGGAATTTGAGGGGATTTAGAACTAATTGGCTTACCAGTCAGAGAAGTCTAATGATGGGCTGGATGTTACATAGATTCTGACATCAGAAAATGTGTCGGTGATTCTTGTCTTCATATCAAATTCACTGACTGACCCTGGAAATTACACTTATGAAATGTAATAATACTTTGCATTAATGTATGTCTTCACTGTGCTCTCTCACACATTCTTGCACCCCAATCTCCCACTCCTAACTTATGTGGGACTTTGAAGAGACTAGTTTGACAAAAGGGATTTTAATTTCTAGGATATCAAAGGCCAGAAACTGGAAGGAAGTAGACTCTAAAGTATGTCTAGAAGAGCTTCCATTCATCCACTTGATCTGTACTTCCATTTCTGACTTTTTGCTGGTCAATTGGAAATAAGATTCTCATGTGGGGCTAGGAAGGTGGCTCAGTGGTAGAGTGCTTGCCTTGCTTGCCTTGCTTGCCTGAGGCCCTGGGTTAGATGCCTCAGCACCACATAAGCAAAATGAAAAAAGCCGGAAGTGGTGCTGTGGCTCAAGTGGTAGAGCGCTAGCCTTGAGCTGAAGAGCTGAGGGACAGCGCCCAGGCCCAGAGTTCAGGTCCCACGACCAGACCCCCCCCCCAAAAAAAAAAAGATTCTCATGTATTTTTCTACTTGGGCTGAATTTGAACCTAGATACTCAGATCTCAGCCTCCTGAGTAGCTAGGATACAGGCATGAGTCACCAGTGACCAGCTTTATGACTATACTTCTAAAGGAATTAATACAGGTGATCTGAGATCCAGTTATCCCCAAAATAGCAGCCCCTTCTACTCATCACAACCAGTTATAATTAACTTTCCAAGATCTTTTTATTCTATTACAGATTATAACACTATCATTTTATAGGGCTTCTGTGCAGTTAAGTGACATAATACACAAGGAGAGACATTTATCATCCAAGGATATGTCCAATAAATGGGAATGTATTATTATTGAAGACATGATAAGACCACAATCTTTTAGGTATTCTTATGGAACTTAATGACCAATTGGAATTTTTGTGGTAAAGGGCATTATATATAGTTTCTGAATGGAGCAGTAGTAATGGTGAGCAAGTTGCTAGTCTAGACTTGCCAATTTTTAGCCTGCTCTGCATAGGCAGGGTTAGGCTCTTAGGCATAAGAAGCTTTTAAAGTCATCTAAGTCTGGGCCTGAATCCAGGTAGAGTGACTTGGCACATGCAGCACAGGGTTCAAGAAAATGTTTTATTAAGCACGCCCTTTCTTCATGAGCCTCGAGGGCAAAATCTGGTTGCTTCTCCCAGCTCTGAGGTTGCCCGCACTGCTTATGGCACTGGAGCAGTCCCATTTCTACTCCAGTTACCACATAACCTTCTCCATCTGTGACCCTCAGCTCCTTGTAAGAACCCCTGTGATCATGTGCAGCCCCTCCAAGATAACCCAGGGGAATCTTCCCATTCCAGGGTCCTCACGTTATTCACATAGTCAGATTCGCTTTATCGTGGATGGCAATGTGACCTGAGGGATTAGGATGTGGATATCTCCAGGATCAATTCTTCAATCTATACAATTTTGAACTGTTAACTCCACAGATGGTTTCTTTCTACCTACACATGAATGTAAATGAGGGGCTTTGACTTTTATTCCCTCCTCTAAGCATCCATTCCCTAAGCATACAACTTTCCTGAAATGCTGGTGCAAAGTTGACAATTCCAGGATACTACCGAATGCAGGTGGGTGACAGACAAGCTTTGGGCTAAGGTAACGAGGGTCTGGTGGACAACCGGAGGGACAGAGGTTGACTTTGTCAAAGGAAGACTTTCATGGTGGCTTCTTCTTACATATGGGAATTACATCTGAAGGAAGTACTGCTGTCCTGCACAGTCTGATGGACCCAGCTCAACCCAGTGCTCGACATTGACTCAGTACTGTCTGTGTGGTCCCTGTGATGTCCTTTTATCCCTTTTCCAATTAGCCTTTAATTCTCTCTTATCTGGTTTCCCAGTTATGGCAACTACCCTGTGCCTTGGAAATGAGAAGTTTCTTTCATGAGGAACTCTTAACATCACATTGTATTAAAACCCCATGGTTTTGTTGTACCTGACTAGCTAAATACACATGAAAACAATTGAACTTGGTTTCTGCTATCAGTTCACCCTGAAGGCAAGCACAGAGAGCAGTTGGCTGACTGAGGACAGAAACAAAGGTTGAAACAGATTCTGGAAACAGAAACATTTGAATAAACATTTCAAAATATTATATATCTACATAATTTTTGTATAGATGAATATACATAGTTACCATTGTGCTTTTTAAAATCAGCATCAAGCCAGGCACTGGTATCTCATACCTGAACTCCCAGCTACTCAGAAAACTGAGCTTTGAGGATTGAATTTTTGAAGCTTGGCCAGCAGCAAAGTCCATGGGACTCTTTAACTCCAATTAACCAAGAAAAAATAATCTGAAAGTGGAAAGGTGGCTCATGTGGAAGAACAGCAGCTTTGAATGAAAAAGTCAAGAGATAGTGTGGGGACCTGAGTTCAAGTCTCACTACCAGCTTGCATATGCACAAACACATGACACATAAAAAGACACACAAGTAAATAATGATAAAATAAAATAAATATAGCATCAATATGTATGCAGCTCTGATACCCTACCACTGATGAATGGCTCAAGAAAATGTGCCACGTATATCTCTACACGTCTAAACATTTATTATTCTAGCAGTAAAAGTCCAAGATCTAATTTCCTAAGTTGATGATGACAGCTGCTTCTACATGTGCTTAATGTATCCATGGCAATCACTTTCCACACTTCAAGTCCTTACTTTCCAAACTGACATTGACATTCTGTGCCTTTACATATAAATCTCCACATTGCTACTCAAATCTCCTTTCTCACTGTTGTGAGAGCATCCTGTTCTCCAACTCCTGGGAAAGGCTGGAATTATCCAGAGAGATGTGCCACCCAGGTTAGGCTATTGGTCTGCCTTTCCATAATTTCAGCCAACTCTCTGACTCAGCTTTCTGTCTGCAAGTGGTGACTTGTAGAAATCATCTGCCATTTCTCTTCTCCCAAGGAGAATAGGATTAGCAGCAGACACATCTGAGCACAGGGCAGCTCCTTTTTAGTTTGTTTTCCTGGCATTAAAAGAGGATGAGAACTAAGCTCAAGGTCTAGCATGAGATTCTTCCCACAGGTTCCTGCCCACCCTTTAATACCCAGGTTCACATCAAGAATGTGGACTCTCCATAGCAGTTCAACTGGTCCAGCTTCCTTATTGCAAGTAGCTGCACGTCAAAGCATGCCTCACCATTCCACTCTTCTCTTCCAGTTTGATAGTGAAATAGTGAATGCAGGGAGGCAGCCTAGATTAGCGTGTGAGTTACCTGCCATTTGCATCAGACAAAATATAGACTGAGTCCCAATTCTTCTACTTCCTAATTAGGTGGCCGTGGGCAAGTGACTTAATTTCTGAAAGCTTCAGTTTCCTCCCCTGTAAAAATATAAGACATCTATACCATTTCATGTTTTATCATATATGTGGAAAAGAGATCTAAATTATAAACATGAAAACACATACAGGATTATACTCATGTATACACACATTAACATGTATACATACATTAACTCAAGTATGGTATACACAGGGAAGGACTGTAATGATGTGACTCCTTCTAATAACTAACTTGCAGTTTAACAAAATGAGTACCAGTAAGCTGGAAAATATGTTATTAGAATGAAGGAGAATCAAGGGAAAGGATGGACAGACAAATGAAGGGAGGAAGGGTGAACAATTACCATCATAATATTCAGTGTACATGGATGTAAATGGATGTAGGTAAACTGAAGGAATGAGAGGGTTGGGAGAATTGGGTAAGAATGATGGAAGGGGTGACATTGTCAAGACCTATTGTACTCACTAACTGACATACTGAAATGAAAGTCTTTAAAAATGGCTTAAAGACAATCAAAAATTATAGTAATATTCCTGGCACCAGTGGCTCATTTCTGTAATCCTACCTACTCAGGAGGCTGACAGCTGAGGACCTCGGTGTAAAGCTAGCTCAGACAGAAAAGTCTGTGAGACTTTGATCTCCAATTAACCAGGAAAAAAGCCAGAAGTAGAGCTGTGGTTCAAGTGGCAGAGTGCCACCTTTGAGTGATTAAGCTCATGACAACACCCAGGCTCTGAATTCAGTCCCCAGTACCGGCACAAAAATCTAAAAATAAAACATTAAAAAAATAATATGAATGCAAAGCTTCTTGGTCAATGTCACCCCTCCCCTTTTTACAACTACATACTACTACTACTACCACTGAAAATAAAAATAAAATGAAATGACATAAGAAGGAAAAGCAGTGTTGTTTGTGGCATATATTGCTGCATAAGTAGTCTTTTTGTATTTTGTTTTATTTAATAAACTTGTATTGATTATCTATTATGAAAATTCACACTTGGAATAATAGGAGGAAAGAAGAAAAAGATATGGCTTCCCTTCAAGGGACGAGAGACTGAAGCGAACATAAATATCAAAGAAAGAGGTAAAGAAAAGAGGAGTGAATTGAATGGCGATAAAGTTGGAGTTGCACATCTGGAAGGAGGACAAGAGAGAAATCTCATTGTCTGGGTGGGAAATAGCCATTCTGACAAAGCTTCATTTCCCTGAAGATGAAAACTCCCAACCTCATGTCCTGTGGGGTGTGTGTGTGTGTGTGTGTGTGTGTGTGTGTGTGTGTGTGTGTGTGTGTGTGTGTGTGTGTGTGTGTGTGTGTGTGTGTGTGTGTGTGTGTGTGTGTGTGTATGGTGGGGGTGGTTCTGAGGCTTGAACTATGGCCTATGCACTATTTTTGAGCTTTTTTTGCTCAAGGCTAGTTTCACTTCTGGCTTCTTGGGTGTGGTTAATTGGGGATAATAGTCTCATGGACTTTCCTGCTTGGGCTGGCTTCAAACCATGATCCTCAGATCTCAGCCTTTTGAGTAGCTAGGAGTACAGGGTTGAGCCACCAATGCCTGTGCGTGGAGGACTTTTTACTCAGAAAGTGTTATATCAGAACAATAAAAATGGATGCTTCTCTTATTTTATGTGTCCCAGCATACACACAGGTTAGAGCTACAGTTAAGACTTGTAAAAAAAAAAAAAAAGAACAAAAACACATCTTTGTTTCCAACCATCTATCTTTCCCTTACTCTGACATAACAATGTGGTTCAAAATTAATGCTTCCAAATTTGGGGCAAGTTGGTATGCATTCATAGATGCCAGTTCACTCTCAGATTTGAAATGAAAATCAGCTAGAGTGTATGTATGCCAAGATAAATACAAACACCTTCTTTCCACACCAGATAAAGGGTGCAGATTCTCAGAATAGTTGGCCATGCTGTCACTGGCATGTGTGGGCCGAGTTCCCTGAGTAGTCCGTGGGAAGCTGGCTGGGTCATTCTTCATCCAACTTGTACAAAAGTTTCAAAATTCCCCTCTTCTGGGAATGTCACAAGGAGACAATGAGGTCTGATGATAGGCTTCACTAAAACATCTGTGTTTTAGTGCTAGCCCAACCATGGCAAATGTATGTCACATCAGACATATTTTCTTCATTGTTTTCTTAATCTGCAAAGTAAGTAAGAAAAATTGCTTACCAATGACCCTAAAGACTAGCAGCATAATCAGCTTTGAACAATTCAATGTTATTTAATGACAAAATGGTGGGAAATGGTAAGTTTATCTTGACCTGCTTTACCTGATTGTGAAAGTTTGACAAAATACCATTTAGAAACTTCTATAAGGTGGGGATTTTGTTGTCTGAGAGGATTGGCTGTATTTCCTGTGATACTATTCTAGGTTGATCTTTATTAATTTTATTTTTGTGCTAGTACTGGGGCTTGAACTCAGAGCTTTACATTCTCACTTGGCTTTTTCCACTCAAGGGTGGAGCTCTATCACTTGTGCCACACCCCAGTTCTGGTTTTCTGCTGGTGAATTGGAGATAAAAAATCATTTCTGTCTAGTCTGGCTTCGAATTAACATCCTCGGATCTCAGACTCCTGAATAGGTAGAATTACAAGCATGAGTCACCACCATTCAAACTCTTTCTTCTTGTTTTTCCAATCTATTAGCATAGAATTTCTAAATCTCCATAGACCTTCCTAGGGAGCACTTCAAGCTGATCAATGGCTGCTGATATTATGACATAATAGAAGTAGAGAGGCAATGGGAAAAGAAGAGTCTTCTAGAACTTGAATAAGGTGTTTTGAAAATATAGTAACTGCATTGCAATGTACTTTAGTCATTCTAATGCCTTCTTGCCTGTGGGGGGAAAAAGACAGACTACCAAAGACTGGCAGCCTTCTTACACTGTAGTCCTTGGTTTATCTTGAGCAATCTGCATTCTGACCTAGTCACATGTGCCTTCTTTTTGTTCTCTGTACATGCCAAACCCACCCCTGCCCTGGGCTCTTGTTCTTTCCTTTTTCTGTAATACTTTTTCTTAGATCTTTGCATAACTATATCTCTTTTGTATCTTCCTTCTTGTCTGACTCAAATCTTACTTCCTCCTTCAGGTCTTTATGTTCTTTTGGTATGAAGCTCCTATCTGGATCTCAGCAGCAGTTCATCCCCTGACAACTCTTATCAGGATCTGCCTGGTTTCATTCACTTGGGCTACTTTGTTTCTTCTCAGTAGAACAGAACCAGTTCTCCTAGAGTGATATTCAACCTACTTAATAGCCAGTAACATGATGGTAATCAATCAGAACTGTCCTTCAGAAGTGCTGATGTATGATGCTGAAAGTCTAGGCTCTAACACACACACACACACACACACACACACACACACACACACACACACACACACAAGGAATTGAATTCTTGGCCTTCCACTTGCAAGGCAAGTGCTCTATCACTTGAGCCATACCCTCATCCTTAATTTTTTTAAGTTTTGGATTTGGACCTTGCTATTTTAGTCCAGCCAATTTGAACTGCAGTCCTCTTATTTATGCTTTCTGTGTAGTTATGATGGCAGTCATATACCATCATGCCCAGCTTTTATTGGTTAAGATGAGGGTCTCATTAACTTTTTCTTTCCCCAGGCTGTCCTCAAAATGTGATAATCTCCATTTCTGCCTCTGAGGTGGCTACGATTACAAGCGGAAGTCACTATATACAGCCCTAATGGTTAATTTGTTGGGATTTATGGAGGTTCTGAGAGGACTAGTGCAGATAATAGGATTGTGTGTAAAATGAGGGACTCAAGGGGATGTTATTTTACCCCTTTGCAAACAGATATTTCAACATTTTAGCAATCCATATGGCTTACTGTTCATACTGGGTTTGAATATTAGCTCCCATGGACAATGCTGTATTCTAGAGCCTAGAACTGCAACAGATGTACACTATTCCCTCATGTATGTTAGCATCATTAAATCTTGTCCATTTTCCCGTGCTCTAACTTGATGTTTTCTAAGAGTCAAAAGTGTCTTACATTCATATCGCTCACTCACAAGATGAATAATGGTATATTGAGGCCATAAATTATCATCTAATGATAACTAATATTGATCACTCCTCATAGTTTATAAAGCCTGAACATTACTTTCTCATTTTGTCCATATAACCATTTTAAGAGGCTATCAGGACAAGATCTATTATGTTCATTTCAACCCAGCGGTCTGTAAATCATGTCAAAGCTAAAGGAGGGCAAAGACAGGAGGAAAATTTATGTGTTTTGCAACAATGTTCCCCACATTGGGCTATCTCTTCTGTATCTAGCACCAGATAGCTCTGAGCTCAGTTAACAGAGACAGCTACTGGACATGGACATGAAGACTCTGGTATCCACAACTCAGGAGTCTAGACTGTGACCATTACATGAAGTAGAGAATTCAAACAGAAATGGCCCAGTTTAGAAAGGGCTAGCGGAACACAGACATTTCATCCAAATATTGAAGAAACAGGAAATGTCAAACAAGAGACATTTTAATTCAAACTGAAGATTGAATCAATCTTCTCAAACACTCCAAAGTCAGCCTTTGAGACAAGGTGTCTGAGACTTTCTTTTTTCCAGCAGCATCATCAGGCAACAATGAAATAGTGTATTTGGAATTAATTACATAAGCAATCAGAATTTTGGCTCAAAGTAAGCAATTTATACAGATATGGTGGAAAATATCTGTAATCTTAGCACTTGAGAGGGTGGGGCAGGAATATGGCAAGTTCAAAACCAGGTTGGGCAACATAGAGAGACTTCCCTGCAAAAAGAAATAAAGAAGCAACCTTTTCAAAAGTGAAAAATAATGTAGTTTTAGATTGGTGTTCTCCAGACTATGGTACATGCAAAAGTAATGTCAGGCAAGATGGTTTTACTTAGGCTGGGTGCTGATAGCTCATGCCTTATAATCCTAGCTATTCAGGAGGCTGAGATCTGAAGACAGCAGTTCAAAGCCAGCATAGGCAGGAAAGCTTGAAAGACTTATCTCCCATTAACCACCAAAAAATCTGGAAGTGGAGCTGTGGTCAAAGTGGTACGGCACTAGCCTTGAGAAAAATTGCTTATGGACGGTGCTCAGGCCCTGAGTTCAAGCCCCAGGACCAACACACACACACACACACACACACACACACACACACACACACACACACACGTGCTTTTACTTAGAACCTGGGTGAATACTTAATAAAACTTTAATAGTCATACATTTAATTTGAAATACACTAATGAAAAATAATAAGCACACAATTTTCTGCTTTCAGATATGTAAAAATTAACTATATGGGTACTTAATTTTTTTTACTCCCCCCACCCAGTTCTTGGGATCAAATCTATAGCCTTACCTTATGTTAGATAAGCACTCTGCTGCTAGCCAAATTTCTAGTCAATGTATCTGAAGTTTTCTTTAAAATGAGACTATTAAAAGAAAAAGAATTGTAAATAATTATAAAGATGTTTCTGAAACAAACTACAAAGTAATAAAACAGTGATTGATGTTTGTGACAAACTATCTGTTTGAAGACAAAGCTGTCACTTTGTGTGACTAGCAACACATTCTTAGCATTGCAGTACATGTTTCCACACGAGGATGAGGCTGAAACCTGTTTAATAAGTTTGTGGAAAGTATTCAATGGTTTAATGCATGGAAAATATTTAGCACAGGGTCTGGCACATAGTGAACCTAATAAATGTTAGCTGTTTCTTTTTCCCTTTATCAATAACAATGGGAACTCTTCAACTGTGAAAAGCTACCATGTGAGGAAAAAAGCTCCTCCCATTGAAGATGTGCTAAAGCACTAGGTAAGGTTTACTAGAGATGCTGCAGGGAGATTCCTTTTTGTTATTATTAATGTAATGTACAGAGAAGGGAGATTCTTACATCCATAGATGAGAGCTCTGAAGTTATTCCAACCAGCTTTTCATGAATCCCAGTCAACCAGAAAGACTTGAACCTGGAGTTTTTCTCCCACATATCAGAAAGACACTTCGTTACTGAACATCAAGACTCAAAGGGCCAGGGTTCTGTAAAACCACCGTTGACTGAGACACTCAGACAAGCCTTCTCCTCACCGACTCCACTGTCAAGAAAGAGAGCCATGTGAGAACCACGCAACTATTGTCCCATAGCTCTTGCCCAACCAGGAAAAATGCCCATTCTATCTTCACATACTTCCTCCCAACCGTGGGAATGGCTAGGAGGTTTACTCAGAAGGACACAGAGGATCCATCCTGTCTAGCTTTCAAATGGAACCTGGCCATTAACCACTGGTAGCTGCTGACAGGAAACCAGTCTTACCCAGAGGGCTATGGGAAATCCTTGTTTAAACAAGTGAAAATATGTTTCTATGTCATTTTCATCTGCATGCCCTACCTCTTCTCTTTGAATCACAAAGGAACATTCTTTCCATGGTATCCCCTGAGAGCCCTTCAGAGACTTGCAGATTGTTGGAGTGTTTTCCCTATGGTTTCTCATTCTCACATTGTTCCAACTGGGCCCGTGCAACACAGTTTCCAGTCCCCTCCCCTACTTTGTCACCACCTTATGTTCAAATATATACACAATGGAATTCTATGCCTCCATCAGAAAGAATGACATTGCCCCATTTGCTAGGAAATGGAAAGACTTGGAAAAAAATTATATTAAATGAAGTAAGCCAGGCCCAAAGCAACAGAGACCCCATGGTTTCCCTTATTTGCAATAACTAGTATAGTATATGTCTGAGACAAGTAGAAAAGGTCAGATAAGTTGATGTTAGGTAAAATGAACCCCAATTTTTTTCTTTCTTGCTATTGTTTCTAACATATTTAATAAGATGATTCTTTGTTGCTTTGTATGTCCCTCCCCCACGGTATAACCCCTGCTTTCATTATATTTGATGTTAGTATAATTTGTGGAGGGGAAGGGAAAAAACAAATCGTTTAAATAGGGATACAGGTGGACCCATTGCAACAATGAGATGTACAAGTTGTTATGTCGAAAAACGAACTTTACAACTTTGGCTGGGGTGGTGGGGTTGGAGGGGTTGGTGGGGTGGGAGATGGGAAGGGATGGGAAGGAGAAACAAAGGAGGAGGCAACAATGCTTGATAAGAAATGTACTCATTACCTTGCCCATGTAATTGTAACCCCTCTGTATAGTATTTTCCAATTTAAAAAAATGTGGAAAAAAAAAAAGAAATCATTGCTGACTTCTTATAAGGCAGAGACTGTGGAATCTGGGCCTCCTTTTTTCTCCATAAAAGAAGCTGAACTACTCTCAGTAACCAATCATTTGCGAAGAATGGAGTGTGTACTGATGTGAATTCTTCAAGATGGATAATGATTTAGTTAGTGTTCCTTAGTCCTTGGGCTTCTCACACTGCACATATTCTGAAAGATCTTGTCTAGTAGTCCAACCTTAGTTTCGTTCTTTAGACTGAAGACTCTAATATGTCATTGTATTGCTAGTTCTCTTCTGAGTGTCAGCATCATGTACAGAAGCCTCCTGGAGTTATGTGTGTGCATAACTGACAGCTGTTTTTATCTCACTGAGTGAGTTCAAAGCAAAGCCCACCCACTGTCTCTCCAGTTCCTAATGCCTGTAATTGGGATAATATTAGTTCTATGTCATGATGTTGCTGTGAAAATTAAATGAATGAATGGGCACATACCCCCTAAAAAAGTACTTGACAATAAGAAACTGTATATGCTACTGCTATTATTGGCAGAGGTAGGAAAATAAGCAAAGAAATGAAATGTAGAATGCTTAAGACAGTATTTCATGTGGAAGAAAACACAGGAGAGGCTGAAAGGTGCTGGTACAGACGTGAATGCTGCAAGGCATGCTTTTTCTTGCTTTAAAAATTGTCTTTAGTTGTGCACAGCATCTTGATCACTGTCACCCTTTCTATCATTCTCCCACATCATCTCTTCCAACCCCACCCATCCCTCAATTTACGTACCTCAGTTTTCACATCTGTAGATGGACTATTATAACTGACTGTTCCCTTCCTTCCTCTTCTCATCTGAATCCAGTCCCTTTGACCTCCGCACCCACAACAACACATGCTCCAGCTTTCTGGTACTCATTTGCCACAGGAAATTTTGGAAAATGGATTGCTATTTCTCTAAGTGTGCTTATAGGAAGTAAATGTCTCAAAATAGTAACAAATAAATAGGACATTGATAACTACATGCATTTATCTTTTTGTAATCCCTATAATCTTCACATCTATGTTGTAAGGTTAATTGGGAATTGTATATTTCAAGTTTGTTCAGCACATTTCTATTTATTTATTTATTTAGTTAGTTAGTTATCAGTTGTGGGTCCTGAACTCAGGACCTGACCTATGTCCCTGAGCTCTTTTTCTCCAGGCTAGTACTCTACCACTTTGAGCCACAGCACCACTTCTGGTTTTCTGGTAGTTAATTGGAAATAGGAGTTTCACAGACTTTTCTGCCCAGACTGACCATGATCCTCAGATCTCAGCTTCCTGAGTAGCTATGATTACAGGCGTGAGCCACCAGTGCCTAGCTTCAGCCTGCTTCTTAGGGCTAAAGTCATTAATAAGCTGATGATCCTTTTCTCTGAGATCCTGGATGGAAATGAGTTCACAATGAGGTTAATATCCCAGGATTAAGGGATTATATTTGGAAAGACTACAGTTTACTTTGCAAGGAAACATGCAAATCAGGCACAGGCATGCCATGGAGCAGGATTTTGTGAACTTGGGAGGGTAGCTAGCTAGACTAGATCGATGGAGCAATGCTACTACTAAGGTGCTCCCCAAACTACTGAAATGAGCACCTAATTGAGAGTAAACCTTTCAACATCCCTGTGATAATCTTATGGAGAAACTTTCTATCTAGCAAAAAGGACAGTGAAGATAAATATGTGGCATAGGTATACATATTTTCATTAAATTTATTATATTTATTAAATTTCATTAAATTTATTATATTGGTATGCAATAGAAAGGAAAGGTGATTAATTATTTATAGGAATTTGTTTGACCTGCCTGAGGCCAGGGTAGCAATGAGATCTCATACTGGTTCTGACTTCAACTACAAGGCCCCAGGCAGTTCTGTGGGAATTATTTTCCTTACACAGGAATTAAAAGATTTGGAATAGCTTATCTTAAATTTCTATTTATCTTAAAGGTGTGATTATTACAATGCTAAGGCAGTTTTGAAACAGAAATTAAGTACAGTTTCATCGTTTTAATTTGGAACCAAATAATCTTATATTCTTGTTAAAACAAAGCAAAAATGAAAACATAACCGGGTTCTAGATACTGCCTTCATTCTTCAGATCCCCATAAAGATCACTGGGTTTTTGTTCTTTTGACAATTATTACATTCAGCCTGTCAACTTTCACTGTAAACATCTTTTATTTGTCTTTAGATTTTTCCCTGGATTCAAATATTTTATAAAGAAAGCTTTCCCTGGCTGGGTGTTCATAGATTAATCATCTCAACTCTATTAGAGGTCCCTAAGAGGATGCTCTCGGAATAAAATTTATTTGCCAGATATTACAAGGAGCTAAGGAGTTATAGGAAAGATCACAGAGTGGCACTCAGAAGGACAATAACAGAGTGTGATTTACATTTTCAAACATATCTAGAGATGATCTTTGGGGATTAGATGGTGAGGGTCAAGAATGTGTTCAAAGAATAGCTCAGAGGCCATTAAGTATTGATGGTAGGCTCACTACCAATGGTTATTTTCTCAATGGAGTGCAAAGGAGTTCTGATATCTAGTTTATTCATTAGTCTTGGGAATTTCTATAATGTGGGCTTGATTGTTCATCTAAAATGCTCTTTGCTTAGCTGGATTGGAGCCACACTTGCTAATAAAGTTATTGATAATAATTTTTAGGAGTTAACATTAATTCTCAATAAGTCTTGCCTTTGGATTATTATTGACTGTCCCGTTTATAGGAGAGGGCATAAGGCAAGAAGAGCTGCAGACCCAGGTTTCAGAGAGGAAAGGTCTTCCATTCTTCCAATACTTCCACACAGGAAGAGTTGGCACACAGGAAGAAGCTACCATGTAGAAACTAATGACAACCTATGCAAGGTGCTAGCTTGTTGGATTCTTAGCCTTTGGGCTTTTAGGAGGAAAAGAGGCCTCCTCATTAGCCAAGTAAGCATTAAGAGGCACAGTGCCATTCAATCCATTTTTCATTAGTCTGTTTCTAAGCGTTTCCATACGAAGTAGAAGACTCAAGAGAAAAATCAAGTAGAATCATACATTGGCTGTAAATTTCCATTATGAAACAGTTAAGTCCTCAAAAGACCTATGTCAGCAGCTGCACAGGCACAAGAATGATTTGGAGGGAAGAAGACAGTGGTATATGATGCTAACTAAATGATCCAACGTGGGAAGTTGAGCTAAGCTTCCATTTCCTTCCCTTTCCTTCCCTTTCCTCTATGAGCTTCTAACTTCAGATTATGGAAGACAATTGCTAACTTCAGATACAGGCTTTGGCATTCAGAAGCTATATCTCCTCTATAAAATGGATGAAAACTAGATGAAAGCATTTGTAAACGAGAAAAAATAACAAACAGCTTGGTGTCCCAACCCGCAGGACTTCAGTGAGGGCAGTGAACCTAAGCGAGAAGGAATGAAGGGACAAGAGACACGAAGAATGACAGCAAGACAAGGATTCTGATCAAGCTGCCGATTTTTATTTTTCACACAGGGGTATTTATATGCTTAGAATAAGGAAGCTTTTTCATTGGCTTTAGCAGCTGCAGGATGTTTGCTTAGGGCAGTGTGAAAAGGTGGTCCTTAGCAGCTACCTGGTGTTTGTTTAGGGTAGGATGAAAGGACCGGATTCTGTAAACAGCCTGGAGGTGTTCCAGCGAGATAGTCAAGCTTAGGGCTCCGGACAGTTTGGTTTTTAATAACAAATCTTTCCATTGACTTGCAGCAGTCTACCAACATTCTGAGTGGAATTCATGCCACCATATGTTGGTTCTAGCACTTCTGTGTGAAACTTAGGATACACTGTTAGAAATGTCCTACAGTTATGGAATTGTGTAATATGTAAATATGAAGATTTTATGCACATGCATGTATGTACTAGTTGACACTATTAGTGCTATATTTACTCTCAAATATTAACTACATTTCAATGGGGGAGAGATCATATGCAGTATGGGAATGAAGGTTCATAGCAAAATATTTAAAGATGGATCAATGTTCAGCTTACAGGCTTGATGAGTTTAGGCAAAATTACTTAATTCGCACAAGTTGTTTTGTATTATCTTCTACAAAATGGTGATAGCAATATCTACTTAATTGTATAATATAGCTGAGGACTAGTAGCTCATGCCTGTAATCTTAGCCACTCAGGAGGCTAAGATCTGAGGATCATGACTCAAGGCCAGCAAAGGTAGAAAAATCTGTGAGATTCTTATCTCCAATTAACTATCAGTAGAGTTGTTGTTCAAGTGGTAGAGCGTCATCCTTGATGGAAAAAGCTCAGGGACAGCACCCAGGTCCTGACTTTGAACCCCAGTACCAGCACACACACACACACACACACACACATACACACACACACACGCACACACACACACACACACACACAGTACACCATGGATTGAGCGTAAGTAACTGAGGCTAGTACTGAGGAACACAGAAGATGCCACCAGACCCTAAGTGTTATCACTATTGTCATTGTTGCTACTGACAAAACCCACTCCAGGGCTGTAAGGAGGGTGAAGATGCCTGCCTGGAATGGGGTGGGAAAGTGCAGATGGCCACTGGTGTAAAAATGTCAAATAATTACTTGAGTCTGTCCTGTTTGTGGAAGAAGTTAGGTTTGGGATTAACCTCTATTTCTTTTCTGCCTAACCACTTGCAGAAAATTGGCCAAAGGGGTGAGGAGGGATTTCATGAACTTTTGAATGAGCAAAGGAAAAGAATAGGAAATGTTTTGATAACCTCTTCTGAAATTACCCAGGGAATGAAGCAGCCAGAAAGGAAAGAGAAGTGGAGTCCACTGCGGGAGGGGCTGGAGAAGGCCAGGAAAGGGACAGGAGAGGGACACCAGAGCAAATCTGCTGGAGTTGCAGCACTGCCCTCGTGAAGAACAATGCAGGATAGCAGTTAATGGCTCTGATTTTTTTTGCAGAAGCTAAAGCTGGGTACACATTGCAGATCTAATACTTACTGTGTATAGTTGGTTAATTTTCTATGAAACATACCATGGAGATAAAAATAAAATATTTTTCCTGTTATAAGGTAATAAAGATAAAGTGACTTACAAATAATTTTGTTTGATGATACTTTTTTTTTTTTTTTTGTCAGTCATGGGACTTGAACTCTAGGCCTGGGCATTGTCCCTCAGCTCTTCAGCTCAAGGTGAGCACTGTGCCTCTTGAGCCACAGAGCTACTTCCAGTTTTCTGGTGGTTAACTGGAGATAAGAGTCTCATGGACTTTCCTGCCCAAGGCTAGCTTAGAACCACGATCTTCAGATCTCAGCCTCTTGAGTAGTTGGATTGTAGGTGCCTGGCTTGATGATACTTTTGTTATTTTAAACAGCTAAGAACCAAAAACCTCTCTTTTTGAAGTTTATAATATTTTCCCCTAAAATTATAATGTTGTTCTTTTATTTCACAGATAAATGTTCTGTTTGAAAATGCTGCGTCTCATTTTCAAAACTAGCATCATCAAAGGACAAGGATTTTAGGGTGGGCAAGGTGGCTCATGTGGGTAATCCTAACTATTTGGAAAGTGGAGACCAGGAAAATGAAGGTTTGAGGGTAACCTATGCAAAAGTTTAGCTAAGATTCCATCTAGACCATAGCAACCAAAAAAGCTGGGTATGTTAGTGTACACCTGTCATCCTAGCTACACTGGAAACCTCAGTAGCAGAATTTCAGTCCAGACCACCCAGGCAAAAACACAAGATGCCATGTTAAATGTAACCAAAGCATCTGGGCACAGTGGTTCATGTCTGTAATCCTAGTTACTTAGGAGCTTAAAATTTGAAGAATCATGTTTCGAGACTTACCTGGGCCCCCCCAAAAAAAACAAAAAAAAAAAAACACACCAAACTTACAGTAAAATACTGGGAGCAATGATGCCTGTCTGTTCTCTCAACCACATGGAAAATATAAACACGAGGGTCACAGTCCAAGCTATTCCAGGCAAAAAGAAAGATTCAATTAAATTCAATTAAAACAAAAAAGCTAAGGGGGTGGGGGGGGGATGGAGAAGATGGTATGGGAAGGGGAAACAAAGGAGGAGGCTACAATGCTTGATAAGAAATGTGCTCATTATCTTGCCCATGTAATTGTAACCCCTCTGTACAGTATTTTCACAATAAAAAAAACAAGCTAAAAGGACATTGTGGCTTATATATATATATATATATATATATATATATATATATATATATATATATATATGTATAACATGTATATGTATATGTATGGTATATTTAGATAGACATTATATCTCTTGAGTGATATATATGCATATATGGTATATGTATATATGTGTGTATATATATATGTATATACAGTATATAAATTTATATCACTCAAGTGATATAGTATCTATCTCGTAAGTGCCAGGCCCTGAATTCAACACAACTATTGTCAAATAATATTAATAATAATAATAAAGCAAAAAGAACTAGGGTTGTGGGTCAAGTGGTAATGTGTCTGCCTACCAAGAGAGGTGTCAGTTCAAATATCAACTCTGCTGAAAAAAATAATAATAAGGAAGGAAAGAATAAAAGAAGGAAAGAGGAGAGGAGAAGAGGGAAGATATTTAGTCCAAATGGGGCCACAAGTTTTATTGAGGGAACATGCAAGTTCTACTCCACCCTGGACAGAGAACTTTTGGCAGATATGAAGAGAGAAACCCCTAGAGAAAGAAGAATTCTGGCTGGGCTTGAAGTAGTGGCTAACAGAACAGCTGGGACTCTCTGCAGGTGACTAGAAGGCGGCTCCCCTCTCTCTCCAAGCCTGGTGATGCCTATAGTCTGATTTAGGTAAACAAAGCACTGCTTATGGGAAAGAGGGAACAGCTGACACTATGCAAAAGGAAAGGAACGTACATACCACCCGATGTGGAAAAAATAACTGTATTGTTAAAGCTCATATAAACTTTATAGACCGTGATAGACAATTTGCCCCATGAAAGTTAGAATATGTTTGTGACTTTAAGCATCACTAGCCCACGATACTGTGAAATTTGTGAAATTATGTAATTTCTTACTCACAAGAATTTGTCAAAAAACAATAAATAAAACATTACTGGGTAAAAAAAATACAAAGCATTGTCTGGTCAATACATGTTCTTATTGTTCTCTGTTGTTTTGTTCACAAATGATTATTAAATGGCTGTTTGAATAATGATTGATTCTTAACACTGGGAAAATATAAAGGTTATGATTTCTGTCCCTCAACAACTTCAACATAAGACAACACATGAGAAGAAATCTAAGGAAAATGGTCAAGAAAAGGGTTTCAGAGTTGCAGAAGAAAAGGCTTTTATAGCTAGATTTTGAAATTATTGAGCAATTTAACTGTTCACAAAAATAAAATTGTGGAAAGATTCAATGACCAGAAGAGAGCTCACTCTAAAGCTCAATATGTTTTCAAAGACCAGTCATTAGTTTACTTTGGAAAAGTAGAGTCCTGGGATGGTTCTAGAATTAATCTTGGGCACTGGAGTTTGGACCTCTTTATTTCACCTTTGTTTCTTGACTACGTAGGGTAAATTGTATGAATTTTATGTCCTTCTAACTCTATAAAATGGGATCATAAAAATACTGTTAATGTTAATAGCTGACAGGATTTGATTAGGTAGTAAATGTAACAATAGCACATAGACTTTTCCATCAGTTCATGCAGTTTTTATTGCTAAGATGATTCTAAATTGTTTCTAAAGGAATAACAAGAGAAGGTTGGAAGTCATACCAAGATTACTTCTATGGGGCACAGAATTTGATAATTTTTTTTAGAGGAAATTTTTTTATTATTGTGGAAATACCATACAGAGGGGTTACAATTATATGGGAAAGATAGTGAGTACATTTCTTTTTTTAAATTTTATTTATTTATTTATTTTTATTGTGAAAATACTGTACAGAGGAGTTACAATTACATGGGCAAGGTAATGAGTACATTTCTTATCAAGCATTGTAGCCTCCTCCTTTGTTTCCCCTTCCCATCCCTTCCCATCCTCCCTCCGCCCCCCCACCCAATCCTCCCTGTCCCCCCACCCCCCCACAAGAAAGTTGTAAAGTTCGTTTTTCGACATAACAACTTGTACATCTCATTATTGCAATGGGTCCATCTGTATCCCTATTTAAACGATTTGTTTTTCCCCTTCCCCTCCACAAATTATACCAACATCAAATACAGTGAAAGCAGGGGTTATACTGTGGGGGAGGGACATACAAAGCAACAAAGAAATAATCTTATAAATGTGTTAGAAACAATCACGTGAAAGAAAAATAAAACATTTGAATACATATCTTAGGGTTAATTTCCCTAACATCATCTTATCTGACCTTTTCTGCTTGACTCAGACATATACTAGATATTGCAAATAAGAGAAACCATGGGGCCTATGTTTCTTTGGGCTTGGCTTACTTCACTTAATATAATTTTTTTCAAGCCTTTCCATTTCCTAACAAATGCGGCAGTGTCATTCTTTCAGATGGAGGCATAGAATTCCATTGTGTATATATACCACACTTTCTTGATCCAGTCATCTACCGTGGGGCATCTGGGTTGGTTCCATATCTTAGCTATGGTAAATAATGCTGCAATATACATAGTCCTGCTGGTAGCTTTAGTGTGGTCTTGTTTGTAAACATTTGGGTAAATGCCCAAAAGTGCAATTGCTGGGTCATAGGGGAGCTCTATGTGGAGTCTTTTGAGGAACCTCCATACTACTTTCCAAAGTGGTTGAACAAGTTTACACTCCCACCAACAATGAAGTAAGGTTCCCTTCTGTCCACATCCCCTCCAGCATCTGTTGTTATTATAATTCTTGATGTTAGCCATTCTAACTGGAGTGAGGTGGTCTCTCAATGTTGTTTTGATTTGCAATTCTTTTATGGCTAGGGGGCTGAGCATTTCTTCATGTGTCTATTAGCCATCCTTCTTTCTTCTTCAGAGAAGTTTCTCTTTAAGTCTTTAGTCCACTTACTTATTGTGCAGTTGTTTCTTTGAGGATTTGTTGTTGGGGGATTTAATTTTTTGAGTTCCAAGTATATTTTAGATATGAAACCCTTGTCCGTTGTATGGCTAGTGAAAATCTTCTCCCAATCCATGGGCTTTCTATTGATCTTGCTAGTATGTCCTTTGCCATGCAGAAGCTCTACAACTTCACGCAATCCCATTTGTCCAACATTTCTTTGAATTGTTGTGTTTCTGGGTCTCTATTCAGAAAATTTCCGCCTGCGTCAAGGAGACCTAGGGTTTCTCCTATTCCATCCTGTAATGTTTTCAGAGTATCTGCTTTGACTTCAAGGTCTTTGATCCATTTGGAATTGATTCTAGTGCAGGGTGATATATAAGGATCTAGCTTTAGTTTTCTACAAGTAGTTAACCAATTTTGCCAGCACCATTTACTGAAGAGGCTGTCTTTCTTCCATTCTTTTTTTTTTTAGCTCCCTTATCGAAGATTAGATGGCTATAGGTCTGTAGGTTCATTTCTGGGTTTTCAATGCTATTCCATTGGTCCTGAGGTCTGTTCTTGTGCCAATACCAAGCTGTTTTTATTACTATGTCTTTATAGTAGAGTTTGAAATTTGGTATTGATATTCCTCCAGCAGTGTTCTTTCTGTTGAGGATCATTTTTGCTATTCGGGGTCTTTTATTGTTCCATATGAATTTTTGTATTGCCTCTTCTATTTTCTTGAAGAATGAGGTTGGAATTTTGATAGGTATCACATTGAATTTGTGGATAGCCTTGGGAAGTATTGCCATTTTCATGATGTTGATCTTTCCAATCCAGGAGCATGGGAGTTTTTTACCACTTTCTAAGATCTGTTTTGATTTCCTTTGTCAGGTTTTTAAAGTTTTCAGCATAGAGGTCCTTCACTTCTTTGGTTAAGTTAATTCCTAGGTATTTTATTTTTTGTGGGCTATTACAAATGGAGTTGCTTTCTTAATTTCAGCCACACTTTTCTCATTGTCCGCATACAGAAAAGCCATTGATTTTGGGGGGTTAATTTTATACCCTGCTACTTTGCCAAAGTTTTGAATCAGCTTGAGTAATTTGGGTGTGGAGTCTATGGGATTCTTTAAATACAAGGTTATGTCATCTGCAAAGAGGGAGAGTTTTACTTCTTCTTTCCCTATTTGGATCCCTTTTATGTTTGCATCTTGTCTTATTGCTGTAGCTAGGCATTCTAATACTAGATTGAAGAGAAGTGGAGAGAGTGGACATCCTTGTCTTGTTCCTGAGTTAAGAGTAAATGGCTTTAGTTTTTCACCATTAAGTATAATGCTGGCTGTAGGTTTGTCATATACAGCCTTTATTGTATTGAGGAATGTTCCATGGATTCCTAATTTTTCCAAAACCTTCATCATAAAGGGGTGTTAGATCTTGTCAAATGCTTTTTCTGCATCTATTGAGATAACCATGTGGTTCTTATCCTTGCTCTTGTTGATGTGATGAATAATATTAATTGATTTGGGTATATTGAACCAGCTTTGCATCCCTGAAATGAATCCTGTTTATCGTGGTGTATGATTTTTTTGGATGAATTGTTGAAGTTGATTGGCCAAAATTTTGTTGAGAAGTTTTGCATCAATGTTCATCAAAGAAATGGGTCTATAGTTCTCTTTCTTTGATGAGTCCCTGCCTGGTTTTGGGATGAGGGTAATGATGGGTTCATAGAATGTGTTTGGTAGTGAACTTTCTCTTTCAATTTCATTGAAGAGTTGGAGGAGTATTGGTGTGAGCTCTGCTTTGCAAGCCTTGTAGAATTCCTCTGTAAAACCAACTGGTCCTGGACTTTTCTTAGATGGGAGATCTCTTATTGCTGTTTCTATTTCAATGCTTGATATGGGCCTGTTAAGATGGTTTAACTCATCTTGGCTTAGTTTTGGCATGTCAATATTTGCTAGGAGAAGGTCCATTTCTGCCAAGTTCTCAAACTTATTAGCATAAAGTTTTGAGAAGTATTCCCTTATAATGTTCTGAATCTTGGTTGCTTCTGTGGTGATGTTTCCATTCTCATCTCTGAGTTTATTTATTTGGGTGTGTTCTCTTCTTTTTCTGATAAGATTTGCTAAGGGTCTGTCAATTTTGTTAATTTTTTCAAAGAACTAACTCTTTGTTTTGTTGATTCTTTCTATAGTTTTTTTGGATTCTAATTCATTTAATTATGATTTAATTTTAATTATTTCTTTCCATCTACTGGATTGGGGTTTATCTTGCTGCTCTTTTTCAAGGAGGTTCAGATGTCTCATTAAATTGTTGGTGTCAGATCTCTCCAATTTGTTGTTGTAGGAACTCAGAGCGGTAAACTTACCCCTGAGTACTGCCTTTGCTGTGTCCCAGAGGAGCTGGTAATTTGTGTGCTCATTTTTGTTGAATATCATGAACATTTGAATTTCCTTTCTAATCTCTTCCCTGACCCACTCATGATTCTGCAGTGTGTTGTTCAGCCTGGGTGGCTTTTGGTGTTGAGTTCTAATTTTATTCCCTTGTGGTCTGAGAGAATTCAAGGTATAACTTCAATGTTTCTGAATTTGGACAAGTTTGCTTTGTGGCCTAAAATGTGGTCTATTTTGGAAAATATTCCATGTGCTGCTGAGAAAAACATGTATTCTGATATTGCTGGGTGAAATATTCGGTAGATGTCTGTTAAATCTAGTTGATCTATGCAGTTGTTTAGATCTGCAGTTTCTCTGTTGAGTTTTTGCCGAGTTGATCTATCTAGTGGGGAAAGTGGTGTGTTAAAATCCACAACAATTAATGTCTTTGGATCTATGTGGGATTTGAGTGTTTCTTGGATAAATTTGGGTGCTCCGTAGTTTGACGAATAGATATTTAGAATTGTACTATCCTCCTGAAGGAGAGATCCCTTAATTAGTATGTAGCGACCTTCTTTATCTCTTCTCATGAATTTTAATTTGAAGTCTGTTTTATCTGATATTAATATTGCAACTCCCGCCTGTTTATAGGGCTGTTTGCTTGGTAGATTTTGTTCCAGCCTTTAACATTGAAATTGTGTTTGTTTTTATGGGCAAGATGTGACTCCTGAAGGCAGCAGATAGAAGGATCTTGCTTTTTAATCCAACAAGACAGTCTATGTCGCTTAATTGGAGAGTTAAGTCCGTTAATGTTGATAGATAGGACTGAGAGGTATTTGGGAGTTCCTGCCATTTAATCCAGCTTCTTGGGGGCAGCTACTGGGTTCTTCCTATGGTTCTTGGATTTTCAGTTTGGGTGCAGTTTCTTGGCCTTTATTGTGGTCTTGTTGGTTTTCTATGTGTAGGACATCTTTAAGAATCTTTTGTAGGGCTGGTTTGGTGGAGATACATTGTTTCAATTTTTCTTTGCTATGGAAGGTTTTTATTTGACATACCATTATGAAGGAGAGTTTAGCTGGGTACAGAATTCTTGGTTGATAGTTGTTTGTCTTTAGGGCATGGCATACATCATTCCAGGCTCTTCTTGCTTTGATTGTCTTTGCTGAGAAATCTGAGGTGATTCTAATTGGTTTCCCTTTATAGGTGATTGATCTTTTCTTCTTGACAGCTTTAAGGATCTTTTCCTTAGTCTGAATTTATCCTGTGTGGATTATAATGTGACAATGGGATGTCCTATTCTGGTCTGGTCTATTTGGAGTTCTAAAAGCTTCTTGTATCTGAATAGGCCTATCTTTTTGCATGTTTGGGAAGTTCTCTGCTAGGATCCTGTTAAACAAATTTCCTAGACCATTAACTTCTGTTTCTAGGTGCTCCTCTACACCCATTATCCTCAGATTAGGCCTTCTGATGGTGTCTTTCAAGTGTTGAATAGATCTATCATATTTCTTGAACTTGTCTTGCATGGTTGTATGTTCTAGGTTGTTGTATGTATCTAAGTTGTATGTATCTAGGCTGTCTTCAATCCCCGAGATTCGCTCATCTGCATTGTCTAATCTGCTGTCAAGACTTTCTACTTTGTTTTTTATTTCTTTTCCTTCTAATTGGTCAGCTTTGATGGCTTCAAATTCTTTGTTGAACCTTTGTTTTAGATCTTGTATGAGCTTCTTTCCTTCCTTAATTTGGTGTTCAGTGTTTATTCTCAAATCACTTAGTTGATTGGTTATGGTTTCCTTGGACTCCCATTCCTTCTGTTGAGTTCCATTCAGCATTCCCTTTGTGGTCTCCCTGACTTCCTTCAGCTCTTTTTTAATGGATTCCATGAATGCCTTTAGTGATCTTTGTGTATTCTCATCCTGCTCTCTCAATTCCTGTATTACTCTTTGCTTAGCTTCCTCACGTTCACGCCATTCCTGAAGTTCTCTTTGTGTGTCTTCAGTCTGCTTGTGCCATTCCTGACTTTCTCTTTGAGTGTTCTCAAACTGCTCATGCAATTCCTGTATCAGTTTTTGAGTAGCTTCCTCATGCTCATGATATTCCTGTATTAACCTTTGGTTTACCTCCTCTCTTTCCTTATCACACTCATACAGATTCCTTTGTATGTTTTCAATCTTTTCCTGTATTGACCTTTGGTTTGCCTACAGAGTCCTTTGTGTGAGTATATTTCTTATCAAGCATTGTTGCCTCCTCCTTTGTTTCCCCATACCATCCCCTCCCCTCTCCACCCCCCCCACCCCCACACTCCCCTGCCCCACCCCCCACTCCCCACCCCGCCAAAGTTGTAAAGTTCGTTTTTCGACATAACGTCTTGTACATCTCATTGTTGTAATGGGTCTACATGTAACCTTATATAAACAGTTTGTTTTTTCCCTTCCCCTCCACAAATTATATTAACATCAAATACAGTGAAAGCAGGGCTTATACCGTGGGGAAGGTACATACAAAGCAACAAAGAAATAATCTTATAAATATGTTGGAAACAATTGCAAGCAAGAAAAAAACATTTGAATCCTTATCTTGGGGTTCATTTTGCCCAGCATCAACTTGTCTGACAGTTTCTGTTTGTCTCAGACATATACTAGTTATTGCAAATAAGGGAAACCATGGGACCTATGTTTCTTTGGGCCTGGCTTACTTCACTTAATATAATTTTTTCCAAGCCTTTCCATTTGCTAACAAATGGGGCAATGCCATTCTTTCTGATGGAGGCACAGAATTCCATTGTGTGTATATACCACATTTTCTCGATCCATTCATCTACTGAGGGGCATCTAGGTTGGTGATGGCTCATGGATTTGAAGTCAGCCAGGGCAGACAAATCTGAAACTCTGACCTTCAACTAACCAGCAATAAACAAAAGTGGAGGTGTGGCTCAAGGGCAGAACCCAAGCCTTGAGTGTGAAAAAAAGCCAAGTGAGAGGGCAAGGCCCTAAGTTCAAACTCCTGTACTGAAGTAAGGAGGTCAGGTCTGGCCGGTGCCATATTGGCCACATGGCTCATGGTAGGATCTGGCATCTTGTCTTCATGCTGGAGGAAGGAAATGCCCTGCCCATCACCTGCAGCCCAGGTGATGGGCATGCCCAGATCCTTGGAGGCTGATAAGTTACTGAATCTATCAGTCTAGTGCCTGGCACTGGGAATTTCCTGTGGACCTGTCCCCTGCACTGACCCTATTTAGGCCCAGTCCAACACAGGTGCCATTACACCTTGCCATCTGTGTCTCTGTGATCATGTCCTATGTCCTGTCTCCTGTCTCCTGTCTCTTGTCTCATCTCCAGTCATCATGGAGTCCCAATTCCACATTCCATTGGAGCTGAATTGGTTTGTTAATATTGTTTTTGTTCTTTCTTACCTCTTTGGCCTGTTTCCTAGCTGTGTTATGTGTATTTGGCAGTTGCAAGCCTTTGTAAAAACTGGCAGCCTGCAGCCTGCTAACTGTATAATAAAGACTCCAACATTCTATCTTCCAAAATGTGGCTTCTGGGATAATTCACGTTACAACAGTACCAACAACAACAAAAGCCATTGTGCTTAAAGGATGCAGTCCTGAAGGGGCTCAGAGAAGTGGGAGGGAACCTCTATATTTCTTTTCAGGAAGCCTCTGGCACTCTACTGCCTCTGTGTCCATGGAACACTGCACAGCTTGAAGGAAGGAGGTCAGGTCTGGCTGGCACCATATTGGCCACATGGTAGATGGGTCTGGCATCTTGTGTTCATACTGGGGGAAGGAACCTCCCCATCACCTGCCTCCCAGGTAATGGGCATACCCGGACCCCTGGAGGCAGGGGCAAGGACTTGGCTGATAGGTTACTGAATCTGTCAGTCCAGTGCCTGGGACTGGGAATTTCCTGAGGATCTGCTCCCTGTGCCAACCTATTTAGGCCCGGACCAGCCTAGCAGCCAAGACTCCATGCCACGTGTGTCTCTGGGATTGTGTCCTGTGTCCTGTCTCCTGGCACATCTCCAGTCATCATGGAGTCCCAATTCAGCTCTCCTTTGGAGCTGAATTGGCTTGTTGGTATTGTTCTTGTCATTTCTTTCCGCTTTAGCATGTTTCCTAGCTGTGTTATGTGTATTTGCATGCTGCAGGCCTTTGTAACAACTGGGGCCTGAAGCCTGTTAACTGAATAATAAAGACTCCAATATTCTATATTTTAAAATGTGGCTTCTGGAATGATTTACCTTACAAGCTCACATACGATGGTAACAGAGACTGCAAGCTACCCCTGTGCTCATCAAACTCACTGTGTTCTGCAGATAAATCCAAGGGACTATCTCCAATTAATCAGCAAAAAACCCAGGACTAGAGCACTGGCTCAAGTAGCAGGACACCAATCATGAGGCCCTGAGTTCAAACCCCGTACCAGAACACACACACACACACACACACACACACACACACACACACAATCTATTGTAAGACTTCATACATAGCAAATCCTTCAGAGGCAAAAGCTTTAGTTATTGCTATCACAATGGTTATATCTTTAAACTTTAAGGACTTGCTCTAGACTTAACAGCCATTGTTATCCCCATATTACAAATGATGAAACAGTGACACTATAAATACTACTGTTTTCAAAGCTGGAATCAAGTCTGCTTTGAGGCCGAGTGACTTTTTTTATACCATAATTACAGTTATTTACTTAAACATTGTGATTTTTCTTAAACTAAATGATAGTTGATGTTTTCCTATCCTTAAACACTGTAAAAGTTTTTTAACACATAACTACAGATTCTTTTATTGTGAAAATACCATACAGAAGGGTTACAATTACATGGGCAAGATATTGAGTACATTTCTTATCAAGTATTGTTGCCTCCTCCTTTGTTTCCCCTTCCCATCCCTTCCCCTCTCAACCCTCCCCCTACTTCCACCCCCTGCCAAAGTTGTAAAGTTCGTTTTTTGACATAACGACTTGTACATATCATTGTTGTGATGGGTCCACCTGTGACTCTATTTAAACAATTTGTTTTTTCCCTTCCCATCCACAAATTATACCAACATCAAATACAGTGAAAACAGGGGTTATACCATGGGGGAGGGACATACAAAGCAACAAAGAAATCATCTTATAAATATGTTAGAAACAATTACAAGAAGGAAAAACCATTTCAATCCTTATCTTAGGTTTCATTTTGCCTAACATCAACTTATCTGACCATTTCTGCTTGTCTCAGACTTATACTAGTTATTGCAAATAAGAGAAACCATCGGACCTATGTTTCTTTGGGCCTAGCTTACTTCACTTAATATAATTTTGTCCAAGTCTTTCCATTTCCTAACAAATGGGACAATGTCATTCTTTCTGATAGAGGCATAGAATTCCATTGTGTATATATACCACATTTTCTTGATCCATTCATCTACTGAGGGGCATCTGGGTTGGTTCCATATCTTAGCTATGGTAAATAATGCTGCAATAAACATAGTTGTGCTGGTAGCTTTAGTGTGGTCTTGTTTGTAAACATTTGGGTAAATGCCCAAAAGTGCGATTGCTGGTTCATAGAGGAGCTCTATGTGGAGTCTTTTGAGGAACCTCCATACTACTTTCCAAAGTGGTTGAACAAGTTTACACTCCCACCAACAATGCAGTAAGGTTCCCTTCTATCCATATCCCCTCCAGCATCTGTTGTTATTAGAGTTCTTGATTATAGCCATTCTTACTGGGGAGGTGGAATCTCAATGTTATTTTGATTTGCATTTCTTTTATGGCTAGAGAGGTTGAGCATTTCTTCATGAGTCTATTGGCCATCCTTCTTTCCTTTTCAGAGAAGTTTCTCTTTAAGTCTTTCTATTGATCTTGTTAGCTCTGATTACAGATATTTTCTGAGGTACTATGTGATGTTTAAACACATTTCTACAATGCATACTGATGGATCAGATGAGGATAACTAAAGTTTCCATGTCATTGTATGTGAGACCTCCTAGCTTTTCTCTTCTAGTTACTCAAATAATACAACAGGCCATTGTGAGCTATAATCCCTCAATGGTGATATAGCAGAACTGATTACTTGGGTCTTTGTTTTGAATGTTGAGGTCCAGCCTCTATCTGTTCCCCTGACTTAACCCTTTCTGTTTTATAGCAATCATTACATTCAGATTTATTTTTGTCCATATTTATAATTTGTACATATTAATGCCATATGATGTAATATTTCAGTATGTACATAGAATATGAGATGATGAAACTCTACTCCCCTTTCTTTCCCCAATTTCCTACCTGTAGTAATCACTTCTCTACATTAAAGTTGACTACTTGTTTCTAATTCTATGTAGAAGAAAGAATAGACAATGCCTGTCTTCCTGAGTCTAGATTATTTCACTTGACACAATTCCTCCACTTCCATCAATGATGCTGCAAAGGAGAGTGCTTGTTTTATTTTTCTTTATGGCTGCATAATGTCTGTGTGTGTGTGTGTGTGTGTGTGTGTGTGTGTGTGTGTGTGTGTATGCTACATACATTTTCTCTATCCACTCATCTGTGAGAGTCACAAAGGTTAATACTGTACCATAACTATTGAAAATAAATATGGCAGTGCAGGTTTATCTTTCATATATTGGATCCACTTATTTTTGGATATATATATGCATATACATATACACTCAGAAATGTGATTACTGAATAATAGAATAGATATATTTTAAGGCTTGAAGACTCTGTATACCGTTTTCCACAATGCCTGTATTAATTCACATTTCTACCTATAGTGCATCAGTGTCATTTTTTTCTCCATCTTTGCCTGAATTTTTATTTTTTAATAATAGCTATTCTAATGAATTGAGGAGATACCTCATGTCAGATTTTGATTTTTATTTCCCTGCGGGCTAATGATATCAGTTATTCTCAGATAGCTTTTATTCACTTCTCTCCTCCCTCCCTCTTCCTTCCTTCCCTCCTTACCTCCCTTCCTCCCTTCCTGCCTTCCTCCCTTCGTGCCTTCCTGCCTTTCTGCCTTCCTCCTTTCCTCTCTTCCTCCCTTCCTTCTTTCCTTTTGTTCTTTCTTGATTTCTTATGTTGGTATTGGCACTTGAACTCAGGGCCTGGGCACTGTCCCTTAGATTTTTTCACTCAGGGATGACTTGAGCCATAGTTCTGTTTCTGGCTTTTTTGGTGGTTATTTGGATAAGAGTTTCATGGACTTTCATGATGTGACCAGGCTGGCTTTATCAGATCTCAGTCCTCTGAGAAACTTGATTTACAGGCATGAGCCACCAGGGCCTAGATTGTATTTCTTGTTTGGGTTAGTATCTACTCAGACCATTCATTCATTTTTAAATTAGGTTATTTTTATTGTTTTTTAATGTTTTAGAGTTTAGATCAACTTCTTATCATCTGCACAAGAGAGGACATGAAGTATTTTTTATGAATTATTTCATGTCAAAAATATCCTCTAAAATGATAGAATATCATCTCTTTGTAATAGCTGAATAATATCCCATTGTGCACATATGTATAATTTCTGTACCATTTCAACATTAAATACTATACACATGTGTTTATTACATAAATTTCTAAGTATCAAAATTAAATTACAAAATTAAAAATTAAAATTTAAAACTAAAACAAGTATAGCTATTTTTAGATTCAACATGAACCTACAAATCAATTGCCAACTTTTGTAAAAAGCCTTACATAAATTTGATTTAGAAATTTATTTAATTTATAGATTACTATCTGAAGTCATTATGATAGCTTGCCTTCCAGTTCTCAATCATGGTACATTTCAGAGTTTGCTCAGAATTTGATGTCTTTTAATAAAGTTCTTTTTTTTTCATTTAAAAACATTAGATGCTCTTATAGACATGTACAGAAACTGGGGTTTAAGACCTAAGTGTCAAAACAGCTGAGTGTCTGCTTCCCTGATTACTGAGGAGGTCTGGGAAGGAATGTGCTGTCAATTCACATCCTGCCCAGCCTCCGGCAGCCACTGACTCTGTTGGAGGAGTCACTGTGCATGAAGCCTTCGCCACTGCACCAGTTAACAATAGAAGCACTGACTTCAAGTTTTTCTACCTCACAGAATAATGTGAAAGTACACCTGTGCAAACTATTTTCTCAGTCATGAAGTGTGTTAATGGCAGGCATTCGTGTCTCATGGTTAAATCAGGCATGGATTGCTGAGTGTGATCCTGGAACTTTCTCATAATTGCAATGAAAGAATTTGTAATATTTAGTAATGATGGGAGCAAACTGACTCATGAATAAGGAATATGAAGAGCAAAGGCAAAGCTGCAATGTTGTAGTGTTCTCTCTGGTAGCTCGATGTTGTTTTAGAATCATTCCTCTACAAAACGTCATTTGTATTTGGTATTAAATTATTTTCTGATTGCATATCAGCTGGGAGCCAGTGGCTCATGACTGTAAAGCTAACTGCGCAGGAGGATGAGATCTGAAAATCAAGGTTGAAAGACGGCTTGAACAGACAAACCTGAGAGACTTTTACTTCTAATTAATGAGCAAAAAGCCCAAAGTGGAGCTGCGGCTGAAGTGATAAAGCTCCAGCCAGGAGCAAGAAAGCCAAATCAAAGTGTAAAGCCCTGTGTTCAAGCTTCAGGACAGGAACAACAACAACAAAATTTTTCTTAAATGCTGCCAACACCACATGGATTTCTTTAGGGACACAAAATGATATCAAACACACGGTATTCCCTCCTTTCATTAGGGAACAAGTAATAAAATGAAGGATTTTTGATTGATAAAGAGGATAGAAGAATCTCTCACAGAAAAATCTCACCTGAGCCGGGCGCCCGTGGCTCACGCCTGTAATCCTAGCTACTCAGGAGGCTGAGATCTGAGAATCGCGGTTCAAAGCCAGCCCGGGCAGGAAAGACCGTGAGACTCCTATCTCCAATAAACCACTAGAAAACCGGAAGTGGCGCTGTAGCTCAAGTGGTAGAGTGCTCGCCTTGAGCTGAAGAGCTGAGGGACAGTGCCCAGGCCCAGAGTTCAAGCCCCATGACCGACAAAAAAAAAAAATCTCACCTGGAAGGCGAGGACAAAGTTGTTTAAGAAGTCAAGTGTGAGAAAGCAATAAAGGATGGTAAAACTCATCTGTACTTGGCAGGTGATGGCCACATAGGATACTGAAGCAAGGATCAATATCCAGGCCAGCCCTGATAGGAAAGTCCACAGACTTCATCTCTACAGATAGAAGAATGTGGGTGAAGAGGGACATGCTTGCCTATTTAGCAATTTACCTTAAACAGGTTAATTGAAGTCCAGATGCATGCCAAGGCAGAAAATCATATAGGCAGAGCTCAGCAGTAGAATCTAGCAGGAATCAGGCTCTGGTTCTAAAGCCCTGTCCAGCAAAAGAAAGGATGTTCATTCATTTATTCATTTGTTCATTCTCTTTTATGACATATTGATATTGCTTTCATATGAGTCAATATAGAAAACACATATGTAAACCAGCCGTTAGTGGCTCATGCCTGTAATCCTAGCTACTCAGGAGGCTGAGATCTGAGGATCACAGTTCAAAGCCAGCCTGGGCAGGAAAGTCCGTGAGACTCTTACCTCCAATAAACCACCAGAAAACTGGAAGTAGTGCTGTGGCTCAAGTAGTAGAGCACTCGCCTTGAACTGAAGAGCTGAGGGACAGCGCCCAAGCCCAGAGTTCAAGCCCCATCGTGACAAAAAATAAAGAAAAAGAAAATATATAATGTAAATTATACCCTATTCCAGGCTGTAAGGACTCAGGGATGAAAAAAGGAAAAAAGAGTTTTTATTATTTTGTTGCCTTGATGTTATTCTGGAAAGTTCTCATAACTGCAGTGATATTAAATAATGATGGGAACATTGTGACTCATGAATGAGGTATGTAAAGAATATAGGAAAAATAATAATAGATGGCCATCTGGGCAGTTCAATAAACAAGTAAAACTAGGTAAGATGACCTAAGGTCATGGTCCAGAAGGAGGAGGACAACAATGACAAACATGGCGATGATAATGATGATAACGCACTAGCAGAATATTACAACAGGAAGATGTATTAGAGAAGAAGATCTAGGAAGAGGAATATTCTGGTCACTCAGAAATTAAGAAGAGTCTTTGTGCCACCATCACTGTAGACTCGATCTCAGTGCTGAACCCTCCTTTCTTTGTCTGCAGAGCTCCAGTACGTTCTAGCCAGAAAGAAAAATGTTGGTCCAGGAAATGTTTTGAGTGGAAAGGCAAAATGGCTTGCAGTCAGCATTTTCTCCACCCCTGCCAGCCAGAAGAGAAGAGACGTGATCTCTGGATAATAACTGGATTCAACCCATATTTTCAAAAGGTCTTTGGTAACAGAAACCTTTGGAATAGGTGATGGAAGAGTTGAGGATGAGATAACTAGAAAATCGATTTCCTAAATACATAAAGCGAAAGAGTAGGGACAAATCCCAGAAACACTTGCAGGACCTGTGTAGGATGGCCAAGTTTTTTGTCTCAGGATCATTAGTTCTATCACATTTTGGTTACAAAAAAATAAAGGATGACCTCACATTACTGTTACATCCTAGGGAAGGCTGTAATATGTGTAATATACTTTCAATATACATTCAAAGATGATTTATGCAATAATAATACATAGCAATTATGGAATGTTAATTATGTGTCACTTTAAGTGTTTATATATGTTAACCCCCATGGCTGAAAGTAGGCATTTGTGTCTGCAGTCCCAGCTACTTGGGAGGTAGATACAGGAGGATCGTGGTTTGAGGCAAACCCAGGGGAAAATTCGGTGGGACCTTATTTTAAAGAACAAGGGGTTAGCTGGACACTGGTGGCTCATGCCTGTAATCCTAGCTACTCGGGAGGCTGAGATCTGAGGATCATGGTTCAAAGCCAGCCTGAGCAGAAAAGTCCGTGACACTCTTATCTCCAGTAAAGGACTAGAAAACCGGAAGTGGCGCTGTGGCTCAAGTGCTAGAGCACTCACCTTGAGCTGAAGAACTGAGCTACAGTGCCCAGGCCCAGAGTTCAAACCCCATGACCGACCAAAGACAAAAACAAACAAACAAAAAGAACAAGGGGGTGTGGTGCTACCTACCTATAATCTCAGCTAAGTGGGAGGAAATGGTAAGAGTTCTTAGCTCACATCCAGCGTTCAGGCAAAAGCACAAGGTCCTATCTGAAAGTAAAAAAAATAAAATAAAATAAAAAAACAATTGGAGGTACAGCTCAAGTGGTAGAATACCTACTTAACAAATGTGAGGCCCTGAGTGCAAACCCCAATACTGCCAAAAAGAAACCTCATGAAATAACACTTCTATGAGTATCTCTTATTACATTTTGCTTTTATATATGATGCAAAAAGTAGTTAGGAAATTGGCCCAAGTTCAGAGTTTTTAGAATCTCCCAAGAACAAATTACTCTCAATTACTGCATCACAAACATGCATTATTCTTTATTCTTTGAGTGATATACAGTGAAGTATATGTATATGTGCATGTGTGTGTGTGTTTGTGTGTACATATGCATACATGTGTGTGTCTAGACTAAATCACTAGGATTTAAACTCCTGAAGACTTTTGAGTTTAAAACTGTTCCCCCACCCCTTGCCCTGGTAATAAAAACAGTTTAGAAAAATATGATTTTACTAAAATAACAAAGATAGTCCTTGTTTCTGTTAAAGAAAAATACACCACACACACACACACACACACACACACACACACACACACACACACCCCAAGTATTTTAAGCTTATTGTATCAGAAGCTTATGGGAAGTTCAGCCACTTGGGAGTGTCTCCTGCCTTAGTTTATGCTCTTTATGGTCCTCTTCTCTATAAGAAATGGAAATAGAACCAGAACCACTATCTGACGTAATATTTGGCCAGAGATTCACAATGCAGAAATAGCCTTTTATGCACAGATATAAAGGGAATATTTAATATAGATGGCACAAAATGTATTTGAACTTTAAAACTATACAACTCACTGTTTTATGAATATATCCCTCATATGATAACATGTTTATGTCACTGTGTTTGCTGAGTCCTTGGTTTAGTCTATATTGCCAGTCTTATTTAATGTCCATATTGATTAATTATGCTTGTGATTTCTATGTAGATATAACAGTCTTTACATAAGTGAAACTGATTGTCATTTGATATGGTTTTATTTAATTTTTTTCTTCTAAGTATTTTAATGATCAGATTATACAAATGTTGATTACTACAGAGATTTTGCAATGATAATCTTTTTCTTTTGTACTTTTTTATTGTAAAGATACTGTACAGAGGGCTTACAGTTACATGAGCAAGGTAATGAGTACATTTCCTATCAAACATTGTTGCCTCCTCCTTTGTTTTTCCCCTACCATCCCTTCTCTCCCACCTCCACAACTACATCCCCTCCCACCTTAATTGTAAAGTTCCTTTTTCAACAGTGTCTTGTGCATCTCATTGTTACAATTTGAGTCAACCTGTATCCCTATTTAAGCATTTTGTTTTTTCCTTTCCCTTCTCCAAATTAGAAAAATGTATATAAAAGATGCAGGGCACTGACATCAAATATAGTGAAAACAGGGGTTATACCATGGGGGAGGAGCATACAAAGAAACTTTGTATTTTTGTTTTTATTTTTACTTTTTAGTTTAACTTTTTTTTTAAATTTAATTTAATTTTATTTGTGAACATACTGTACAGAGGAGTTACAGTTATATGGGCAGGATAATGCGTACATTTCTTACCAAGCATTGCAGCCTCCTCCTTTGTTTACCCTTCACATCCCTTCCCAGCCTCCCCCCTTCCCCCCAATCCCAATCCTTCTCCTTCCCCCCTTGCCCCCCTTCCCCCCCCACACCCACCCCCACACCAACGTTGTAAAGCTCGTTTTGGACAAGACAACTTGTACTTCTCATTGTTGCAACAGGTCCACCTGTATTCTTAAACAACTGGTTTTTCCCCATCTCCTCCACAAGTTATACTGACATCAAATATAGTGAAAGCAGGGGTTATACTGTGGGAGAGGGACATACAAAGCAACAAAGAGATAATCTTATAAATGTGTTAGAAACACATGCATGAAAGAAAAAACATTAAAATACACATCTAAGGGTTCATTTTCCTGACATCACATTATCTGACCTTTTCCGCTTGACTCATACATATACTAGATATTACAAATAAGGGAAACCATGGGACCTATGTTTCTTTGGGCCTGGCTTACTTCACTTAATATAATTTTTTCCAAGTTTTTCCATTTCCTAACAAATGGGGCAATGTCATTCTTTCTGATGGAGGCATAGAATTCCATTGTGTATATATACCACATTTTCTTGATCCATTCATCTACTGAGGGGCATCTGGGTTGGTTCCATATCTTAGCTATGGTAAATAATGCTGCAATAAACATAGTTGTGCTGGTAGCTTTAGTGTGGTCTTGTTTGTAAACATTAGGGTAAATGCCCAAAAGTGCGATTGCTGGGTCATAGGGGAGCTCTATGTGAAGTCTTTTGAGGCACCTCCATACTGCTTTCCAAAGTGGTTGAACAAGTTTACATTCCCACCAACAATGAAGTAAGGTTACTTTCTGTCTACATCCCCTCCAGCATCTGTTGTTGTTAGAGTTCTTGATTTTTGCCGTTCTAACTGGAGTGAGGTGATATCTCAATGTTGTTTTGATTTGCATTTCTTTTATGGCTAGGGATGTTGAACATTTCTTCATGTGTCTATTGGCCATCCTTCTTTCTTCTTCAGAGAAGTTTCTCTTTAAGTCTTTCGCCCACTTATTTATTGGGCAGTTGTTTCTTTGAGGATTTGTTTTTGGGGGGTTTAATTTTTTGAGTTCCAAGTATATTTTGGATATGAGACCCTTGTCCGTTGTATGTCTAGTAAAGATCTTCTCCCAATCCGTGGGCTTTCTATTGATCTTGCTAGCTATGTCATTTGCCCTGCAGAAGCTGTGCAACTTTATGCAATCCCATTTGTCCAACCTTTCTTTGATTTGTTGTGTTTCCGGGTCTCTATTCAGAAAATTTCGGCCTGAGCCAAGGAGACCTAGGGTTTCTCCTATTCCATCCTGTAATGTTTTCAGAGTGTCTGCTTTGAGTTCAAGGTCTTTGATCCATTTGGAGTTGATTCTGGTGCAGGGTGATATATAAGGATCTAGCTTAAGTTTTCTACATGTAGTTAACCAATTTTGCCAGCACCATTTACTGAAGAGGTTGTCTGTCTTCCATTCTATTGTTTTAGCTCCCTTATCGAAGATTAGATGGCTATAGGTCTGTAGGTTCATTTCTGGGTTTTCAATTCTATTCCATTGGTCCTGAGGTCTGTTCTTATGCCAATACCAAGCTGTTTTGATTACTATGGCTTTATCGTAGAGTTTGAAGTTTGGTATTGATATTCCTCCAGCAGTGTTCTTTCCATTCAGGAGCGTTTTTGCTATTCGGGGTCTTTTATTGTTCCATATGAATTTTTGGATTGGCTCTTCTATTTCCTTGAAGAATGAGGTTGGAATTTGGATAGGTATTGCGTTGAATTTGTAGATAGCCTTGGGAAGTATTGCCATTTTCACGATGTTAAACTTTCCAATCCAGGAGCATGGGAGGTTTTGCCATTTTTTAAGTTCTGTGTTGATTTCCTTTTTCAAGATTTTAAAGTTTTCATCATAGAGGTCCTTCACTTCTTTAGTTAAGTTAATTCCTAGGTATTTTATTTTTTGTGGGGCTATTACAAATGGAGTTGCTTTCCTAATTTCAGCCACACTTTTCTCATTGTTGGCATACAGAAAAGCCATTGATTTTGGGGGGTTTATTTTATAACCTGCTACTTTGCCAAAGTTTTGAATCAGCTTGAGTAATTTGGGAATGGAGTCTATGGGATTCTTTAAATACAAGATCATGTTATCTGCAAAGAGGGAGAGTTTTATTTCTTCTTTCCCTATTTGGATCCCTTTTATGTCTGCATCTTGTCTTATTGCTGTAGCTAGGCATTCTAATACTAGATTGAAGAGAAGTGGAGAGAGTGGGCATCCTTGTCTTGTTCCTGAGTTAAGAGGAATTGGCTTTAGTTTTTCACCATTGAGTATAATGCTGGGTGTAGGTTTGTCATATACAGCCTTTATTGTATTGAGGAATGTTCCATGGATTCCTAATTTTTCCAAAACCTTCATCATAAAGGGGTGTTGGATCTTGTCGAATGCTTTTTCTGCATCTATTGAGATAACCATGTGGTTCTTATTCTTGCTCCTGTTGATGTGATGAATAATATTAATTGATTTGGGTATATTGAACCAGCTTTGCATCCCTGAAATGAATCCTGTTTGATCGTGGTGTATGATTTTTTGGATGAATTGTTGAAGTCGATTGGCCAAAATTTTGTTGAGACGTTTTGCATCAATGTTCATCAAAGAAATGGGTCTATAGTTCTCTTTCTTTGATGAGTCCCTGCCTGGTTTTGGGATGAGGGTTATGATGGCTTCATAGAATGTGTTCGGTAGTGAGCTTTCTCTTTCAATTTCATTGAAGAGTTGGAGGAGTATTGGTGTGAGCTCTGCTTTGAAGGCCTTGTAAAATTCCGCTGTAAAACCATCTGGTCCTGGACTTTTCTTAGCTGGGAGGTCTCTTATTGCTGTTTCTATTTCAATGCTTGATATGGGCCTGTTAAGCTGGTTTAACTCATCTTGGTTTAGTTTTGGCATGTCAATATTTGCTAGGAAAAGGTCCATTTCTGTCAAGTTCTCAAACTTATTAGCATAAAGTTTTGAGAAGTATTCCCTTATAATATTCTGAATCTTGGTTGTTTCCGTGGTGATGTTTCCATTCTCATCTCTGAGTTTATTAATTTGGGTGTGTTCTCTTCTTTTTCTGATAAGATTTGCTAAGGGTCTGTCAATTTTGTTAAGTTTTTCGAAGAACCAACTCTTTGTTTTGTTGATTCTTTCTATAGTGTTTTTGGATTCTAATTCATTTAATTCTGATTTAATTTTGATTATTTCTTTCTGTCTACTGGATTGGGGTTTATCTTGCTGCTCTTTTTCAAGGAGGTTTAGATGTGTCATTAAATTGCTAGTTTCAGATCTCTCCAATTTGTTTATGTATGAGCTCAGAGCTATAAACTTGCCTCTGAGTACTGCCTTTGCTGTGTCCCAGAGGAGCTGGTAATTTGTGTGTTCATTTTTGTTAAATAGCATGAACATTTGAATTTCCTTTCTAATCTCTTCCATGACCCATTCTTGATTCAGCAGTGTGTTGTTCAGCCTCCATGTGATACCGGACTTTCTTTGGTGGCTTTTGGTGTTGAGTTCTAATTTTATTCCCTTGTGGTCAGAGAGAATGCAAGGTATAACTTCAATGTTTCTGAATTTAGACAAGTTTGCTTTGTGGCCTAAAATGTGGTCTATTTTAGAAAACGTTCCATGTGCTGCTGAGAAAAACATGTATTCTGATGCTGCTGGGTGAAATGTTCGGTAGATGTCTGTTAAGACTAGTTGACCTATGCAGCTGTTTAGATCTGCGGTTTCTCTGTTGAGTTTTTGCCGAGTTGATCTATCTAGTGGGGAGAGTGGTGTGTTAAAATCCCCAACAATTAATGTCTTTGGATCTATATGGGATTTGAGGGAAAGTAGTGTTTCTTTGATAAATTTGGGTGCTCCATTGTTTGGCGAATAGATATTTAGAATTGTAATATCCTCCTGAAGGAGAGATCCTTTAATTAGTATGTAGCGACCTTCTTTATCTCTTCTCACGAATTTTAATTTGAAGTCTATTTTATCTGATATTAAGATTGCAACTCCCGCCTGTTTATGGGGGCCGTTTGCTTGGTAGATTTTGTTCCAGCCTTTAGCATTGAAAATGTGTTTGTTTTTACGGGCAAGATGTGACTCCTGCAGGCAGCAGATAGAAGGGTCTTGTTTTTTAATCCAACCAGACAGTCTATGTCACTTAATTGGAGAGTTCAGTCCGTTAACGTTAAGAGATAGGACTGAGAGGTATTTGGGAGTTCCTGCCATGTTATCCACCTTCTTGGGGGCTGCGAAAACTGGGTTCTTCCTGTGGTTCTTGGATTCTCAGTTTGGATGCAGTTTCTTGGCCTTTGTTGCGGTCTTGTTGGTTTTCTATGTGTAGGACATCTTTAAGAATCTTTTGTAGGGCTGGTTTGGTGGAGATGTATTGTTTCAATTTTTCTTTGCTATGGAAGGTTTTTATTTGGCCTTCAGTTATGAAGGAGAGTTTAGCTGGGTACAGTATTCTTGGTTGATAGTTGTTTGTTTTTAGGGCATGGCATACATCATTCCAGGCTCTTCTTGCTTTGATTGTCTCTGCTGAGAAATCTGAGGTGATTCTAATTGGTTTCCCTTTATAGGTGATTAACCTTTTCTCCTTGACAGCTTTAAGGGTCTTTTCCTTGGTCTGAGTTGATCCTGTGTGGATTATAATGTGACGGTGGGATGTCCTATTCTGGTCTGCTCTATTTGGGGTTCTAAAAGCTTCTTGTATCTGAATAGGCCTATCTTTTTGTATGTTTGGGAAGTTCTCTGCTAGGATCCTGTTAAACAAATTTCCTAGACCATTAACTTCTGTTTCTAGGTGCTCCTCTACACACATTATCCTTAGATTAGGCCTTCTGATGGTGTCTTCCAGGTGTTGGATAGAACTATCATACTTCTTGGACTTGTCTTGGATGGTTGTATGTTCTTTCTCAATAATATCTAGGCTGTCTTCAATCCCTGAGATTCGATCTTCTGCATGGTCTAACCTGCTGTCAAGACTCTCTACTTGGTTTTTTATCTCTTTTCCTTCTAGTTGGTCAGCTTTGATGGCTTTAAGTTCTTTGTTGAAGCTCTGTTTTAGGTCTTGTATGAATTTCTTTACTTCCTTAATTTGGTGTTCAGTGTTTGTTCTCAAATCACTTAGTTGATTGGTTATGGTTTCTTTGGACTCCCATTCCTTCTGTTGGGTTCCATTCAGCATTCCCTTTGTGGTCTCCCTGACTTCCTTCAGCTCTTTGTTAATGGATTCCATGAATGCCTTTAGTGATCTTTGTGTGTTCTCTACCTGGTCTCTCAATTCCTGAATTACTCTTTGATTAGCTTCCTCCCGTTTGTGGGATTCCTGCAGTTCTCTTTCCTCCCGTTCGTGGGATTCCTGCAGTTCTCTTTGAGTGTTCTCAGCCTGCTCACGCCATTCCTCCCTTTCTCTTTGAGTATTCTCAAGTTGTTCACGCAAATCCTGTATCAGTTTTTGAGTAGCTTCCTCACGCTTATGATATTCCTGTATAAACTTTTGGGATGCCTCCTCTCTCTCCCTATCACGCTCATACAGAGTCCTTTGTAAGTTGTCAAACTTCTCATTTATCATGTTTGCCACCAGTGTTTGTAGAGCTATTTGGGAACTCTCCTCTGGATTGTTCATTATCTGATCTGACCCCTGATTGTCAAGATTGGGAATTGAGATACCCGGATTTGCCATTTTTCTTGTGTTTTTCCGGCTTACTCTGCCCATTTGAGATGAAAATAGCACCAGTTTTGTGCTAGAACACTATCTTAAGGCAACCATCAACCAACGTTTGCATTTATACAGTCAATAGTCTACAGATACAATCTAGTTCAACAGATACATCTATTCAACATCAAACAACTATATGTTAATGGGCTTCAAACCGCAGAGAAGAATTTGGAAAACCAGAAATTTTTAGGGTTAGGGAGAGATGTGGGTAAAAATTAGGAATAGATTGGTGTGGGGAGGCACAGGGAGAGTTAACTATGTCCTAATCTCAATGCAGGAAATAGGTTGGGTAGGATGCAAGTAGAGGGAGAGAAAAAGAAGAAAGGGAAAGGGAAATGAAAAGAGACCAGAAAAAAAATTAGAAACATAAAAATTAATATAGTTATGGAGATTGAAAGACCATCTATTTAGAGAGGAATGTGAATATAATGAGAAAACAGGAGGGAGATAGAGGAGATGTGAAAAACTTAAAAATGCTTAAAATATTATATAGGTATAAAGAGGTAGTACTGCTATTAAGGAATTTAAGTCTCAGAGGTTTTGGATTGAGTAATAAATTTGTGGATTAAGTGTGTACACAATGGGGGATAGGGTCTACTAGTTAACTATGGGTTTATCTGAGGATGTGCAGGACAAGAGTTAAGTCACATACAGAAGAACAAAAGAAAGGAAAAGGTGAAAAGGATAAGAAAGGGAGAAAAAAAAAGATCAGAAGTTCAGTAGAGCTAGACAAAAAACAAAAAGATAATTAAGAAAGAAAGAAAAAGAGAGAGAAGACAAGAAAAGAAAGGAAAACGTACATTCACGTATTCCTAAAATAAAAATTATAAGAGGGAAAAAAAAGTTACTGGAAAACAATTATTTTTTCAAAAAAGGCAAAAATTAAAGATTAATAAAAGTTTTAGAAAAGGAAAAAAAATTTTTTATATATATATAAGGTACCAAAAAAAAAAAAGAAAAAAGAAAAAAGAAAAGAAGAAAAAAAGTTCTTTGATTTTTTTTTTTTTTATTTTTTTTGGGAGGGGTGGGAAGAATCCTGTATCTCCCTTTTGTCTGTAACCAGCCTCTTGTTGGAGTCTCTGGTCAGCTTGAGGTCCTGTGGCTTGATTGGTTTCTTAAGTCAGTTTGTTGGAACAGGCAGAAAAATGTTCTGCTTTACCCAAGATTTTGAGATCCCCTCCCAGGTTAGTTTAATGGGAGGGTGATGTGCTTTGAGAATCACAAAAGAGGGGTGATGAGGCTAGGTTCTGGTAGAGTTGAGGCCTTTCAACAAACAGTAGCTTTTCCCTGGGGCTATTTTGTGAAAAATTCACAGAGCCCACCCTGGAGCCATTCTCAGGGTTTCTGTTTTTCAATTGATTGTGGTGGCTGCTAGAGGGAGGGGCAGCCTCTGGCTCTGGTTACCCAGTGAGGAAAGCCACTCCAATGGCTGGTGCCTGAGCTGGGTGACTTTTCCCTGGATGGAGCTGAGTCTGGCAGGTCACTTCGCCGTTTAGTTCTTGTGACCTGTTAAATGACTCATTTTATTCCAAGGCCTGAGTTGGAGCTAGCAGCTCCTCTGAGCTTTGTCAGTATCCAAGATGGAGTTCAGCAGTGCTAGGGGGGGAGGGGTGGCCTTCCCTCCTCTGCTCCCTGAGAAGGAGTGAGGACGTCATGCCGAGTCTTGGATCCTGGGTCGTCTCTGGTCTGCAAACTGCAGGATGAAGATGTCTGCTCCTTGTCGATTCTTGCTGGTGTTGAGTAGAATCCTCTCGCCCGCTGCGTCTGGCTCCTTTGTCCCGGACTCTCTGTGTGAGCGCTCAGGTATGGCCGCGGCTGCGGTAGCCGCTGCGACCCTGCCGCCGCCGCGGCGGCTGCTGGCAGGCGCTCAGATGTGTCTCCTTGTCTTGGCTTCCCCTCTCTTGTCTAACTCTCTGTCCTGTGATTTTTTAGTTTAATTTTATTGTCAAGTTGATGTACAGAGGGGATAAAGTTACATATGTAAGATAGTTAGTACATTTCTTATCAAACATTGACATGTATATTTTTGTATACACTTTTTGATTTATGTATATTTCTTATCTGTCTTGTTTTTGTTTATTGACACACATATTATGTTCTCTGGTTTTCTTTTGGAGGGGGTAGTACTATAGAATTTAATTTCTTTTTCTCTTTTTGTGTCGGTGTTGGAGCTTAAACTCTGGGCCTGAGTGCTGTCCCTCAGCTCTTCAGCTCAATGTGAGTGCTCTACCACTTGAACTACAGTGCTACTTCCAGTTTTTCTGGTGGTTTATTGGAGATAAGAGTTTCATGGACTTTCCTGCCTGGACTGGCTTTGAACCACGTCCTCAGCTCTTAACCTCCTGAGTAGCTAGGATTACAGGCATGAGCCACCAGCACCCAGCTTAGAATTTTATTTCTTTTAATATTTTAATTCATTTTTATTATCTTTAAGTAGATGACAAAGGAGTCACCCTTCAATGAAACAGTTTATGAATAAAATGTATCTTGATCAATGTTGCTACTTAAGTCATTCTCCCCATTGACACACAGGCAATGATCTCTGGTGTTCTAATAAAATTTCCTGCAAAGGGAATTATTCTTTATGTACCATTTGTCACTACCTATGTAATTCAAAGTTAACCACACATTTTCTGTATCTACCCATTTAAATATAGTTTTACATATATTTTTAGACAAATTTCCACTCTTACTAGTTAATTTTGGTTTTTGTTTAATCTAAAGAATGAAATACTGTGATTGACTTTCAAATTTTTTTAAATTTTTTTTCTTTTTTTGGGGGGGTCCAGTCGTGGGGCCTGAACTCTGGGCCTGGGTGCTGTCCCTCAGCTCTTCAGCTCAAGGCTAGCGCTCTACCACTTGAGCCACAGCGCCACTTCTGCCTTTTTACTTTTTGCTTATGTGGTGCTGAGGAATCGAACCCAGGGCCTCAGGATGCAAGGCAAGCGCTCTACCACTGAACCACCTTCCCAGCCCCTGACTTTCAATTTTTTGATAATCATATGCCTTAAAGTTTTATTTTGAGTGATTGGATTCTTTAAATTTGTTGTTAAAGCTTTCTCTCTAATTCTGGGTAGCATTTTTTGCAGGGGAGGGTCTGGTCATGAGGCCTGAACTCTGGGCCTGGGTGCTGTCCCTTAGCTCTTCAGCTCAAGGCTAGCGCTCTACCACTTCCGGCTTTTTTCTTTTTGCTTATGTGGTGCTGAGGAATTGAACCTAGGGCCTCAGGCATGCAAGGCAAGCGCTCTACCACTGAGCCACCTTCCCAGCCCCAGCTGGGTAGCATTTTTATCCTTTTAAGTTTCTTTTTTCTTACTCATTGTTGTGTAAGGTCTGTATTATTATTATTATTATTATCAGCAGCAGCAGCAGCAGCAGCAGTAGCAGCAGCAGTCATAGAAGTATTATTTTTTGTCAGTTGGGGCTTAAATGCAGGGACCTGTGTGCTGTCCCTGAGTTATTTCACTCAAGGCTAGCATTCTACCACTTTGAGCCATAACTCCACTTCTGGTTTTCTGGTGGTTAATTAGAGATAAGAGTCTTAGAGACTTTCTTGCTTGCAGTGGCTTTGTATTATTTTTGTTGTTACAGAAAATCCAATTGGCACCAATAAAGAGCAACTTAATACAAGCCAAATTTGTTATTTCATAAATTTGAGGAGTCAGAGTCAAGGATGGGTGAGTTCAGAACCAAGTTCATATTCTCTCCAGGCAAGAATCAAGACATCAGTTGAAGCTGAACTCTCATCTGAGACTCCAGGTTTGTTTCCAAGGATACTATATGTTGAGAGAATTAAGTTCCTTTTTGAACTTAAGTCTTCAACATCTAGAGGTCACTTAACCTTCACTAAACAGGTACCCATTTCACAATATGGCAGCCTGCTTCTTGAAGATCTGTAGGAATGTCTGTTGCTCCTTGCAGTATTTGAAACTTCTCTTGTCTTTGACCTCCAGACTCTCTGAGGTTTACCTGATTAAGTCCCTTTTTTATTAGCCAGTAAGACCTTAATTGCACCTGAAAATCTATTTTAGGTTTTTCCAAATGACAGAATCTTATATTAAGGAGAATATATTCTTATATTTATAGTCCTTTCCACACCCAAAAGGAGGTACCAGACAGGGTACATGTAGTAGAGTATTTATTTTGGAGCATATCTTATAATTCTGCCTACTACAAGGCAAGTTTTAATCACACAACACATTTGATTACAAAATCAATGTCATATCAAACTGGTATTACTGTGTTATTATGTCATTAAAAAGGTTAATTTCTCTTAGTTTAAATTTCCTTAAAATATATACACATTTTTGTTTAAAAATTCCTACTCAGAAAAATATACACTAGTTAGATGGAAAATGCCAATAAAATATTTCTCTATCAGCTTGGTTTTCTTTTAAAATTATAATGTACTTTATTTTTTGACAGAAACAACACTAGTAAGTTGTTGTGTTGGTTTTGTTCAATAACAGGACGTGTGTGTGTGTGTGTGTGTGTGTGTGTGTGTGTGTGTGTGTGTGTGTGTGCTTTCATGTGCACACGTGCTAGTACTGGGTCTTGAATTCAAGACTTACTGTCTTGTTGGCTTTTTACATTCAAGGTTGGTGCTCTATCATTTACATTATCCTTCCACTCCCAATACTGAGAATTGAACTCAAAGTTGTCCTTTCTAAGCAAATATTCCACCATATAAGTCATGCCTCTCATCTTTTTGCTTTTAGTTCAGTTTTCAGGTAAGGACTTATTTGTGCTGTGCCAGCTGGGATCACACCCAGCTTGATTTTAGATGGAAGCTTATTCACTTTTTGGCTAGAATGGCCTTGAAAGATGATCCTTTCTCTTATAGTTCCTGAGTAGCCAAACTTACAGGTGTGCACTTGTACACTTTTATGAGATATGATGTGTTATTTTGGAGCTGGGCATTAGTGACTCACTCCTGTAATCCTAGCTAGTCAGGATGCCGAAATCTGAGGATCATGGTTCAAAGTTAGCAGGAGAAGAAAAGTCCCTAAGATTTGTATCTCAAAAAAAATCAGCAAAAAGGTGTGGCTCAAGGGTAGAGCACTACCTTTACGTGAAAATGCTAAGGGACAAGGCTCAGGCCCTAAGTTCAAGGCCCAATACCAGCACAGAAATTCAAAAAACAAAAACTGTGTTATTTTGATTCACATATACATAGGTTGATGGTAAATCTAGCATATCTATCACCCTAAAATTTGTCATTTCTCAGATTAGACAATGTGGAAGATAATCTCAGGGCTAGAAGATAGAGCAGATATAATAGAGCTAGAAACAGTAATTATACAGAACAAATCCGAGAAACAAGAAAGGAGCTTGCAGGAACTTTAGGACTAAATTTGAAGGCAGAATTTGCAGCTGATAGGTATTGAAGAAGGAAAGAACAGGCAATTAAAAGGATAGCAAACATTTCATAGAATTCTAGCAGAGAACTTCCCAAATATCCTAAAACAAAGGCCCTTTCAGATGCAAGAAACCTTTAGAACACCCACTAGACAAGACCAGAAAAGAACATCCCACCACTGCCATATTATGATCCTCACAAGGTCCTTAGAGATCAAGGAAAGGATCCTTAAAGCTGTCAGAGAAAAAGACTGATTACTTATAAAGGAAAACAAGTCAAAATAACAATATTTTTCTTAGCTGAGACCATGAAAGCAAGAAGAGTCTGGCATGACGTACTCCAAACCCTAAAAGAAAACAATTACCAACCTAGAATACTGCACCCAGCAAAGCTCTTCTTCATAACCAAAGGACAAATCAAACCATTCCATAACAAGGAATAATTGAAACAATTTATCTCCACCTAAAGAGCACTATAGAAGATTCTTAAAGATGTCTTACATACAGAAAATCAACAAGAATATGTTATTGGCAGAGAAAATTCTCAAATATAGTAAGAATAGATGAGGCACAGCACCTAAGAAGGTGAACAACATGGCTGGAGTTACTAGACACATCTCAGTTCTAACTCTCCATATCAATGGACTTAACTTTCCAATTAAAAGACATAGAGTGACTAGTGAATCAAAAAGAAGACCCATCCAATTGTTGTCTAAAAGAGACACATCTTGCCAACAAAAGCAGATACATCCTCAAATTGAAATGGTGGAATAAAATCTTTCAAGCAAATGGCCTCAACAAACAAGCTAGAGTAGCAATCCTAATATCAGATAAAAATAGATTTCAAATTAAAATTAATAAAAGATAAAGAAGGTCCTTACATACTAATGAAGGGAATTCTCCTACAGGAGGATATAACAATTCTAAACACCTATGTACCAAATGCTGGAGCACCCAGCTTCATCAGACCCATACTACTTGATAGACCCAGCAAATCCCACTTTTAGGCATTTACCCAAATAACTAGTATATGTCTAGGACAAGCAGAAAAGTTCAAAAGCTATGTACATATGACCATATAAGCTAAGCGAAATGAACCCCAACATAGGGACACAAGAGATTTATCTTTCTTGCTGTTCTTGTTAATGTACTTATAACGTACTATGTAATTTTTTTTTGTTTCTTTGTATGCTCATCCCCCATGGTATAACCCCTGTTGTCACTGTATTTGATTCCAGTGTCCTGCATCTTGTATATACATTTTTCTAATTTGAGGAGGGGGAAGGGAAATAACAAAATGCTGAAATAAGGATACAGGATTACCCATTGTAACAAGATGTACTAGACACTATGTTGAAAACGAACTTAACCTTGTGGAGGATGTGGGGGGAAGACAGAGATGTGGAGGTGGGGAGGAAAGGGATGATAAGGGAAAAACAAAGGAGGGGGTAACAGTGCTCGAGGAGGAGTAACAATGCTCGATAGGAAATGGACTCATTACCTTACTCATGTAACTGTAACCCTCTGTAGAGTATCTTTACAATAAAAATATACTAAAAATTTAAAAAAATAGATCCAAACGCATTGATTATTAATGACTTTAACACAGCATTGTCCACCTTTGGATAGATCATTGATGCAAAAACTCAGCAAAGAAACCTCAGACCTAAATCACTTCATTGACCACCTAGACTTAGCAAATATGTACAGAATAATTCACCTAGCAGCATCAGAATATACATTCTGATCAGCAGCCCATGGAACATTCTCCAAAATAGATCATGTTTTATGTCACAAAGTAAATTTGTGCAAATTCAAAAAACTTGAAATTATTCCTTACATCTTGTTGGACCATAACATAATAACATTGGAGTTCACCAGCAAAAGCTATCACTGAAAACTCTCTAACTCACGGAGATTGAACAACACATTGTTGAATGTTCAGTGTATCATTGAAGAGATTAGAAGGGAAATTCAAACATCTATGGAATTTAATAAACATGAACACATAAAATACCAGCTCCTCTGGGACACAGCAAAGACAGTATGCCGAGGAAAATTTATAGTTCTGAGTGCCTATATCAACAAATTGGAGAAATATCAAATCAACACTTTAATGATATACTTCAAGCTCCTTGAAAAACAGGAACAAGACAAATCCCAAACCATACTAGATAGATGGTAAACACACTAGATGGTAAAAACAAAAGTACACCAGGATATCATGAGTTGTACATGTCTCTCGTTAGTCACACATGAGACCACAGAGGATATTTGCGACGGACCAGCTCGGCGGGAGCACTGGGACCGACGGGACAGGGATCTCGGGATAGGTGGGCAAAGGAGTCGGCAAAGTCACAAACAGACACAGACTCAAAAGAGTTGCATAGAGTGTATCTTTATTGAGGAGAATTAACATTTTTATACAGTGTGTGATTGTGACATAGATTCTTTGTTTATTTAAGCACATAATCAATTTTTTTTAAAGGCAAAGCATTGATGAATTACATGAAAATTAATGACTATCCCACCAACTGTTTAAGCTAAGTGGTGAGAAACAAGTCTAGCATATTGTTTAATAGAATACGTCTTCTATTCAGCCTTTTTATGTTTAATAATTAACAAACCTAAGACAGGGCTGTACTTACATTATACTCTTTTTTTAATTTTATTTTTATCCAACTAATTTCATCTTTATAAGCTCCTGTATAAGGAAATGGTTCTTGGTTGGTTCAGGAAATATGTTACTAACTTTATATTTTGTGTGAAAACACCATCTATTCCCTATAATGTAAGTTGGACTAAACTTAATCATAACTGTTGGGAGAATCTTTCTTTTTCTTATATAATCAGAGGTCTCTTCTTTTTTAGAACTCTCTAAACTACTAGGATAACTCTTTTTAACTTAGTTTAATTTATTGATTTTGTCTGTTGGACATATCTGGAAATTTTAAGTCTCTATATTTACTATGCGTGAGCTGCAAAACCGCTTGTGAAGTTGTAGGAGTTTCTGGAGGCAGCGTCACATCAGATGACAGATTGATTGGGGCATTGCCCACATTTAATCTTTGGCCTTAGTCTTTATTACTTAGAGAAGCCATCTCTATCGGACTGGAAGAATACAACATGCTCTGTTCGCGGATCAATAGAAAAATAGCCAAAATGAGAATAAAGGCAACGAATGTACAGCCAAGAAGAATATAGTAAGAATAAAGGTAGAGGCTATAAAGGTGCAGCCAAGTGTATGGGAAGCCTTGAACCAACAACCCCTTCCTGAGGGCATGCTTCCTTGAAGCTCTTTGTCCAACACAGTCTCTCACGCAGACTCGGCAGAAGGTGGCGTGGCATCCACTGGTCACAGAAAGATGTCCACTCAGCTGGAAATACCAGGAACCACTGGAAGTGCAGAAACTTAAGCGTTTGACCTTGTTTCTCTGGCCAGAGACTATTCATTGAACTTGCAGTCCCTTATTCTGTTGCCGATGTCAAATCAGAAGCCATCTATCCACCACAGGCAGCTTTATGGAAGTGCTCCGCCCACCTGCGCCGGCCTCTCTTTGCTGAACCCAGCTAAGGACTCCTTGCAGACACATCTTTATGGCTGCTTTGCCTGCTGTGATCTCTGCTCCTTTCCAAACGCTTGCTTCGGTAGCTTCTTCTCCATTGTGCCTCTCGGACTGGGTTCCAATGGTGGTTGGATACTGAGCTGCTTGTCAGAGGAGGAAACAAGAGTTGTATACAATGGCAGGCCTGAACTGGCCTGGAGGCAGGACAAATGCTCTCCCAGGTGGGACTTGTCAGGGCACAGGGCAGGCATCCTGCCACTGGGCCCTGGGTCACTGTGGTGAGCAGCAGTCACACTGGAACTTCTCTTTCTCAGAGAACAACGGGTTAAGTCTGACCAGATTGTCTTTTTTAGGGAATCCAGTTCTCCACCAACTCCCGGGGGATGCCTGGGGCTTGAGTCTATGCCAGGCTCCACTCCTGTCCAGAACCTTTCATTCCAAAAGTTTCAACCAAGTGTATGTGGCGTGGCAGATATTCATAGGAGAGGTTCACAAAGCCATGTGCATGCGGATCATCTAAAATAATATTTTACTAAATGAACTCCAAAAATGAGAAAAAAGAGATTTTTCATAATTGCTGGTTTTGTTGTCTTTTCCTTTGTTCTTGTTTGTTCGTTTATTTATCTTTGGGAGGGCAAAGGGAACACAGAAAAGGTCGGACAGAGGGTGACTAAGTATACCCCGATATTACTAGTCACTCTATGGAAGATGAACTATACAATTTCTGGGTGGAGACTGGAGGGAAAAACTGGGAGAGATCAAGGGAAGGGGTGATAGGTTTAAAAAGAAATGTACTCACTAACTGAATTCTGTAACTGTAACCCTTCTGCACATTATCTGTACATCACTCCTACAATAACAATAAAATATATTTAAAATTTGCCATTTCTGTATGGTGATTGTTAATAATCTTTTCTTCTATGTTGAGACATTTAGTGTATTATTGCTAACTTTCTGCCCTATTGTGCCTTCAAACACCAAACTAGTACCGGAGGAACCAGCTCTTTCCCTCTCCCTTTTCCCCAATGTCTCCAGTCACTGCTAAGTACTCTCCTCCCAATTTCTATAAGATCAATATAGAGAACTATTTTCATGCTATGTCATCATAAATAATTGAAATAATCAAAATTACTAAGTTGAAGAAATGTTAAGGAATTCAGAGTAAACTTTCTGGGTGTGTGGATATATATACATATATATACACATTTATACATCCATATATATGCATATATATACAGACTTACACATTTATATAAACATTCATATACAGATATGCACATACACCCATGTCCACAAACACACACATGCCCATATATACATTCATGTTCATGTATATGTACATGCTTATAGATATGTATATATGTATTGTCATATATGTACACAGTATTTTAAGTATGAGTGCCACAAGAGTGTGAAGATGAATGCCAAACATGTGAAACACAGTGCACACAATGATGTGTGCATTAGAATTACAGCTATCTCAAATATGAAAGCAGTAGCAGCAGGATGAGAATAATTTACAGGAAAGTAGAAATGGTTCACAGGTTGGGCACATCCCAGATAAAACCATACATGTACAGCTATTTCAATGTTTATACAATGTATGACAGAAAATCAGGTTAGAGTCCCGAGTGTTTGGAAAGGGCAGGTGTGGATCTTTTGTCCTTCTGACTCTCTTTCCTAGGAAACATGCTGAGCTTTTACTAAGTGAAGGGTGAAGTCTTCTGTTGCTGCTGATGAGAGTTAAGTGCATCGTATTGGGAGTAGTCAAACCCGGCCCTTCCCTCCAGATCATGACTCACTGGCCAACCTTTCCTGACTGGGTGTGACTGTGGCTGACCCTCTGAGACAGTGCTCACTTTCCCTACCATTTTTATGAGGTTTGAAGTGGGTCTATGTTTTCCTAGGACACTTTATTTAAAACACCACAACCAAAGAAGACAGTTGAGTGCTTTCACCCGTGTTGAAATCCTTTGTGATACAGATGCAGAATGCTCCAGCTCATGTGAGCTGCTACTGAACCCAACCTCTGTTTTGACAAGAAGTGTGTTGATTTAGCAGCTGACCACGCTTTCCATGGAACAAGTCTTAATGTCACTGTTTTCTGGAACATAATTGGGAAAATGTTGAATAACAAATGGACCTTGAATCTTTAAACATCTGTGACAAATGAAAAATCTTGAGATATGAATTATATTCATTTTTTTCACAGGATCAAGGGGATTAGAACTTGATCGCAAAGCTTTAAATCAAAACAAATTAAACAACTGTCTATAAAATACTATTTTGTCTAGAAGTCAAGCTTCCTATAATGAGTAGTTCTCTAATGTGGGTTTGATGACTGTTCGCTGTTCATGTTCAGATTGGGTGGGAAGGGAAGAAAAGAAAGAAGGGAAAAAAGAGAAAAAAGAAGAAAGAAGGAACAATAGAAGGAAGGAACAAAGGAAAGAAGGAGGGAGGGAAGAAGGCTGGGGACAGGGTGGAAGGTAGAGAAGAAGAAAAGAAAAGGAGGTATTTGGGCCCCATCTAGGCATGATTGAATGATTGTATCTGGATTTAGGGTCTAGGAATTTCAATGTTTAATAAACTGCCTAGATAATTCTTATTTGTATAGTTTGAGATTAAGAAAAACAAATGAGCTACATACATTCCTATGTGTATATGTTTGTGTTTGTGTGTGTGTGTGTGTGTGTGTGTGTGTGTGTGTGTGTGTGTGCATGTGCTTATGCACATGCTTAGACAACTAGGTATGGTAAAAATGTAACATTGCTGCTTGTGTTCTGGGAGTGAGAGGAATAGAAACCTCATCTCTCAGGCTTCCAGTCTGGGGAGAATGGAATTAATCTTTGTTGAGCCTCTCACCTTCTTCTGGAAGATGGGTGAATGGAAAGAAATGGGAACAAGGGAAGGAGGAGGTGGCCTGGGAGGGTATTTTGGAAACAGCTTTCTCCACCCTTCCTTACATTCTGTTGTAAAAGCCTAAGGTTTTGATTGCTGGAATCAGTGGTGATTGCTTCATGATGTTTAATGAGGTTCATTCCATACAGAGACGCTGAGGATTTCTCAGGTGGTTGTTACAGGGAGTGGCTTTTTGTCTCACAGTAATTCATTTAATCCCTCTAGCAACAAGGCAATCGCTAGCCCCAAAATATAGGTAGTTACCAGTTCAGAAGGTGGATAGCTGGATAGTTTCCCCAGAAACAAAGGCTCTTTTCCCATATATATGCATAATTACTGCTTCCCAGAGATGCACTCATTCTGGGAAGCTGGAGATAATTGGAAGATCCATTCATCCATCTATTTACCTAGTGCCAACTGAATCACTGGACTAGATACTGAGCAGAAGATACAGAATTGATAAAAAGCAAGCTGGATTTCACAGTCTAGCTAAAGGGCTATATGGTTGACTGACTACAAAATGGCTACTATGTCTTGGCAATCGTCATCATTATTATTATCATCATCTTTGTCATGCAATAGGAATCACAGTGCCAACTATTTGTGGACTGAGTAATTATGCTCTAAAAGCATTTTAGGGGGGATCTTCCTAATGAGATGAGTCTAATTACCACCTCCTTATCTCAGATGAGAAAATGGAGATATATAGAGAAGGTCATTGAACCAAGTTTCCTGGCCTCATTTCTCTGTGAAAGTGGCATTTCACTCTCACTCTTCATTCTCAAGTGAAAATGAATCTGAAGCATTGGGATTAAATTCACCTCAAGTAAGGGAAGAGGAATGAAGTTGTCAGTGGTATCTTTGGACTCTCTTGGACTCTGGAGATCCCTCTAGAATCTGGAGTCTGGAGTACCTGGAGATGGCTATGGATGCACTTTTTTTCTCATGACCCCAAAGGTGAGACTCTTTCTACCAAGCTATTCTATTTCAAGGAGCCCAGAGAACACTCATCATGACTTCTTATGTTTCAAAGTGTCAGCTGGACCTGGCCCCAGTGGGTCAAGGAAATGCCAGACCTGAGGAGCAGGGTCCTGACCAAGCAGCTCAGATTCAGTAAACTTAATCCTAAAGCATGTGATTCATTCTAATGATCCCTAGGTGTAACATCAGAGTGAGGCTCTTTCAATCTGTAAATTCTGAACTCTCTAATGAAAACAGTAACATCTTACAATGTAAGTCACTATTTGCTTTTTAATACAGGATTTTTTCCTGTGATTTTAAGGTAACCTTTCAGCTGTCCCGTCTAAGAAGGGTGTAATGTATTTCTCTTCACCAAGTTAAGGATATTATTGCCTATCTTTACAGATGTATTAACATATTTAGCAAGTCTTTTATAAAAAGTTGGCATCACATTTTGATGTTTTTATTTCCTAATATTATCAATAATATTCTGGGACATTTTCTTGTATCATGAATAATGTATTGCCTCTATTATTTTGAAGGAATAAAGTGTAGCTTGTTACAGAAATATACTGTAATTATTTAATAATTTCTTTATTGCCATTTCCTTTTTATTATTTACATCTACAACTGGGAAAAATGCCAGAAATAACCTGGATGTTTTAAAGAGATTTTTGTCAACTATTTTTACTCAACAGTCATTATTCTAGGTCAAATTCTAATTCTCAAATTTCCTTCTTTTCTTAGATAAATAAAACTCAACTATTTGAGGAATGATTGTATTACTCTCTCATCCCTAACAAGGGAAAATATATTTATCTATATCACAGAGTCAAATTAATATATGAGAAATACTTGGAATAGTGGTTGTAATGAGGCCTTAAAACTGCATACAAGCAGGGCTGGGAAGATGGCTCAGTGGTAGAGTGCTTGCCTCGCATGCATGAGGTCCTGGGTTCGATTTTTCAGCACCACATAAGCAGAAAAAGTTGGAGGTGGCGCTGTGGCTCAAGTGGTAGAGCACTAGCCTTGAGCTGAAGAGTGGAGGGACACTGCCCAGGCCCAGAGTTCAGGCCCCATGACAGACCAAAATGAGATTGCATGAAGCTACAGAGCTTCTTCATAGCAAAGGACATAGCTAGCAAGATCAATAGAAAGCCCACGGACTGGGAGAAGATCTTCATCAGCCAAACAATGGACAAGGGTCTCATATCTAAGATATACTTGGAATCAAAAAATTAAATCCCCCAACTACAAATCCTCAAAGAAACAACTGCCCGATAAATAAGTGGGCTAAAGACTTAAAGAGAAACTTCTCTGAAGAGGAAAGAAGGATGGCCAATAGACACATGAAGAAATGCTCAACCTCGCTAGCCATAAAAGAAATGCATCCTCCACGGTATAACCCCTGTTTTCACTGTATTTGATGTTGGTATAATTTATGGAGGGGAAGGGCAAAAAAAATCATTTAAATAGGGATACAGGTGGACCCATTGCAACAATGAGATATACAAGATATTATGTCAAAAAACAAACTTTACAACTTCGGTGGGAGTGGGGGTGGGGGTGGGATGGTGGTGGGAAGGGATGGGAAGGGGAAACAGGAGGAGGCAACAATGCTTGATAAGAAATGTACTCATTATCTTGCTCATGTAATTGTAACCCCTCTGTATGGTATTTTCACAATAAAAAAAATAAAGAACCTTAAAAAAAAGAAATGCAAATCAAAACAACATTGAGATTCCACCTCACCTCAGTTAGAATGGCTAGAATCAAGAACTCTAATAACAGCAGATGCTGGAGGGGATGTGGACAGAAGGGAACCTTACTGCATTGTTTGTGGGAGTGTAAACTGTTCAACCACTTTGGAAAGCTGTATGGAGGTTCCTCAAAAGACTCCACATAGAGCTCACCTATGACCCAGCAATCCCACTTTTGGGCATTTACCCAAATGATCACAAATAAGGCCATACTAAGGCTACCAGCACAACTATGTTTATTGCAGCATTATTCACCATAGCTAAGATATGGAACCAACCCAGATGCCCCTCACTAGATGAATGGATCAAAAAATGTGATATATAATGGAATTCTATGCCTCCATCAGAAAGAATGACATTGCCCCATTTGTTAGCAAATGGAAAGACATGGAAAAAATTATATTAAGTGAAGTAAGCCAGGCCCAAAGAAACATAGGTCCCATGGTTTCCCTTATTTGCAATAACTAATATATGTGTAGGACAAGTAGAAACAGTCAAAAGCTATGTACATATGACCATATGAGATGATGTTAAGTGAAATGAAGCCCAAGATAGGGACACAAATATCTTTTTTCTTTCTTACTATTGTTTCTAACATATTTATAATGTGCCGTGTGATTTTGTTGTTGCTTTGTCTGTTTTTCTCCCATGGTATAACCCCTGTTTTCACTATATTTGATGTTGGTGCCCTGCATCTTGTATATATACTTCTCTAATTTTGGGGAGGGGAAGGGAAAAACAAAATGCTTAAATAAGGATACAGGTTGACCCATTGTAACAATGAGATGCACAACACACTACGTTGAAAATGAACTTTACAACTTTACAACTTCGGAGGTGGGAGGGAAGGGATGGTAGGGGGAAAACAAAGGAGGAGGCAATAATGCTCAATAGGAAATGTACTCATTACCTTTCTCATGTAACTGTAACCCCTTTGTACAGCATTTTTCAATAAAAAATGTACAAAAAACAAAAAACTTCATACAAGTATAATCATAGTCAAAACTTTAATCATAATCATAGCAATGTCAATTTTTGATAGCAATTTTGATAGCGTTTTCTTTTACTGTATATTTTTAAAAGATACTAAGTTAATGATATAAAAGACCTTTATTATTACTTTTTATTGACACTTTATATTTGTCTATGCAATTTTAAATGCATTTTACACATTCCTTAATTGATTTCTTATTTCCTTTAGAAATTTTATGAGCTCTTTATATGATAACACTTTGCTACTATATTTTACAGCACTCTTCCTGCTTTGTAAGATATTTACTAACTTTTTGTGGGTACCAGCCCTGGGGCTTGAACTTGGGGCCTGACTGCTGTTCCTGAGCTTTTTCTGCTCAAGGCTAGTTCTCTACTATTTGAGCCACAGCTCCATTTCTGGAGTTTTGGTAGTTTATTAGACATAAGAGTATCGCAGACTTTCCTTCCTTGGTTGGCTTTGAACTGTGGTCCTTCGATCTCAGTCTCCTGAGTAGCTAGGATTACAAGAATGAGCTATAGGCATAGCTTGTTTAGTAACTTTTTAGATTGAGGGTCAGAACAGAGAGAGAATGCAACAAGGTAAACAAGTCACATGTGGACAGCTTACTAAGCAGAGCTGAGAAGACTTTGCAAACTGCAGGGATAATGATTGTAGCTGAGGAAAGCACTGTGCTAACAATCAGGAGATTATAATTTTCTCCAGGTTTGACTCTTACACAGACCTGTTAGAATTTCTAACCTCTAATATACACATCTCTAAATAGATTCTTATCAATGACTGAGATCAAAAGATCAAATGATTTAGCACAAATTAAATTTCTTTATAAAATACACAAACACCATGAAAATATAAATTATCTATTTTTAACTTTCTTTTTTGTTTTATTTTTGGTCGGTCATGGGGCTTGAACTCTGGGCCTGGGTGTTGTCCCTCAGCTCTTCAGCTCCAGGTTAGTGCTGTATCACTTGAGCCACAGCACCACTTCTGGTTTTCTGGTGGTTTAATGGAGATAAGAGTCTCATGGACTTTCCTGTCCTGTCTAGCTTTGAACCATGATCTTCATATCTCAGCTTCCTTAGTAGCTAAGATTATAAGCGTGAGCCTCCAGTGACCCGCTATTTCTAACATTTTTGAGATATAGATACGTAAGAAGAAGACCACCTTTGATGATGAACTTCTTATATTTTCTCACAGTGGATTTGTTACCTCTCTTGGTCTAGATAGCTCATTTCTCAGATATCACTTCAATTGACCTTTATGAAGGCCACCCTCCCCTTCACCAACACATGTAATCTTTATTAGATAAAATACCACATAATTCCCTGTGGCAACATTTGCTCATAGTTGCAGCACTCAACAGAATTAACAATTTCACATTTATGTAATTGTATGATTACTGTCTCTCCCTCTAGACATGAGACTCTTTAAAAGCAGATAATATGCTGCGTTTTTCAACAGGAAATCATATGCAAACAAGAATTATGTTCTATGTTTAGTTTTTTGAGGAACCTCATCCATAGTGGTCAAACAAACTTATATTTCCACTAGCAGTGTGTTACAGATCCCTTTTGTTGTTTCTCACCAGCATTCATCATTGTTTGTTTTCTTGTTAGTGGCCCGGATGTTAGAATACCACTGTTTGTATTTGCATTTCCTTTATGGCCAGAGATGTTTAACATTTCTTCAAGTGTCTATTGGTCATTTTTACTTTTTCTGAGAAGGCTCTCTTTAAGTCACTAGCCCATTTATTAATTGAGTTGATATTTTTTTGAAGATTTAATTTTTTGAACGCTAAATATATTCTGGATATTAGGCCCCTGTCTGACATATGGCTAGTAAATATCTCCTCCAATTTTATGGGATTTCTATTTAGCTAGGTTAGCTATAGCCTTTGCATGTGGAAACTTTTAAATTTGACACAATCCTGCTCATCAAGTCTTTCTTTGATTTGTTATATTTCTAGGTTTTTATTTAGAAAATTTTACCTGTTCCTAGGAGCACTAGTGCTTATTCTACCCCTTCTAGTTTCATGGTTTCTAGTCTTACATTGAGGTCTTTGGTTCATTTTGAATTGATACTGGTGCAAGGTGATATATGAGAATCTAGTTTTCTGCATGGGGATATTCAGGATTGTGGCACCATTTGATGAAGAGGCTGTCTTTCTTCTAGTCTATGTTTTATGACCCAGCAATTACACTCCTGAACATTTATCCAATAGAACACAATAAAGGCCACAGAAAAGCCACTAGCACAATCATGTTCACCGTACATATAGCAAAGATATGGAATCAGCCCAGATGATCCTCAATGGATGAATGAATCAAGAACATTTGGAATATATATACATATATATATATATATACATATATATGTGTATGTATATATATATATATATATAGAAATTTTACTCATCTATTAGAGAGAATGATATTGTACTATTCCTAAGGAAATGGATAGACTTGGAAAAACATTTCATTAAATAAATTAAGCCAGACCCAGAGAAACAATGGTTGCCTGGTCTCCTTCATTTCTGATAGATAAAACATGCATATAAATCTATATAGTAAATATGTTGGGCAGTATGCAAGTGGTTGCAAATGAATTGACTGAAGTATAATATACTCTATAAAGAGCTCCAATAGTATAATGTTTTAGAAAGATGAAGTCAATGCCCAATAAAATCAATGGCAGGAAATGGGTATATCAATGAGGGGACTGGAGTGAGGCCAAGGAGAGGGGAGTAGATGAATGACGTGGGAAGGAAGAGAATGTAGTTAAGAATTCATTTTATATGCAAAAAAGTAAGAACAGTAAGGGAAGGGGTTGGACAAAGGATGGGGAGAGAATGTTGAAGGATGTGACATTGATCAAGATGCATTGCATTCATAAACTTCTTTGTTATATGGTACTTCCTTTGTACAACTACTTAAAGATAACAAAAAACTAAAAATGTCAATTTGAATAGTTTTACTCATATAGTATACATATGGTATTGACTAATCATAGTGTCCAGAAAGTGAAATAGGAGCCTAAATTCTAACTTCATCTATTAAAGAGGATATGAAATGTGCCAGGCCCAGAGACATGCACTTGCAATCCTAGCTACTCATGTGATTGAGATCTGAAGATTGTGATTTGAAGCCATCCAAGCAGAAATAGCCATTTAACTAATCTATTATAAACTATTATCTGTTATGAACTATTATCTATCTATATCTATAACTATTATCTATTATCTGTTTAACTCTTATCTTATTTTGATAGAGTGCCAGTCCAGCAAAAAAAGCCACGAGTTCAAGACCCTGATTTCAAGCCTCAGTATCAGTATGAAAATATAAATGACAAAAAACAAGGACTATATTTAGATGAAGCATGTGGTATGTAGAGTTCTACAAGATAAAGCTGGGGCAGGGAGTCCACTTGACTAAATACTGAAGTGCCTACTTCACCTTACAATCACAGGAACTTGGAGGGAAACAAGCAAATGTGAACATTGTTTCCAGGGAAGAATTGACATTACTTATTCACATTATATGGGATGTGTGTGGAAGCCTGGGGAAAATGACAGCAAGGTTATAGGTGATAGAATATTTTTCTTGAGAAGAGTTTTAAGATTATACTAGGCATTGTCCTTACTTGCAGTAAGGATGAGGCCAAGAAGAGAAATAGAACTACAAATGTTAGGCAGAGTTGGGCTAGTGGTAAATGGGGCTCATTGAAGATTGTGTTACTAAATCACAGCTATTGTCTTTTTCACATAAGGTCTTTGCTATTTAGAACAAGATAGAAGAGCCAGAAGGCATATGAGCTCTGCTTTATTCAGACTGAGTCAGGAAATTATTGATGACTTACTCAGATGAGAGGGCAGCCAGCTCCATGTGTGATGGGGTTCTGGTATGGCCGAGCTGAGGTTATGTAGTTTCAATTCAGTGGCATGAAGTAATAAACTCAGATCTGCTGATAATACTATTTAGACTTCAGTTCCTGTCCCTTCAGTGTCTTATTGGAAAATAACTAATGTCATCTACAATAATTGAGCAGTTCTTGTATGATCAATGCTTAACAAGTATCTCATTTAATTCTCTCATGAACAGTAATACTCTTGTTATTCCATCATACAGGATCTGAGGGGAAATAACTTTTTTTCAATGTCTACTAAATTGCTACTAATCTTTAAAGCAGATTTTGCAATCATACAATGTCTACATTTCGGCCAGATAATTATTTGTTAATATGAGGGGGATAGCTATTTTTTCATTATAGATTGTTTACTATTGTTTTTTATATCTACCTCCTAGATGCCAACAAGAATCATCTTCCACCCCTGACAACCATAAAGTTACTCAGACATCGTAAAAAATGTCTTGGCATGGTTGTACATGCCTGTAATGTCAGTTACTTAGTTGGATGAAGCAAGAGGATCTAAGGCCATGATGGGCAATGTTATCTAGACCTTATCTCAAACAATATAAAAATTGAAACAAGAGAAACATGACAAAAAATACTTCTTGAGTTCAAATAGCCATTTCTATTAAACATATTTTCCAGAAATTTTCAAACTTACTTGTTAAAGTCTTGCTCTGTATTCTTGGGCTAATTATTATCAAAATATTGCTTTGTATTTTGTCTTGTGTATATCTGGCTTTCTCAAGACAATTGTGGGCTTTTACAGTTGATAAAATGTTAGGGACGGGCAACCCTCACTACACTTTTGTTTCTTCTTTTTCACTCTGATTTTATTATTTTATTTATTATTGCCTGTAGCATGGAGGAATAAATCCTGACCCACACTATTAAAAAAACTTAGCTGCTATGCTTATTTGCACTCCCTTCTCCCATCAAGTGATATCATTCACTTTTACATGAAGACTTGCCCTAAAACACCATCAAGATGATATATATCTTTCCTACTTATTGGGTGGGGGGGTAGGGGGGAGGATGGGAAGGGATGGGAAGGGGAAACAAAGGAGGAGGCAACAATGCTTGATAAGAAATGTACTCATTATCTTGCCCATGTAATTGTAACCCCTCTGTACAGTATTTTCACAATAAAAAAAACTTTATTCAGAATATGTAAATAGTAAATATGTGTCACAATGCTGAATCAGCAAAAACCACTTTTCCAAAGGAGGTAGATACCAAATAACTTTCCAAAGTGATTTTTTTGTCACCTTTTCTGGATAAATTTGGCACTAGTCAATAAAATGTTCACTCGATATAATCTCTAGGTTTCTTTCTCTAGCTCTTCCTCTTTTACTTCTATAGTTCTTATGCTACTCTCTATAAAGTATGTTGTTAGTTACTCCTTAGTATTATATGAACATTCCAAGAAGTGAGACATGAGTGCTTGTTATGGTATTTAAGTGAATTATAAAAGTATTAAGTATTGAATAAATATTGCTACAATATTTTAAGTGTAACTATCCTCCTTATTTTCAACTTACTTTGGAATAAGCAAGTTAGATCAATTTGTTTCACACTTTGTTGGTGATGGCTGAGATACCTTTGGTCTGAATAGTTGACAATATAGAAGAATTGTTAGCATTTAGTTTACATATTATGAAGCCAATGTAGAAATGTTATGTGCCAATAATCTAACCCCTCTAAGAAAAGAAGCTACTGGAATGATTTTGTCTGAGCAATTTAGTTACTAGCTAGTAGGACTTACTCTTTTGAGAGTGATCCTCCACCAATTGGTAAGCTGTCATAGAAGAGAAAGAATGGTTTGAGCCAAAACAGACAAATTACACAACATCAGAAGAGTAATGGGTGGATAGCGAGCAGAGCTAATGTGCAAAAGTCTAAGTAGAAATGCATGGTTTAGAAAACATGAAAGGAAATTATAATCTTTCTGCATGAAGCAGACACTAGTTTCACAGACAGAATCTGCTTCTGTATGAAGCCCATTTGTTGACGTTGTACTATGTGATGTAGCTGCATGGTAGAAATCCTTATGAGTAACTCGGAGAATAAATCCTTCCATTTAATATCAATAATCACAAACAGGGTTAGTAGCAAAGGTGAGGCTTGCTTGTGGAATAAGATGAAATCTCATGTACAAGTCAATTCATCCTTCAAAGCCAAGCTCTAACTCAACCTATACCATGTAGTTTCATCTATATAGCCCCCTTTATTTCCATTATACTTTGTTCTGTAAGAGTAGCACTTAATAGTAGATAATTGCATGTATCATGTATAGTGAATTCATTCCGGGGGCGGAGGAGAATCTGTTCCATTAATATTCCCACATCACATGACACCATTCACATCCCTGTGAGAGGGTCATGTTTTGATATTTATTACTAGGTCTACCCCTAGAAAGTAGATTTTAAATAGTCCCTAAGATGTGCCCTTTGTTTTATATTCCTACTGTAGCTGGTGTTCATCTATTCATCGCACATATCAGAACACAGCATATCTCGTAATCTTTTCTATCTTCTACCAGTCCCATCTTTACATCCAGTCAGTCATTAGATCCTATAAATTTGCATTCTGAAAAAACCTTTGTTTCTATCATTTCCCATCCACCCTGTTTCCATAGTTACTCGGCTAAAACAATGACCTGGGAGGTATATTTCAACAGGACCTCCAGACTCACTCATGCTCTACACCAAGTTCTACAAATCTATCAAGCTGTCTATCTTAGTCCATTTGTAATTGCCATAACAGAATGTTACAGAATGGGTGACATATGAAGACTAAAAGCTTATTTGGTTCACGGTTTGAGCATGGTGCCAGCATCTCACCTGGCCTTTATGTTACCTTACAGTGTAGCAGAAAGGTAATCAAGCACAAGACAGACAGACATGTGGGACAAAGGATCTGAGCTTAAAAGAAACCCACTCTCCACTGAACAGGTGGCTCACAACTGTAATCCTAGCTACGCGGGAGGGTGAGGCCTGAAGATCACGGTCCAAAGCTAGCCCAGGCAAAAAAATAATAATAATCTAAGAAACTCTATCGCTAAGTAATCAGCAAAAAAGCTGTACTGGAGGAGTGGCTCACGTAGTCAAGTTCCAGCCATCAGAGGAAACTTAGGGAGTTCAAGGCCCAGTACAGAAAAAAAACCCACAAAAAACCACCACCACAACAAAAAAACAAAACCAAAAAACAAAACAAAACAAAACTACTCTCAAAGGGCAAACAAATGCAGAAGTTTTACTCAGTAGACACTATGTTGAAAATGAACTATTCAACTTGTGGGTGGGGTTAGGAAGGAAAAACTGGGAGTGAGGGAGGAGTGTCATTGTCCAAAAAGAAATGTACTCATTACCTGACTTACGTAACTGTAACCCCTCTGTACATCTGCTTTATAATAACAATTTTAAAAAAAGAAATACTCTCATGATAACCAACCCACTTTCACTGCTAATTCATGCTATTAATCCACTTGTGAGGGCAAAGCTCTCATGACCTAATAATTATCTCTTAAAGGTACCACTTTAATATTTTTACTATGACAACTTCCCAATAGAGTGTTGGGAAGGCTCTGCAAACCACAACAGTGTTCTGAGGAAAATGAATGAAATCAAATCTCTTCTTTTCAAACTTCGTAACCACTGCAAGTTCTAATCCGTTACCTGTAGAAAGTACTACCTTCTTCCTAGTAGCAAATGAAGATCTTTTGGATGAATTCATTCCAGGAACTCTACTCATTCCATAGACATTTGTTGGATGTTAACCTTTTATCCATTGTTTTTTAGCCTTGGGGAAGACATTTGTTATATCTCTGGGGAATATGTGGACATAGCTCCATGTACAAATATATCCACATATCCATCTATATTTTATATTTTTCATTATGTCGTATTCATCAGGTTTCATGGATATTGGATTGCTCAGGTTGAAGAGAACAAGATAAGACTCGGAGAAGTTAATTTTGGTAGAGAAAAATCCCTGAAAAGTCTCACATGATAACTAGGCCTCATTAGAAGAAATGTGCCATTTCATAGGCTTGGTAGCAGAGAATCTCTGCTTCACAAAGTCTAAAAAGTCATCAGAAAGGTGCATTTGAGTAATTCAGTGAGAATTTGCCATGTATACCAGGGGAAGAAAGCACGCTGAAGACAATAGCAAAGACAAAGACAAAGAGGCATGTAAGAACTTGCCCTGTTTAAGGAGATAAAGAAGTCTAGTGTGAGAGATGGTAGGTGGTTGTTTATAGTGAGACTGGCAAAGTCTGCTGGGCTAGCTTTGAAAGAACATTTGTGCAAAGGTAATGATTATAAACTTTCTCTTAAAGACCTCATTGGTGCTCTGTTACTCAGAGAAGAGTGAAATGATAGCATTTGCATGTCAAAGAGGTAACCTGTTGATCAGGTATGCTAAGGAACAGGCACTCATACAGAGTCCCAGATATCAGTAGGAGATAACTGAATTGCCCTTATTTTTGGTTATAAATACATTGTGAATTAAAGTGTTGATTGCAATGAAAAGCACATGCCAAGTTAAAAAAATGATTCTAAATTTGAGTTAATAGAATGTGGTTATCAGACAGTATAGCTGAGAATGGTGGAAGGACAGCTCAGCTCTAGAAACACTAGACACGTAGAACGTAGATAGACATATTAAATTGTAGCTCCCTTTATAGAGCCTTTTGAAGTTTTGAAAAAATAAAATTAAAATTTTAAAAAGAATTTTTTTTTGGTCAGTCATGGGGCTTGAACTGAGGGGCGCTGTCCCTCAGCTCTTCAGCTCAAGGCGAGCACTCTACTGCTTGAGCCACAGTGCCACTTCCAGTAAAAAGAATGTATTGAACTCAAGTACAAAGGGAAAGAAGGGAAAGAATATGACATGATAAGAGAATGCAGCATGATTCTTCCTCTGTCATCATGAACACTGAATGCCCTTGATATTCAAGTTCATGAATGAGAATTTTTGAACAAGAAAACAAGACATAGCAATAAATAAATAAAAACCATAAGGTCACCCTGTAGTCGTAATGCTAGGTGAATAGCTTCAGTGATAGATAAATAAGGATTACTATTGTCTGTTTTATAGACCCTCTTCATAACTAGGAAGATGAATCTTGTAAGAATATGGAGATAACCAAGAGGAGTGGAGAAGCAATTATACCAATTAAATGTAGGCTAGGGGGTCGGGCTTATAGTTAGGAGTACTTTCCCACAATGCATCTCTTCTTTAACCCTCAAACTTTATAATCTCAGTTTTTCCTTTTTTTTCCTTTTTTTTTTTTGCCGGTTGTGGGACCTGAACTCTGAGCTCTTCAGCTCAAGGCTAGCGCTCCACCACTTGAGCCACATCGCCACTTCCAGCTTTTTATGCTTATGTGGTGCTAAGGAATCAAACCCAGGGTCTCATGTATGCAAGGCAAGCGCTTTACCTCTGAGCCACCTTCCCAGCCCTAGAATCTCATTTTCTAAACCATGTCACTCCTCACTTCACTTCTCACATCCAGGCATGCTGTTTTAATTCCTTCCACTGCCAGCTTTTCTTCATTCATACAAATTTCTGAACACAGCCCCTCTACTGTATCTTAAAGTAAAAAAGTAAGACAGTTTCTCAGCCAAAGGAGAAAGCCAAGTCCACCCCTGGAAAGTGAGACTACAGCTACATTTGTCCCACTGTTTACTAAACTTGATTTGATCATGTTTTTGAGTTAGAAAACTGGGCAAGTTTGTTTATAATCTGTAACATATATCCATTTCTACACATAGATTTTTAAAAATATTTTATTAAAACTAACATTGTATTTAGAAAGTTGAATCCCTTGTCATGTTGCCAGAGAACCCTGGTAAAATACATAAAATAGTTTGAGAATAATAGCTAGGTTATACAGTTCTTGTAGCAACAACTCTTTATCTTTTCCAACATGAACCTTAGAAAAGTGAAGAGTAACTGAGACCTAGAAAAACAGAGAGTAGAATGTTGATAGAAAGTGGCTGGGGAAACGGAGAATTGTTGTTCAATGTGCATAATGTTTTAATTATCCAAAACAAGTAAATTTAAAAGACTTTGTCTACATCATAAGCCCATACTGAACCATTGTGAAATTTACATACATTAATGGGATTTATCTCAAATTACGAGTGCATTCTGTAAAATACATATGCACACACAGATATACACTCCTACAAAAAAAAATACAAGATTTTATGAATATGTCTTTATTGTGATGTTATCGTGAGTATATTCCAATGTTCAAACTCAAAATACCCATATATTCAGCATGTATAATATTTTATATATCAATTATTTCTTAATATAGCAAACCAAACAACAACATAAGAATTTCCTACTACTAATTAAAAGTTAACTCCTAGACTTTCATATTAGATGTGTGAAAGGAAAGCATGTAAGTTCTTTTTGTTTGTTATTTGTGCTAGTACATGGTCTTGAACTACTAGGTCTTGATCTAGGGGCCTGGGCACTGTTCTTTATTATTTTTGCTCATGGCTAGCACTCTGCCACTTGAACAACAGCTCAGCTTCCAGATTTTTACTGGCTAATTGGAGATAAGGGTTCTATAAACTTTTCTGGCCATGCTGGTTTCCAATCACAACTCTTAGATCTCAGCCTCCTGAGAAGCTAGGATTACAAGCATGAGCCTTTAGCACCTAGCTCAAATTTCATTTCATTTAAAGCATTCTTCTTATCAACCTCTGGCATTAAACTAGAAAAGTTAAATAAAATCAATACATGTCAGTAATATTGAAAATAAAAATACTGAGCAGGGCTGGGAAGGTGGCTCAGTGGTAGAGCGCTTGCCTTGCATGCATGAGGCCCTGGGTTCAATTCCTCAGCACCACATAAGCAAAAAGAAAAAAGCCAGAAGTGGCGCTGTGGCTCAAGTGGTAGAGCACTAGCCTTGAGCTGAAGAGCTGAGGGACAGAGCCCAGGCCCAGAGTTCAAGCCCCACGACTGGACCCCCCCCTCCAAAAAAATACTTAGCAGAAGGTTAGAGTTCCCGGATATTCCAGTTCCTCTTATTATTACCATTTTACATTGGTGTGGTACATTTGTTAAAACATATGAACCAATGTTGACTCACAATTACTAACTAAAGACTATAGTTTAGCCTCACTCTTTGTCTTTTTCATTCTAAGGTTTTGACAGAATGCATGAAGTCAGCCATTCCTCATGCTATGATTACACAACACAGTTTCACTATCCTGAAGCATCTACCAACATCGACCTCACACTTCCCATACTTTAGCTTTTGGAAGCAATCATTTTACTGTCTCCATAGATACCCTGTCCGGAATACCATATACTTGGGATCAGATTGATTTATTTCATTAGCAACTACCATTATGAACATCATCTCCATGGATTCCTTCATACTTTCATGGATTGATAGCTGCATTTTTATCAACTAATACACACACACACACACACACACACACACACACACACACACACACACACACACACACACACACACATATATGGCAAGGTTTAAAAAATCCACTCATTGAAGGAAATCTCAATTGCTCTCAATTTTTGGCAATTATAAATAATTATATTATTTAATTATTATAAACATTTGTGTACAGATTTTTGTACAGGCATTCCTTCTCAACCAAGGAACATGATTTCTGTGAAATAAGAGTATGTTTGACTTTATAATAATGATGCTGCTAAAGTGTTTTCCAAAGGAACTACAGCCTTTTGCATTTCTATCAACCAGACTGAGATTGAATGAAGGTTCCCATTGATCTACCGCATTGGGTACGGCTATTGTGCAGTGGTACAATCACAATTTGTCTTTCCATTTTAGGGAGTTAGAACCTATTTTCAGCTTGTGACTACTTTTCTTCTCTCCTCGATTCACTTTTATAAAGAATAAAGTATTTTTAAAAATGGAAACATTTCTTATATGAAGCATTGTGTATTTGGGATGGAATCTGGAGCAAATAATGACTGAGGACATGAAACACAGCATTGTACGGATAAATCACAATGTGTTTATGCATTTACTTGTCAGACATTTAAATTATATCAGTGATTGCCTAAATATAAAATCCTAGAAACAGTCTAGCACAAATATTGATGTGAATAGGTTTTTATTTCCCTTAGATAAATAACAACCTAAGAGTAGAAAGACTGGATTGGTCCAGTTTAACACATTTGTGTGTTAAACTATGTAGCTGTGCAAATAAACTGCATCTGAAGTAGTTATCATCTATTTTTATATGAGAAATCTAGTGCCTCCACATCTCTCCCACACTCAGTATGGTTAACCATTTTGGTCATACTAATTCTAGCAGGCATGTGACCTGTAATTTGTATTTCCCGGTTATAAGGGTTGGTGTGCGTCTTTCCATGTGCTTATTTGCATTTGTGGTCAAATACCTGTTTACATCACTTGATGTTTTTCAGCTTGTCTCTTTTGTTCTCAATGAATGTGACATTCAGAAGAAAATTTTGGTGATGAATACGTTTATTGATTTGATCAAAGTGATGGTGGTACCTTTGTATATCTATACTCATACATGTCCAAAATTATGAAATTGTGCACTTAAATACTTATGGTGAGTCAATTATTACTACATTGGAAAGATGGTCCCTATTAATATTTGGTGTTTTTATGACAAGCAAAGAAATTTAGTCAATTGAAATAACTTTGTAAGTAAATTTGAAATGGTTAATTTTAGGTACTTTTAGGTTGAGATGTTAGTTTATCAGGCTTAATGTGTAAGAGAATTTTAGGTTTGTCATTCTTATAAAATTTATAAAAAATTGCTATTAATCAAAAAATAGTTGTTCACTAAATAGACAGGTGAAATACTTGGAAAAAAATTGTCTGTAAATGTAATCTTAAAGGTCTTAGGACACTTACCAAGTACTGCTTAGAGGCTATTTAAAAAATTGTTTATTTTAAAATGTTGTATGAATGGAGAAACAAAATTTTCAAGCTAAATTTAATTACTTAAAAAGATTTATCAATTATGTTTCAATTCTTTTTTATTTGACAAGCAGTAATATCATGTTTGTCATTTTTTTTTATTTTTTAATTAATAAGTTTTTTTATTGTGAAAATACCATACAGAGGGGTTAAATTACATGAGCAAGGTAATGAGTACATTTCTTATCAAGCATTGTCACCTCCTGCTTTGTTTCCCCTTACCATCCCTGCCCTCCTATCCCATCCCCCATTCCCAACCCCCCACCGCCAAAGCTGTAAAGTTCATTTTTCAACATAATGTCTTTACATCTCATTGTTGCAATGGGTCCACCTGTATCCCTATTTAAACAATTCATTTTCTCCCTTTCCCTTCACAAATTATACCAACATCAAATACAGTGAAAACAGGGGTTATAACGTGGGGGAGGGACATACAAAGCAACAAATAAGTCATCTTATAAATATGTTAGAAAAAATAGCAAGAAAGAAAAACCATTTGAGTCCTTATCTTGGGGTTTGTTTCACCTAACATCAACTTATCTGACCATTTCTGCTTGTCTCAGACAATCAAATTTCCCTTATTGCAAATAAGGGAAACCATGGGACCTGTTTGTCAGTTTAATGTACAATTATCTGTCCTATTACAATGTTTAAGGTTTTTATTTTATGTCCTTTAAGATACATTTAAAAACAAAACACATCAACTGCAATTGTGAAGAGAAGAAAAAGCATGGTACCCAACTTTATTTCCACATTCATTAATACTTCACTCATTCTTTAATAAAGTTTTAAGAATGAGCTGGAAATACCTCTTTGCATTTCCTTTGATGCTCATGCATTGGTGATATAAACAGCAGAAAACACAGGGGCTGCCAGTTGACCAAACTATGGAAGCACAGGCGTATTCTTCCCCACAGAAACACACTGAATGGTGATGGAAACAAGCTCAAATGGGGGGAGGGAGGGGGGTGGCATCACTCAAAGTAGTTGTATTCATCTGTGGACACTTGACTGTGCTCAATGTGCTGTTTATCAGAACATCAATACATTTCTTGATCATGCTGGTACTGGGATTAAACCTAGCTTTTGACTGGCCAATTCACCTCTAGAATAAGGGCATTGCACCAAAGCACTTTCTATGAGTTCATTATTCACACTATAGCAGCTTGGTGATGTATTTTCCAGTCCTCATCTACAGCAGTTCTAGTCTGTTCCAGTTCCTGTGGTGTATCTTTCTGCATTGATGCAGTAATTTTAAATTTTGTTCTCTTGCTATTGCAGGTCGTATTTAATGAAAATGGAGATTCTGCATCGATGTCTTCCTTTTCAGAGTCATGGCTAATCATTTCACATCCCTTAGTGATTTGACTGTTTTGGTCAGCTCCTTTTCATTTGTCTATGTGCTGTATTGAAGCTCTTTGTAGCTGACAGTTTCACTTGTTAAAAGCAAGAATTTCCATTTAGTATGTTGTAACCATGGCAACATATGGTTTGCCCAAAGAGTTCATTTTTACTTCAGCTATACAGAGATAATGTAACCTGATAAGTTTCCTTCCACTGAAATGCTGGCTATGAAATAATTCAAACATCTGTAAACTTTTTTCTAATTCCTGGGAAATTGCAAACGTAGATGAAGGAACGTGAGTAAGAGGCCAAGTGCCAGTCTGCAGAACATATCTCCAAACTTATTATTGTGTCTTGGTTTTTGATAAAATTATGAACCTACTGTTGAGATTGGCACTGGCAATCATATCTGTATACATCCAATGTAGCTTGCTGGTAAACTCATAACCACAGACTTGCTTTATTTTACTGCTCATGGATTTTTTGGAATCCATAGACATGGATAACCCATGAATTAAAACATTTTGACAACATTCTTGCATAGAAAACATCTTTATCAACATATTTGAAAATAATAATGAAACTTGTGAATCTGTCTTCTACTTCATTCTCAGTCATCTCTTCTGTTGACATCTTAAGCAAATTGTCACAGTACTTAGCAAGCAGTCTTAGTGCTTGGCAAACTGACTTGGGCAATCTGTAACTTATAACTGATATAAGGGACTTTTTATCCACTGCACTCATAAAATGCTGGTAACCATTCCAAACAGTGTTGATGAACTGAACACATTTACCACGTACTTCTCAAACTGACTCCACAAACAATATTGGCATATTTTCCTGACACCCTCATCATGGAGATTGTTTTGCAGCTCCTGAATCATGAGAGGTAAGCCAGAGGACACCGCACAGAGTAAGACTTGTATTTGCCAAGTTTTACTCTTGTCAAATGATATTATGGCAGGCTGCATGTAAGAACCATAAGTGGTCTGCTACCATTCACTGTTGACACTCATGGATCACTTTAGCATATGAATTCAGATTTACCGTTTAATCTACCTATAACCTTTTCCACATACTGTGAGCAATTTGCTTCTTGTAACGTATTTGAAGCTTTTAGTTTGTAATAATCTTCTGTTTCAATCAGAAAGGGAGAATTCCTGATAAAACTTTAAGGGAAAAATTTTAATACTGTTCAGCATGACTAAAAGACTTAATAAACCCATGGATTACTTTCTGATTGGGTCTTTTCTGCCACAGTCATTTTTAGTTTCTTCGAGCCTCGTTCTGATCAGGATTGTCTGAAGCGGTTCAAGCATTAATTTCCTTCACATTTCCAATGCTAGCACTCCAATTTCCAGAAGTGGTTCATTCATTTCTACTCTACCATCGCCATATTGAAGATCTGGTGTTGTAATACCTATATAAACAGTCCATATGGGCTGCACCCTTGCTATGTTCTTCTCAATACCTATGATGCATAACAAGTACTTGTTCATCAGATTCCAAACTCTTATGCAAATGCTGAACATGATTTTGCATAAAATAATCTGTGTTTCTGTGTAAAGTCTTTCTCTAAGATGTTCAGGATAGGCCACACACAAAGCATAGATATCTGAGAAGCAGTGGTTCCCTGTTGATCTTTTCACATACTCCAACATGACAATAGCTTTGGTTGTAGTTAGGCACTTGTTCCATGATTCATCAAAACCCACCACTCTTGGTTTCGATGACATTGTGCAAGTTTAGTGCTGAAACCTGCAGAAGCAGAGAGAGGGGCAAGGGTCAAGGGGAGGGAGGCAGCCCTCAGGAGTAGAGGACAAAGCCTGGACAAGGAAGATGGGTAGCCTGGCTCTCAGATCCTGCTTCCCAGCTCACAGGTCTGCCATGACTTCAAGGGGAGGCTACCTCCCGGGCCTACCACCTCCCGGACCTGCTGCCTCCCTGGCCTGCTGTCTCCACTGGCCAGAGTGTCTCAATCTTTACTGCCAGGTAGTTCTGAAAAAGGATTTGATGACAAAGATCAGAACTTGTGGTATTGACCAGTAAACCCAGAGAGCCAGGGCAGACAGTTCTTTTCCACCAGTCGCCAGACAGGTTCCTTCAAATATCTTTCATAGAGACAATAAACAATTATACCATCACTATAAATCTGTACTTAACTGACATAAAAATATGTTGATAGTCTGTAATCTGCAGAGTCAAAGCAGGGGGACTCAGCCCATCTGCCTGTAGAATATGACAGTGCTTAATGCCACCCGGCGTGGGTGTGAGTGCGTACAGACAATCTTCTACACAATATGGCCCTTATACGAAGCACAAACTCGACTCGGACACGAATTCACAATTCCTCCAAGATGTATAAGGCTAGCACCTTTTTTACCTTTTCTATCTCTTTGCAATGGCCCACGTTTGCCAAGTCCTGAGACTTGGTTTCTCTTAGCAAAAAAGGCACTTGACTGACATTGTCAGAGGCATGTAGATTCTAGTTGTGTGTGATCAGCAGCCTGGATCTTCGATGTTCTAAGGTATCTGAATGAACCATTGTTCATTTCCATTTCATCCTTGGCTGGTAAGCAGCCATTTGCTTACTACCAGCAAAGAAGGCTTATCAAAACTATCAAATTAACTAACAATTAACTAGCAAAGAACATGTTCTTATTTAAAGCTGTAAAGTCTAAACCTCTGAGCCTGTTTGTCCTCATAGAAAGTTTCAACAGTTGAGACACAGGAAGTAATCCATGAGGGCAGTTTTAATTTTTGAAAGTACTTTCTTGTCTAGGGCCTAAATACTGCCTGGATATTCATTCCTTGGTCTGTTTAAAATAAGGGGCTGACAGACCCAAAGAAACATAGCTCCCATAGTTTCCCTTATTTGAAATAATTAGTATACATCTAGGATAATACTAGCAGAGGAGCAGAATAGCTCAGTGGCTACATACATATGACCATATAAGATGATGCTAAGCGAAATGAACTCTAAGACATGGACATAAGAGGTTTTTCTTTCTTCTTGTTGTTTTTAATATACTATATGATTTTTTTGTTTCTTTTGTATGTTTTTTCCCTCTATGGTATAATCTCCTGTTGTCACTGTATTTGATTTTGGTACCCTGGTATTGTATATACGTTTCTTTGAATTAGGGAAGGGAAGGGGAACAACAGAATGGTGAGACAAAGGACGAGGGGGAACCTATGCAACAGCGATACTCACAAGTCAATATATTGGAAATGATCTGCACAGCTTGGGGGGGGCATTGGGGAAGGGAAAGTAGGAGAAAATGAGGGAAGGGGTAACAAGTTTGACAAGAAATGTACTTACTATCTTACTTATGTAACTGTAACTCCTGTGTATATCACCTTGACAATAAAAAATAAAATAAAATAAGGGCTGAGGACTGCTTTGGGACCAATGTTCTCTGATCCTGATGCAGAAAACCAAACAGCTGGGATGAAGTCTGTGTTTAATTTGCATTTGGACACACTGTAGTTAGTGGAGAACAAAATAGGGTGGGGATTTGTGGCTTCAGTGGAAATGAGAAAGATGGGGTGAATAAACATTGTGACTTTGAATTACACAGTTTTCTTCAGGAAAAGATTAACTTTTCAAAGAAGTTGGGTAGCTTTTTGATGGTTTGTTTGTTTTTCTCTGATTTTAAATTGAAAACAATTAAGATCCAAGGAAGTCTTATTTTACTAAGCAATCTTTCTTTGCAGGTCACTGGACAGATGATCACAACTTTACTTTGTTTCCCTCCGTATACACTGTGTTATCTGAAGGGGTCTAAGTACAGAGGCCACCATTGTTTGGTAAGGCATAATGTAGTAAATATGTTTACTTGTGGATCATAATTACACAACTTTGTTGGCATAGTGCAAGAGCAGCCATACATCTATGAACAACTGACTATATTCTAATAAATAATTATTTCAGAAACAGCAGAGCAGAATTTACCCATGGCTGTACTTTGACTACTTCAGTGAGTCAATGAGGATTGCTGTAAATATCATCTTAATGATGGCCTCAACTTTTTAAGACCTGTTCTGGCCAAGTATGACTCCAGGAAACTCCTTTTCCTTTTTTCATACTTAGTATGAGTACTGTCTGATATTATTATAACCTTAAAAGTCTCATGTATTAGGGCTGGGAAGGTGGCTCAGTGGTAGAGTGCTTGCCTTGCATACATGAGACCCTGGGTTGGATTCCTCAGCACCACATAAGCAGAAAAAGCCAGAAGTGGTGCTGTGCCTCAAGTGGTAGAGCGCTAGACTTGAGCTGAAGAGCTCAGGGACAGCCCCCAGGCCCAAAGTTCAGGCCCCACAACCGACAAAAAAAAAAGTCTCATGTATTTAATAGCCAAATAATTGGGGCATTATTATTAACTTAGAGCTTAGTCAATTATTTACAGAGTGATAACATAAGCCTAGGTCTATTTATTTTTAAAAGGTCATGGCTTAATTACAATTGAACTATCCCAATTAAGCCTTAGATCTGAAGGCAGTTTGCTCACAGCTCTTCTGTAGCTGACATTGAGTGAGTTCCCTATGGGATGTCTCCATCTTTTTCTGGTATGGTAATTGAGGTTTCTCTTCATTATTTTGTTGCTGCTGTTGTTCTGTTTGTTAGTTCTAAACTTGTGTTTGCATTTTGCTCAGCCATTGGAATGACATCATTTAACGAAACAGCTTCCCTTTTAAACCTGCAATTAATCACACTTCACACACTGAGGAGGCTACCCTGGTAGATAGACTACCTGTTTCCAGTGGTGATATTTTCTTATACTTTAACTTAGAACTTTCATGTTGCATTTTGTAAAAAGACAAAAGAATATTTTTTTAATATTTCTATGCTAAATGAGGGCTAAGTCATACATGTGCATTATGAGAGCCATGCAAAGGCCTCTAAAAGTACATTTGTAATTTTCTAAGATCTATGGACCTCAGATATTTACTAACACAAAAATAAAAGCAAAAAGAGGAACCAGACTGTGTCCATTTAAAAATAAAGCTCCTCATGAGATGTCTTAAGAATTATGTTTAAGTTAGAGCTTTAGAACTTTACTAACACATTGATCAATGGTGAACAGTAAGTTTTGGTCTCTGTGTGTGTGTGTGTGTGTGTGTGTGTGTGTGTGGTGTTAGAGACTGACTTCATAACTTCATGTGTGGTAATCTGGCACTCTTGCAGCTAGCTACCTGCTCAGCCCACAACTGTTTGGATTTAATTTAAAGATGAGATTGACAGGTTGGAAGAAATGCAAAATTTATTAATGTAGCTAGAAACCAACTTGCTTCATTATATTACCATATAAGTGACTCCATATGATTTTTTTTGCCTTTTGCTTTTAGACTAAATAAGTTTACTTTTAGACTAAGTAAGTTCCTTGGTTATTTAGGTAAAAGATCCATTTCAGAAAGAAATAAAAAGAAATTCTCTGAAATTATTTCCCATGCCCTTCTGGAAATTCTGTTAGAGGAATGAAAGAAGAAAGTGATACAGATACTGAAGCTAGAAAGACAAGTAGTGGAATCCAGGAACCAGGAGGAAGAAAATGGAGTTTAAGACAAGGGAAATGACTCTTGAATCCGGTTGAGAAAGTAGGAGCTGCAACTGAGAGAAAAAAAATCAATTCAGAGACAGAAAATGGGACCTGTTAAAAAGGTAAGGAGAAGTCTATGAAAAGAGAGACTGGAAAAAAAAAAGAGGATGGCAGAGAATAAGGGGAGGAGTATCCAGAAAAGGAAATGGAGATGTGAGAAGCCTCTACAGAATGCAAAGGGTGAGTCAGTCAGTCAAAGATAGAAGGGAATCCACATGTGGGAGAAAAATCTCAGCAAGAATTGGTGAGAACTAGTCTGTATGAAAGAAAATACACTCATTACCTGACTTTGAAATCCTTCTATAGATCACCTATAATAACAATAAAGTACATTTATAACCAAGAATTAGTAAGAACTAGAAAGAAGAGGCTCTTTCTGAAATAGATCTTTTACCTAAATAACCAAGGAACTTACTTAGTCTAAAAGTAAACTTATTTAGTCTAAAAGCAAAAGGCAAAAAAACCCCATATGGAGTCACTTATATGGTAATATAAGAGAGGCTCTACTCAGCGGTAGAGTGCTTGCCTTGCATGCATCAGGCCCTGGGTTCGATTCCTCAGCACCACATAAACAGAAAAAGCCGAAAGTGGCGCTGTGGCTCAAGTGGTAGAGCACTAGCCTTGAGCTGAAGAGCTCAGGGATAGCACCCAGGCCCAGAGTTCAAGCCCCACCATCAACAATACAAATAAAATAAGATAAAATATAAAAAAAATTAAAAAAAAAGAAAGAAGAGGCTCAAAAAAAAAAGAGGAGGGTGGAAGAAATGGAGTTAAGAACACCTCTTTTCTTTCTTTCTATATTTGAGGTTATTTCAAGAGATTAAATTAACTACAATAAAGAAGTTTTATTTACTCTGAAGGCATGTGATATAATTTTAAATACACTCAAGTCAGTATAAATTGTTACCCAAACAGACTGCATGAAAGTATGCCAGCCTTGAACAAGTTCCATCAGGAATGCTTTTCATTTCATTAGCATAATGACAGCATTTATTTACTTGTGGTTTTATCATTGTACATGTGTATTAACCCCATTATCAGTTTCTTCCTGAGGGTTTTAAAAATATCTTTTTAAAACTTCTCCCTCTCCCACAGCTTTGTTACATTTTTCTTCTCTCTTCACTTCCCTCAGCCTCAAATCTGCTGTCAAGTATAGGGCACAAAATGCGGGAGGAAGATATTAGTTATTGTGTCTCATGACTGCCTCTGAGTTGGTTCTATTCTCTGTGTGTGTGTGTGTGTGTGTGTGTGTGTGTGTGTGTGTGTGTGTGAGCATGCATGTGCGTGTGCACACACCTGCCTGTCTGAGGGATTGAACTCAGGGCCAGGAAGCAGTCATTGATCTCTTTTGCTCAAGGCTAATGCTCTACCACTTGAGCCACCGTACCAATTTTAGAGGGTTTGTTTTTTAATGCTTAACTGGAGACAAGCGTCTCACAGATGTTCCTGTCTGGGCTGGCTTCAAACCCAGATCTTCAGCTCTCAGCCTCGTGAGTAGTGAGGATCACAGGCATGAGCTACTGGCACCAAACCAGATTTTCTATTTTAATGCCAATTGAGATGGTTGACAGTGGTCTTGGTATAGAAGACTGTTTTGGACTCCACAGCTAAAGTACAAAGATCAAACCAGGATGTTTCATGATCTGGTGGTCCTGGATAAATGGTTTCTAACCTTGATGTTGAATCAGAAACAGACAATTTTCTCTCTCAGGACCCTGGCTCTTTCATTTCCTTTTGTTGTTTCTCTCCCCACCCCCACCCCCCTCTCTCTGTATGTCTTTCCCTTCCTCACTCTCTCCTTCCTTCCTTCTCTCCTCTTCTCCCTCTTTCCTCCTTTCCTCCCTCTCTCTCCCCCCCTCCTTTTCCCTTCCTCTCATCCTTAAATTCTTTCTGACTTGACAATGATTTCTCAGTTCTCGGTATTCCACTCATTAAATAAAAAAAAGTTAAACTTTATTTTTTTGAAGATAAAGTACCCTAGATATTTCTTTTTTTTTTTTTTTTTTGTGGGTCATGGGGCTTGAACTCTGGCTTGGGCGCTATCCCTCAGCTCTTCAGCTCAAGGAGAATGCTCTATCGCTTGAGCCACAGCTCCACTTCCAGTTTTCTAGTGGTTAATTGGAGATAAGAGTCTCACGGACTTTCCTGCCTGGGCTGGCTTTGAACTTTGATCCTCAGATCTCAGCCTCCTGAATAGCTAGGATTACAGACGGGAGTCACCGTGCCCGGCCCCTAGAGATTTCTTAACTGTAGTCTTCCATCTTACTTATTGCCCAAATATTCAGCATTTACTGGCATATACATCAGTGAATGAGATTACACTAAAGAATAAGCCAAGTATAACACTAGTAGCTCACACCTGCAATCCTAGCTATTCAGGAGTCTGAGATATAGGAAGTTTGAAGCCAGCCTGGACAGACAAGTCTGAAAGATTCTTACCTCCAATTAATCTGCAAAAAGCTGGAACTAGAGGTATGGCTGAAATGGTAGACTGTTATTCTTGCATAAAATAGCTGCTGATGGTGAGAGACACTGAGGTTCAGCCCCAAGAGTGGTGACAAGAACAAAAAACTAGACAAAGTTTCTGCACTCGCATGGCTTGCAGTCCAATGACATATGCAGCTTAAAAGAAGTAGGGCAATGAGAGTATGACTGTAGCAGTGGAAAACAGTGGTGAGTTCTGTTTTGTAAAAGCAGAACTGGGACATGAGTCCAGGTGTTCAGGGAGGTTGGTTAGAGGACAATGGAGGCCAGAAAAAAAAGCAGGAAAGAAACTTCAACTTGGAAGGTTACTAGCAGTAGAGCCAGGTGAGCGGAAAAGAATAGGCCTGTAGGCAAAGAAATGGCAAGACTTACAGGGCACAGAATGGAATTCAACATCTTCAAAAAGAAGATCTGGATGTGGTTAAGCCATGTGTGCTATAGATCAGTGGTGAGATAGTAAATCTGTACTCAAAACAAAGCCTTCACTTGTAATTTTTGCCAATTTGGATGGTGTAAATGTTTTCACCATGATCAAATTTAAGCTGCCAATCATTTATTAACTGATTTGTGAAATTCCAACAGAGTTAACCATTGTTTCTCAAAGGCTTAGAAGACCCTGTGTCCAGTATATCAGTGGCAAACAGTAGCCAGACCGGACTTCAAAAGACTAGACTTATCTCCAAGTGTCAAAGTTAAATAAATACTTCCTTCAGGAAGGTCATACCAAATGGAAATGTAATGGAGTGGGTTGAGGGAAGACACAGTTAGAGGTGGCTCTCAGTTTTCCTTTGGTGGTACAAGGGTTAGATTTTGCCCTTGGGGACCTTGCCTTGTTGTGTGTGTTCTCCACCATTCCAGACCCTCTTCTTCTTCTTTTTTTTTCCCCTTTAGTTATCTTTTAGATAACATCAACTGTGTGTCCAGAGGTGGCCTCAAAATCATGATCATTTGTACCTGTGACTCCAGTAGAGCTGAACTCACAGGCATGCTTTGTCATGCATGGCTTATTTTTGAATGTCTCATTAGATTTTGCCTAGACTAGCTATCACTGTGACCCTTTCCATCTCTACTTCCTGAGTATCTAGTATTTGGCATGTGATGTACCATCCCCTGCTTCCACTTCCTTTGTTGAACTTAAAAATCTTAGCTGTGTTCCTTGTAGGTGTAGAAATTTGGACATGTCCCTTAAATGGTGTGTGTGTGTGTGTGTGTGTGTGTGTGTGTGTGTGTGTGTGTGCGTGACAGAAAGAGAGAGAAAGAGAGAGAGAGAGAGATTGATTTTCTCTTATCAAGAAAATATTAGCCCAATGCTGGTGGTTCATACCTATAATATTAGCTACTCAGCTTACTGACATCTGGGGATCATAGTTTGAAGTCAATGTGAACAGGAAAGTTCATGAGTTTCTTATTTTCAATAAACCGTCAAAAAAACCAGAGGTAAAGCTGTGGCTCAAGTGATAGAATGCTAGCCTTGAGCAAAAGAGCTTAAGGACAGTAACCAGACCCTGAGTTCAAGCTCCAGTACTAGTATTAAAAAAAAAAAGAAAGAAAAAGGAAAATAAAATATTAAAATTTTAATGATTCTACACAAGTTCTTTGGCTGACAAGGGAGGCTATTGAATGAAAAGTAGTACCATGGAATGAAAACTAGTTATACCTTGACAGTAAAGAAATGCAAAATGTGAAATCATTTATTCACTCTTCCTCTATTGTTCCTAGTCTTAGCCTTTTCTTTCCCTATCTCTTCATTTCCAGAATCTTCTTTCTCTGGTCCTGTGTACAACAGATGACATTAAATTGGAGAAGACTTTCTTGGACCTGTATGTTTCTAAACCACTGTCTTAATCTTCCTATGTATGTCATAGACTGTCTTTGGACTCTGAGAAAATAAAAGCAGTTATTGCTTAAATTGCATATCAAAATTACTTAAAAATGCCAGGCACCATGCTTATAATCCTAGCTATTCAGGAAGCTAAGATCTGAGGATGGTATTTCAAAGCCAGCAAGTGCAGGAATGAGTTTTTTGATTCCAATTAATCATGAAAATGCTGAAAGTAGAACAGGGGTTCAAATGGTAGATTGCTAGTCTTGAGAAAAAAGCTAAGAAAAAGAGCGTAGGCCCTGAGTTCAAGGCATAGTACCCTCTCTTGTACAAATTGCATCTATCACAAAATTCTTTCTCAAAATAGTTCATAGATGTAAATACATATAAATGAAATAAAACAAATGAAAATTCATCTTTAGTTACCTTTATGTCTTATACACAAAGGATGGATTGATTAGAGAGAATGAAAGTTGCTTTATTTTTCTCTTTTTGCTGGTTTAACAAGATGAGGATTACTATGAACAGTAACACAGTAATATTGATCTCTGATTAAAATAAAAATATGGGAAGGGGGCTGGGAAAGTGGCTCAGTGGTAGAGCGCTTGCCTTGCATGCATGAGGCCCTGGGTTCGATTCCTCAGCACCACATAAGCTAAAAGAAAAAAGCCGAAAGTGGCGCTGTGGCTCAAGTGGTAGAGCGATAGCCTTGAGCTGAAGAGCTGAGGGACAATGCCCAGGCCCAGAGTTCAGGCCCCATGCCCGGACCCAAAAAAAAATATATATATGGGAAGGGAAAAACGGGCAGAGACCAAGGAGAAGGAAGACATCATCCAAAAAAATTTACTCTTTACCTGACTTATGTAACTCCAACCCATCTGCATATTACCACTCTAATAATAAACTAAATTTATTTAAATTTAGATTTGATTTCCTTTAACAATAATTCCAATCCAATATAAAAGGGTAAGAACAAAATAAATATGTATTTTGTAGTCAGAGAACACTATATAACTGAAGAAAATCTGAGTACATTTGTTTAAGTGTCTTGAATCTTAGAAAATCTTTTGCCTCTGTTATTATTTATCATGGCTTCTAATATAGATGTATTTTCCAAGACAAACATGTCATAATTAGTTTAGCCTTTATTGATGTGCAGTTTAACACAGTAATTTCTGTGTCTGTAACCATCAAGTGGGAGTGGTTGCTAATGGTTTTGAAACCCCCCATCAACAATCATGGAGTGATTGTCTCTGGAGCTATAGTGTAATAAAACTACAGAACAGGGGTCTGTACACATTCCATAGAGTACAGTGGACACTGTAGGGTGTTTCCCTCCATCTTTGGTTTCCTTCTTAGAATGCTTATAACTGCAGAACATAAAAAATTGAGGGAAGGGATAACAAGGTTGACAAGAAACATACTCACTACCTTACTTATATAACTGAAACCCCTCTGTACATCACCTTCACAATAAAAAAAATAAAAAATAAAAAAGTAAAACAAAACAAAATATGTGTTGGATTGAGAAAAGAAATTACACTGAAATGCTATGATATACATATTGCAAATTTATCATCTACATATTTCCTTGATGGTTTTTAATGTGCTAATGACTCCTATAATTTGTAAGTAGTGAAGAATTAAAATGGTGTTTGGGTATTGCAATGAGAAAATATCTAGGATGTCTATTGGTAACATGTTTGGAGTACTTCATATTCTGTTTACAGTATTATCTATATCATTATCATGGGGTACACTAAATTTTAGTTTGATATTCAATAAATTTTTAAATTGAAGGTCATAAATTAGAGGTTAAAATTTTTCTCCCAAAATGTATCCTTGAGTATGTTATCAGGAAAAGATTGGGTTGAATGAACTGTAGAGATTTTTTAAAAATATTCCCCAAGTTTAATGATCTGTAGTTTTAGAAGGAACCTGGGTGAACTTCCCTCTAGCAAGGTGAGGTTGGTCCCTATTGATTCTAAAGTAGCAGTTCACAATTATTCAATAATTCTCATGTGCCAAGCCCTGTAATAAGAAGTCAACATAATATTTCTACCAATAACTGCCATGGACCTATGTTTCATACCAATTTCTCTTGATAAATCACCTTATTGAAAAAATACCAATGCCCCTCAAATAATAACAGAATTTGTATTAGAAAAGCAAGTGGATTCATCACCAAAAGCCTGTGTTCAAACTTTTTGTAAGATAGATTCTTGGTTTGTATGCTCCTCTTAGTAAAACTTTAACTTTCAATCCATAGTCATCTCTCGACTATCAGAAAGCAGCCATTTGTTAGTACAAATTAGGTAAAAATGTAATGAAGCAAATAACTCTTTGATCCATCTTAGAGATACTGATTCAGAGGCTCTGTGTGAGCTAAAAGACTGAATTTTAAACAAGCAACCCTAAATGATTATGATGTAGATAAATGGTGTACGACATTCTGGAAAGCCCTACTCAGTGATTAGAAGTTTAGATTTGGTGATAAAAGAGTCTGAGTTCATTTCTTTCACTTGTCATTACTTACCCACCTAGGGCAAATTTCCTCATATCATCTTAGTTTCAGTTTCCTCATCTGTAAAAATAGCAACAACAACAAACAAACAAACAACTCTCTAGCAGCTTTCTGATAATTAAATAAGATTTTATTTGTACGGCTTAAGTACTTCAAATGGGGGATTCCATTCTTTATTATCAATTTTAACTAAGTTTTAGGCTTCCTTTTTAAACAGAGTATCCCTCACAGAAAGTTGTCCATCATATCTTCAGCAAATTCATCTTGTTAGCTGTCAAGTCTCCTGGGTCTTCTTATAACTGTCTTTGGGAAAAGTAGGCACTCTGTCAACTTACATCTTTACACAACTCTATTTTCTTAAGTGGAAGAAACCATTTATGACAGAGGGTTGAAGTTGTATTACATTACAGGGTATATGTTATTTTTACATAATAGGGTATAAAGGTTTTTTCAATCTACTATTGCTAAGACAAAAGTATCATTTGTATTGAAAGTATTTGTTGTGTTGATTCTTGATCACCTCCCCTCCCCTTGTGTGTGTGTGTGAGTGTGTGTGTGTGTGTGTGTGTGTGTGTGTGTGTGTGTGTGTGTGTGTGTGTGTATGTGGTTATTCATTGCCTTGACCCAGTGTAATGAGCTATCTTCAAATACTATTTTGTATCGTATAGGAAGACACTTGTTATTTTAGAGGAAATAATGTCTGTCTCTTCTCAATTCCACAACACACATATATTTTCTTTGCATACCCAGTGCTAGAATTCTAACAAGTGAATGCTTGTTAAATCATATAATGACTTTAGTGAATGAATTACTAACAATAATATAATACTATTATTATATCTTACATCCTCCCAAATAATTATCTGTCATTCAAGTTAATAAACCATGAAAATATATTTACTGTATCATTACCCTAAAGTATCAGATATTGGTTTCGATTTTTAAAAAATTATTTACCTCATCTTCTAAGTTAATATCTATTGAACTACTTTTTCCCATACTACTTCCCACACCTACTCTCTCAGACTCTTAATTTCTATGAGATCTACTTATTTGAATTTCACATAGGAGTGAGACTCTGTGGTGCTGGTGTTTCTGTGTCTATCCTAGTTAATATCTTGTAATGACCTTCAGTTTCATCAGGGTTGTCACAAATGACAGCATTTCATCATTTTTATGACCAAGTGACATTCCATTGTGTATATGTACCACACTGTCTTAATCCGCTCATCAGTTGATGGACACCTAGATTATTCCATTTCCTGGCTCTTGTGAATAGTGTTGCAATGAAGGAAATTCTGTCATCTACTGTCAGACTTCCTCCCAAGCAATCTTTCATGTGGCATGGCTGTGCTTGTGTGTTGGCTTCTGGTGAGTGCTGTTCTTTCCCTCCTCATAGTACAACCTACCCTGCTCCTAGAATGTGGGTATTGTTTTCTCTATTGATTCTTTCCCATCCCACTTGAAGCTAACCTTACCTATGGCTCCAGGTTAGGCCCCTTGATAAGAAGGAACTCCTATTTCCCTTGCTAGTGATCAGCTCAGAAATGACATACAGTCAATGTAGGTCAACGGACTCTCTGGCATGGGCTTCTGGAAAAGGCTCTGCTCTGTTGCAATGATGCCTGGAGATGAGATGGTCTTTTTCCCCTATGGCTTAACGCCTAGAATTATTGGAGCCACCTGGACCCTGCCTGAGGATGATGCAAATGTGGGACTGAGTCACCCAGTCTTAGGGCTTGCTCCACCTCAGAGCTTCCTGTTATGTGAGATAATAAACTTCTTGGATATCAAGATTTTAAAATAGAAACAAGCTCATTTTAAATATGCTATTTTAAAAAATGATCTTCGCCTAGTGGTTCTTGTTGAAGGGCTTTGGTTCCTGTGATGAAGAAGTATTTCTGAGGTTTGGCAAGCTGCTCTAAAGCCTAGATGGGCATTAAGAATTCTTGGTAGATCCCATAAATGTAGACACAAGTTTAAACTTTGAGATCTACTTATTTATTGCACTAGGTCTGGGATTTGAACTCAGGGCTTCATCTTCTTGCTTAGTTTTTCATTCAAAGCTGACACTATACCACTTGAGCCACCCCTCCACTTCTAGCTTTCTGCTGGTTAATTGGAGATAAGAGTCTTGTGAATTTGTCTGCCCATTTGGGCTGCAGACCTCAGTCCTCAGATTTCACCCTCATGAGTACTTAGGATTACAGGTGCGAGCCACTGACATCCAGCTTATGTTTCATAATTTTTAAGGAGGGTGTTCTGAGAACAGAGAAAAGGAAGGAAATTCTTTATATTCAGTCTTGTGAGATAAAATTCATACTTCAGAAAAAATGATTAATTAGTAGGCCTCCAGTTCTTACAGAGACAGGCTCAGAAAAAATACTTACGCTCACTAAACTGCAGTCCCCTGTTAGTAAAATAAGAAAATTCCCTCCTTGACTTTCCCTCCCCATGGTATGAAGATGAAATGAGATGTGGCAATCAAGAGGGATTTGTAAATAAAAAGATGTACTGGATTTGGGGTGGATTAAGGCTGTATTTATACACTATGCTTCCACTCCCCATATTGGTGTCACAGCCTTTCATTAGTGGCTTGAAGACTTTCTCCTCTTCTATGTTTGCCATATTTTCCATTTACTTTCAATGATAACAGTACTTCACAATTATTGTGACACTTCCTCAAATCTTAAACCCCTAATTTATGCTATATATTGCATACACCTGTGGGTTATGGTTCATTATCTCTGCCTCATCTAAAAATAAAAGCCTCGATGAATGGTCATATTCTTGGATCATGGTTCACTTTTTTTTTTTTTATAAGTTTGGTACAGAAAAGATGTGCACATGTTTTCTACTGAAAATCCTGGTAGATGAGGGAAAGATAAAGAAAAACAAATATAAAACTAACCATGTGTGGTTGCTCAGACCTGCCATTCTAGCTATAAGAGGCTGAGATTGGGACTATCACAGTTAGAAACCAGTCCAGGCCAAAAAAAAAAATCACAACCTGCTTGTCAACTAACTGCTGGGAAAAGTGGTGACTGCCTGCCTGTCATCCTAGCTACACAGCAGGCTGAGATTAGGAGAATCTTAGTTTCAGGCCAGCCAGAAAAATAAGCTGTTTAATACTTTAGCTCAGTGGAAACAGTTGGGCATGGTGGCATGCACCTTTCATCCTAGCTATGCCAGAAGTAATGAAATAGGGGGATTGGAATCCAGAGAATAGCTTGGGCAAAACCCCTATCTCATATACAACAATGCAAATCATATGGCTTATGGATAGAGCATCGGTCAAGTAAGTATAAGTCCTCAAGTTCAAATTCTAGTGCTATCTGTGTGTCAGTGGCTCACACTTGTAATCCTAGCTACTCAAGAGGCTGAGATCTGAGCATCATGGTTTCAAGCTATGCCAGACAAGAAAGTTCATGAGACTCTTATCTCTAATTAACCAGCAACAAAAACAGAATTGAAGCTGTAACTCAAGTGGTAGAGTGTTAGCCTTGAGGAAAAAAAAACTAGCTCAGGAACAGTGCCTAGGTCTTGAGTTCAAGCCCTCCCCCCGCCCCACACACACACACACACATCTTAGTACTACCAGAAAATATAAACATAAATATTCTTTTAAAAATCACGTGAAATTTAAATTACAAAACAGAAAACTGAAAATACTAAACTGAACCTTAAACACTATAGGCCTGGGAGAGTGCCATCTTTCTCCCAAGGTTATAAAACTTGGGAGATACATAAAATACTGTATTTGATGTTGGTATAATTTGTGGAGGGCAAGGTCAAAAACAAATTGTTTAACTAGGGATACAGGTGGACCCATTGCAACAATGAGATGTACAAGTTGTTATGTCGAAAAACAAACTTTACAACTTTGGTGGAGGCGGGGAGGATCGGGTTGGGGGAGGTAGGGGGAGTATGGGAAGGGATAGGAAGGGGAAACAAAGAGGAGGCAACAATGCTTGATAAGAAATGTACTCGTTATCTTGCCCATGTAATTGTAACCCCTCTGTATGGTATTCTCACAATAAAAAAAAGAAGAATGACATAATTCAGGGGACGTAAAATTAGACGAGGTATGATATACATTCTATAGAATTCACTTACATTAAAGGGTATAGCTGAGTCAGATTTGGTACAGAGGGTAAGGGAAAAAGCATTTGTAAATGTACATATGTACATGCACACACACACGCACGCACGCACACACACACACATATACACATACTTATAGACATTATACCATTCTGAGGAACTTAGTGACATTTTGTATATCACTCTGGCCAAGCAAGTATACAGATGAGTTGTCTCTGGGAGTTTCTTTTCTCTTATGATTTTTTTTCCCCGTGGAATATTACAAGATCATGATAGAGAGATAGTCATGTTCATTAAGCTATATTCAATGGTGTGTGTTGCTTTGGCTTCTTGGAGACATAATCAAATGTTGACAGGACTCTGCCCAAACTAGTTTAAAACCTAGGCTAGCCATGGAGGAAGATCTAGTTGACCACAATCAACTTTCAATTCCCTTCACAGAATCTTTCTGGTTCTTGTTCTGAGCCTCCCACCTAGGGACCTTACTTACCTCATTGTTACTTCATTCCTGACTCCGCACCTTCCTCCAGTTACATAATGCTATTCAAATCTACTGGGTCACAGTCTCTGAATCGTTGAACATGACTCTGTCCTACACTGAGTAGGTTATTGTTCTGTCATATGGGTTAACATGGACAAAGAACTAGTGAGTAATGGTGAAGAGGCTGGTGACTTCTTGGCCCCAAGCCACCACACAGAACTCTTCAACAAAGGGATGGATGGACCTTTACATGTTTTCCATATTCCTTGCCTACCTCAGATGCATTTGAGGGAGAATTTAATATATAATGCTTTCATGTCTGAGTTAGTAAAATTGAGTCTACTCATAGTGTTGTCACCAGCTGGTTATATTAAATACAGACTAGTTATCCATATCTCAGCCATCCTTATTTAGAGTGTGGGATGGAGGAAAATGATGTTATCCATTCCATAGATAGTTTAGGAGCATAAAGTATTGTCATATTTTTTGGCTATGCATTCATTGTCTCCATCAGTTGTATCATCTATAAAATGAGGGAAGGATGATCCATGATGGCTTTCCTCTCAAAAAGTACCTAGAGCTTTGAATATGAGTACAGAGAACTGTGGTCCAGCTAGGGCATGGTCCAGTTCACTGCAGTGGGGTGTGATGACTGGGCGAAGCCGGAGCATGGAATTCCATGTGCCCACTGAGTATGGGAATGGCACACAGGGACTCAACATAGCAGGTGTGGTTAGAAACTTTAGGCTTCCCATTGCAATTTTCTACTTTTACAAAATGCAAGTGACAGATTTCTCTAGCTGACTAGTTAAGATCAGAGATATCAAAATGTAACAGACTTGAATTCAGAGGTTCAACTTACTAACAATATAAACTTAGAAAGTATTTAATCCCCCCTCCCAAGTTTCAATTCAATAGTCTGTAAAATTGAAGTACTCTATTTTCTCTAAAGTATGGCTGTGAGATCATGCATACACAGCACTTGGCAAGTTCCTCCAGTACAGTACATGGTATTGCTGTTAGCAATTGACTGTCAGCACTAGGAGAACTTGGCCTTAAATTTATGGGTTTCTGATTGAGGATGCCAAGCTTTATAGTGAGAATTTGAGGAAACATTGCTTGAGCATCCTCTGCCATCAAAGAATTAGATTCCATCTCATGTTCTTGGAATGAACTCTTGATAATGAGAGTATGAGGGGGAAATAATGCAAAATCCAGGCTTAAGGGGTTGGGATTTTATTCAGGTAAATAAGACTGAGAGGAAAGGCAGAATTCAGGTTCACTACACTGGATCCTGTGGGTAAAGTTGAATATAGGAAAAGTGGCTCACAGGGAGTTCTGGAGTACTAGGCTGGGATACATATATATTTAGGACCCCAGAGATGTAACAGCTCTAGAAGAATACAACAATCTGAAGACTCTTTACAAATTACAAAGAACTGCCAGGCACCAGTGACTCACAGATGCAATCCTAGCTATTCAGGAGGCAAAGATCTGAGGATCATAGTTTGATGCCAGCCCAGGCCAGAAAATGCATGAGACTCTTATCTCCAATGAACTTCCAAAAACAATAGAAATCAGAACTGGAGTTGTGGTTCCAGGGGCAGAGCTCTAGCCTTGAGCAAAGAAGCTCAGGAAGAGTGCCCAGGCCCCAAGTTCAAGTCTCAGATTTGTCACAAACAAACAAAAACCAACAAAAATTACAATGAAGTACACTCATTGTAAGATCATATTAGTATTCAGAGAAGAAAGATAGACTCTTAGTGTCATCCTAGGAGAAAGAGCATTGATGATGTTGATCTATGATGTCACACAAATACCTTCAAGGAAGCATCTGTTGAGGAAAGGATCCATATTAGCAGAGAGCGCTTATGGAAGGGAGTTCCCCCATTTCCTAAGACAGAGTTATTTTATGATACTCTAAGATCATTCCCCTGTCTGCATCTGGTTGAGAGGTGTTTGACCTTTGTTTTTCTTCTGCCCTCATCAAGACAACGTTGATTGTGACCTACTGTGGATTAAATGAATTGAACAACAATAGGCATTGGTAAGAGCTTGCCCCCTTTTCCGCAATAAGTTAATTGTAATTTAATTTCCAACAAGTATAAACCCGTTTCATTGATAGAAGAGGAAATTGTGGTATAGTGAGAAGGAATTTTCGACTTTTTGCTTAGCCAGAGGACTGTTATCAAATAGTTAATATCCATTTACTCTTCTCAGAAGGTGGATATTGAAAAAAATCATAGCTTAAGGCCAGTACAATGAAATGGTAGCAAGACCAAGGCTCAACAATAAAGCTGGGCCTGATGGTGCAGATCTGTGATTCCAATTCATAGGAGGCTCTATACAGAAGCATTATTGATATATGAGGCTGTCCCTGTGTAAAAATGCAAGACACCATCCAAAAAAGGAAACAAAACCCCGTAAAGGCCAAAAATGACTAGAAATATTTAGCTAGAGAAAATAGGAAATGTAGAAGGCACTGTTGGGGTGGTAAATGTGAGGAGCAACCTATGAGTCGATAGAAGGAAGCTATGATCAGGAAGAGAACTGAAGTTTTGCATCTTGAAGATAAGGAATTCCATGTACTGATGAGGGCTAGAGTACGGCCATATATGCAGATTGTTAAGGTAAAAAAATTTAACAAAAATGGTTATAAAAGGAAAAGTACACATCCGTGTAAGGATAAAACAGAATATAAAAAGCCATAAGCCCCAGTGAAATCCAGTGAGTTGAACTACCTTTTACTCAGTTGTCCAAGATAGACTGAACATTTAGTATTTAAAATTTTAAGAATTTAGTATGTACAAATGAAATTTCAATTTTTAAAATTTTAAAATAAGGGGGAGTTCCGGGAAGATGGCGGAGGAGAAGCTGGAATCTGAACAAGCTCTCACATAGAAAGCAGTTTTAGAGTTCCAGTGAACAGTCCTAAGCCAGAGAATCACACCAAGTGTGCCATCACAGGACAGAGAGTTAGACAAGAGAGGGGAAGCCAAGACAAGGAGACACATCTGAGCGCCTGCCAGGAGCCGCCGCGGCCATACCTGAGCGCTCACACAGAGTCCGGGACGAAGGAGCCAGACGCAGCGGGCGAGAGGATTCTACTCAACACCAGCAAGAACCGACAGGAGCGGACAACTTCATCCTGCAGTTTGCAGACCAGAGACGACCCAGGATCCAAGACTCGGCGTGAGTAGAAGCCCAACGTCCTCACTCCTTCTCAGGGAGCAGAGGAGGGAAGGCCACCCCGCCCCCCCCAGCACCGGTGATCTCTATCTTGGATACCGACAAAGCTCGGAGGAGCTGCTAGCTCCAACTCAGGCCTTGGAATAAAATGAGTCATTTAACAGGTCACAAGAACTTAACGGCGAAGTGACCTGCCAGACTCAGCTCCATCCAGGGAAAAGTCACCCAGCTCAGGCACCAGCCATTGGAGTGGCTTTCCTCACTGGGTAACCAGAGCCAGAGGCTGCCCCTCCCTCTAGCAGCCACCACAATCAATTGAAAAACAGAAACCCTGAGAATGGCTCCAGGGTGGGCTCTGTGAATTTTTCACAAAATAGCCCCAGGGAAAAGCTACTGTTTGTTGAAAGGCCTCAACTCTACCAGAACTTAGCCTCATCACCCCTCTTTTGTGATTCTCAAAGCACATCACCCTCCCATTAAACTAAACTGGGAGGGGGATATCAAAATCTTGGGTAAAGCAGAACATTTTTCTGCCTGTTCGAACAAACTGACTTAAGAAACCAATCAAGCCACAGGACCTCAAGCTGACCAGAGACTCCAACAAGAGGCTGGTTACAGACAAAAGGGAGATACAGGATTCTTCCTACCCCTCCCAAAAAATAAAAAAAAAAAATCAAAGAACTTTTTTTTCTTCTTTTCTTTTTTCTTTTTTTTTTTTTTTTGGTACCTTATATATATAAAAAAAATTTTTTTCCTTTTCTAAAACTTTTATTAATCTTTAATTTTTGCCTTTTTTGAAAAAATAATTGTTTTCCAGTAACTTTTTTTTCCCTCTTATAATTTTTCCCTATTATAAACGTGAATGTACGTTTTCCTTTCTTTTCTAGTCTTCTCTCTCTTTTTCTTTCTTTCTTAATTATCTTTTTGTTTTTTGTCTAGCTCTACTGAACTTCTGATCTTTTTTTTTCTCCCTTTCTTATCCTTTTCACCTTTTCCTTTCTTTTGTTCTTCTGTATGTGACTTAACTCTTGTCCTGCACATCCTCAGATAAACCCATAGTTAACTAGTAGACCCTATCCCACATTGTGTACACACTTAATCCACAAATTTATTACTCAATCCAAAACATCTGAGACTTAAATTCCTTAATAGCAGTACTACCTCTTTATACCTATATAATACTTTAAGCATTTTTTAAGTTTTTCACATCTCCTCTATCTCCCTCCTGTTTTCTCATTATATTCACATTCCTCTCTAAATAGATGGTCTTTCAATCTCCATAACTATATTAATTTTTACGTTTCTAATTTTTTTTCTGGTCTCTTTTCATTTCCCTTTCCCTTTCTTCTTTTTCTCTCCCTCTCTACTTGCATCCTACCCAACCTATTTCCTGCATTGAGATTAGGACATAGTTAACTCTCCCTGTGCCTCCCCACACCAATCTATTCCTAATTTTTACCCACATCTCTCCCTAACCCTAAAAATTTCTGGTTTTCCAAATTCTTCTCTGTGGTTCGAAGCCCATTAACATATAGTTGTTTGATGTTGAATAGATGTATCTGTTGAACTAGATTGTATCTGTAGACTATTGACTGTATAAATGCAAACGTTGGTTGATGGTTGCCTTAAGATAGTGTTCTAGCACAAAACTGGTGCTATTTTCATCTCAAATGGGCAGAGTAAGCCGGAAAAACACAAGAAAAATGGCAAATCCGGGTATCTCAATTCCCAATCTTGACAATCAGGGGTCAGATCAGATAATGAACAATCCAGAGGAGAGTTCCCAAATAGCTCTACAAACACTGGTGGCAAACATGATAAATGAGAAGTTTGACAACTTACAAAGGACTCTGTATGAGCGTGATAGGGAGAGAGAGGAGGCATCCCAAAAGTTTATACAGGAATATCATAAGCGTGAGGAAGCTACTCAAAAACTGATACAGGATTTGCGTGAACAACTTGAGAATACTCAAAGAGAAAGGGAGGAATGGCGTGAGCAGGCTGAGAACACTCAAAGAGAACTGCAGGAATCCCACAAACGGGAGGAAAGAGAACTGCAGGAATCCCACAAACGGGAGGAAGCTAATCAAAGAGTAATTCAGGAATTGAGAGACCAGGTAGAGAACACACAAAGATCACTAAAGGCATTCATGGAATCCATTAACAAAGAGCTGAAGGAAGTCAGGGAGACCACAAAGGGAATGCTGAATGGAACCCAACAGAAGGAATGGGAGTCCAAAGAAACCATAACCAATCAACTAAGTGATTTGAGAACAAACACTGAACACCAAATTAAGGAAGTAAAGAAATTCATACAAGACCTAAAACAGAGCTTCAACAAAGAACTTAAAGCCATCAAAGCTGACCAACTAGAAGGAAAAGAGATAAAAAACCAAGTAGAGAGTCTTGACAGCAGGTTAGACCATGCAGAAGATCGAATCTCAGGGATTGAAGACAGCCTAGATATTATTGAGAAAGAACATACAACCATCCAAGACAAGTCCAAGAAGTATGATAGATCTATCCAACACCTGGAAGACACCATCAGAAGGCCTAATCTAAGGATAATGGGTGTAGAGGAGCACCTAGAAACAGAAGTTAATGGTCTAGGAAATTTGTTTAACAGGATCCTAGCAGAGAACTTCCCAAACATACAAAAAGATAGGCCTATTCAGATACAAGAAGCTTTTAGAACCCCAAATAGACCAGACCAGAATAGGACATCCCACCGTCACATTATAATCCACACAGGATCAACTCAGAACAAGGAAAAGATCCTTAAAGCTGTCAAGGAGAAAAGGTTAATCACCTATAAAGGGAAACCAATTAGAATCACCTCAGATTTCTCAGCAGAGACAATCAAAGCAAGAAGAGCCTGGAATGACGTATGCCATGCCCTAAAAACAAACAACTATCAACCAAGAATACTGTACCCAGCTAAACTCTCGTTCATAACTGAAGGCCAAATAAAAACCTTCCATAGCAAACAAAAATTGAAACAATACATCTCCACCAATCCAGCCCTAAAAAAGATTCTTAAAGATGTCCTACACATAGAAAACCAACAAGACCGCAACAAAGGCCAAGAAACTGCACCCAAACTGAGAATCCAAGAACCATAGGAAGAACCCAGTTTTCACAGCCACCAAGAAGGTGGATAACATGGCAGGAACTCCCAAATACCTCTCAGTCCTATCTCTTAACGTTAACGGGCTGAATTCTCCAATTAAGCGACATAGACTGTCTAGTTGGATTAAAAAACAAGACCCTTCTATCTGCTGCCTGCAGGAGTCACATCTTGCCCGTAAAAACAAACACATTTTCAATGTTAAAGGCTGGAACAAAATCTACCAAGCAAATGGCCCCCATAAACAGGCGGGAGTTGCAATCCTAACATCAGATAAAATAGACTTCAAATTAAAATTCGTGAGAAGAGATAAAGAAGGTCGCTACATACAAATTAAAGGATCTCTCCTTCAGGAGGATATTACAATTCTAAATATCTATTCGCCAAACAATGGAGCACCCAAATTTATCAAAGAAACACTACTTTCCCTCAAATCCCATATAGATCCAAAGACATTAATTGTTGGGGATTTTAACACACCACTCTCCCCACTAGATAGATCAACTCTGCAAAAACTCAACAGAGAAACCGCAGATCTAAACAGCTGCATAGATCAACTAGACTTAACAGACATCTACCGAACATTTCACCCAGCAGCATCAGAATACACGTTTTTCTCAGCAGCACATGGAACGTTTTCTAAAATAGACCACATTTTAGGCCACAAAGCAAACTTGTCCAAATTCAGAAACATTGAAGTTATACCTTGCATTCTCTCTGACCACAAGGGAATAAAATTAGAACTCAACACCAAAAGCCACCAAAGAAAGTCCGGTATCACATGGAGGCTGAACAACACACTGCTGAATCAAGAGTGGGTCATGGAAGAGATTAGAAAGGAAATTCAAACGTTCATGCTATTCAACAAAAATGAACACACAAATTACCAGCTCCTCTGGGACACAGCAAAGGCAGTACTCAGAGGCAAGTTTATAGCTCTGAGCTCATACATCAACAAATTGGAGAGATCTGAAACTAGCAATTTAATGACACTTCTAAACCTCCTTGAAAAAGAGCAGCAAGATAAACCCCAATCCAGTAGACAGAAAGAAATAATCAAAATTAAATCAGAATTAAATGAATTAGAATCAAAAAAAAACTATAGAAAGAATCAACAAAACAAAGAGTTGGTTCTTCGAAAAACTTAACAAAATTGACAGACCTTTAGCAAATCTTATCAGAAAAAGAAGAGAACACACCCAAATTAATAAACTCAGAGATGAGAATGGAAACATCACCACAGAAACAACCAAGATTCAGAACATTATAAGGGAATACTTCTCAAAACTTTATGCTAATAAGTTTGAGAACTTGACAGAAATGGACCTTTTCCTAGCAAATATTGACATGCCAAAACTAAACCAAGATGAGTTAAACCAGCTTAACAGGCCCATATCAAGCATTGAAATAGAAACAGCAATAAGAGACCTCCCAGCTAAGAAAAGTCCAGGACCAGATGGTTTTACAGCGGAATTTTACAAGGCCTTCAAAGCAGAGCTCACACCAATACTCCTCCAACTCTTCAATGAAATTGAAAGAGAAAGCTCACTACCGAACACATTCTATGAAGCCATCATAACCCTCATCCCAAAACCAGGCAGGGACTCATCAAAGAAAGAGAACTATAGACCCATTTCTTTGATGAACATTGATGCAAAACTTCTCAACAAAATTTTGGCCAATCGACTTCAACAATTCATCAAAAAAATCATACACCACGATCAAACAGGATTCATTTCAGGGATGCAAAGCTGGTTCAATATACCCAAATCAATTAATATTATTCATCACATCAACAGGAGCAAGAATAAGAACCACATGGTTATCTCAATAGATGCAGAAAAAGCATTCGACAAGATCCAACCCCCCTTCCTGATGAAGGTTTTGGAAAAATTAGGAATCCATGGAACATTCCTCAATACAATAAAGGCTGTATATGACAAACCTACAGCCAGCATTATACTCAATGGTGAAAAACTAAAGCCATTTCCTCTTAACTCAGGAACAAGACAAGGATGCCCACTCTCTCCACTTCTCTTCAATCTAGTATTAGAATGCCTAGCTACAGCAATAAGACAAGATGCAGACATAAAGGGGATCCAAATAGGGAAAGAAGAAATAAAACTCTCCCTCTTTGCAGATGACATGATCTTGTATTTAAAGAATCCCATAGACTCCATTCCCAAATTACTCAAGCTGATTCAAAACTTTGGCAAAGTAGCAGGTTATAAAATTAACCCCCAAAAATCAATGGCTTTTCTGTATGCCAACAATGAGAAAAGTGTGGCTGAAATTAGGAAAGCAACTCCATTTGTAATAGCCCCACAAAAAATAAAATACCTAGGAATTAACTTAACTAAGGAAGTGAAGGACCTCTATGATGAAAACTTTAAAATCTTGAAAAAGGAAATCAACACAGAACTTAAAAAATGGCAAAACCTCCCATGCTCCTGGATTGGAAAGATTAACATCGTGAAAATGGCAATACTGCCCAAGGCTATCTACAAATTCAACGCAATACCTATCCAAATTCCAACCTATTCTTCAAGGAAATAGAAGAGGCAATCCAAAAATTCATATGGAACAATAAAAGACCCCGAATAGCAAAAACGCTCCTGAACGGAAAGAACACTGCTGGAGGAATATCAATACCAAACTTCAAACTCTACTATAAAGACATAGTAATCAAAACAGCTTGGTATTGGCATAAGAACAAACCTCAGGACCAATGGAATAGAATTGAAAACCCAGAAATGAACCTACAGACCTATAGCCATCTAATCTTCGATAAGGGAGCTAAAACAATAGAATGGAAGAAAGACAACCTCTTCAGTAAATGGTGCTGGCAAAATTGGTTAACTACATGTAGAAAACTTAAGCTAGATCCTTATATATCACCCTGCACCAGAATCAACTCCAAATGGATCAAAGACCTTGAACTCAAAGCAGACACTCTGAAAACATTACAGGATGGAATAGGAGAAACCCTAGGTCTCCTTGGCTCAGGCCGAAATTTTCTGAATAGAGACCTGGAAACACAACAAATCAAAGAAAGGTTGGACAAATGGGATTGCATAAAGTTGCAGAGCTTCTGCAGGGCAAATGACATAGCTAGCAAGATCAATAGAAAGCCCACGGATTGGGAGAAGATCTTTACTAGCCATACAACGGACAAGGGTCTCATATCTAAAATATACTTGGAACTCAAAAAATTAAACCCCCCAAAAACAAATCCTCAAAGAAACAACTGCCCAATAAATAAGTGGGCTAAAGACTTAAAGAGAAACTTCTCTGAAGAAGAAAGAAGGATGGCCAATAGACACATGAAGAAATGTTCAACATCCCTAGCCATAACAGACATGCAAATCAAAACAACATTGAGATATCACCTCACTCCAGTTAGAACGGCAAAAATCAAAAACTCTAACAACAACAGATGCTGGAGAGGATGTGGACAGAAAGGAACCTTACTTCATTGTTGGTGGGAATGTAAACTTGTTCAACCACTTTGGAAAGCAGTATGGAGGTTCCTCAAAAGACTTCACATAGAGCTCCCCTATGACCCAGCAATCCCACTTTTGGGCATTTACCCTTATGTTTACAAACAAGACCACACTAAAGCTACCAGCACAACTATGTTTATTGCAGCATTATTTACCATAGCTAAGATATGGAACCAACCTAGATGCCCCTCAGTAGATGAATGGATCAAGAAAATGTGGTATATATACACACAATGGAATTCTATGCCTCCATCAGAAAGAATGACATTGCCCCATTTGTTAGGAAATGGAAAGGCTTGGAAAAAATTATATTAAGTGAAGTAAGCCAGGCCCAAAGAAACGTAGGTCCCATGGTTTCCCTTATTTGTAATATCTAGTATATGTATGAGTCAAGCGGAAAAGGTCAGATAATGTGATGTCAGGAAAATGAACCCTTAGATGTGTATTTTAATGTTTTTTTCTTTCATGCATGTGTTTCTAACACATTTATAAGATTATCTCTTTGTTGCTTTGTATGTCCCTCCCCCACAGTATAACCCCTGCTTTCACTATATTTGATGTCAGTATAACTTGTGGAGGAGATGGGGAAAAACCAGTTGTTTAAGGATACAGGTGGACCTGTTGCAACAATGAGAAGTACAAATTGTCATGTCCAAAATGAGCTTTACAACGTTGGTGCGGGGGGGGAGGGGGGGGGGAGGGGGAGGGAAGGGGGGAGGGAAGGGGGGGAAGGGGGGGAAGGAGAAGGATTGGGATTGGGGGGGAGGGGGGAGGCTGGGAAGGGATGTGAAGGGTAAACAAAGGAGGAGGCTGCAATGCTTGGTAAGAAGTGTACTCATTATCCTGCCCATGTAACTGTAACTCCTCTGTACAGTATGTTCACAAATAAAATTAAATTAAATAAAAAAAAATAAAATAAAAACAAAATTTTTAAATAATCCATACAATTTAGTATATGGATTATTTGGAGAGGGGAGATGCAATATATATGTACAGATTTTTAGTATTTAACTCTGGACACTGAGAAGTCATATGGCATTTAGACATTAATGCTCAAATACTTCAAAATCCTGATGATATTAAATAACATTACATAAAGTACTGGCTCACTGATATCATTTTCTTTAACATTATTCCCACTATATATCTGTTTGCTACATGTTCTAACTTCAACCATGCAACTTACTGTTGCATGTGGTCGACATTGAATGTATGGGTTTCAGGCACAGTGATTGTAGCTGTGTGGACTTCCCAGACTCCCAAACCTTTATTACTCTTTAGGGATATCGTAGTTTATCTTTCTTTCCACTTGTATCTGATAAGCTTTTCCCTCCCTCAGACAGTATCTCAGGAAATTCCCATCCACATTCCACCAGCGAGTCCCAGATGCTTTCTTCCTACTCAGATATGTTGATTGTCTCATAAATATCTTCCTTCACTTCCCCTGTCCTCTTCTTTTCTCTCTCTCTTTTTCTTTCTCTCTTCCTTTCTTCTTTCTTTCCCTCATTTCTCTTTCTTCTTCTTTTTTGTGTGCCAGTGCTCATTGCTAGTACTCTACCACATTGAGCCACATCTCCATTTCTGGCATTTTGGTAGTTCATTGGAAATAAGAATCCTGGAGACTTGGAGATAGCCTGGGCTGCCTTTGAACTACAATCTTCAGATCTCAGCTTCCTCAGTAGCCAGGGTTTAGGTATGTGCTACAGGTACCTGGCCTTTTTCTTTTTTTTTATTTATTGTGAAAATACTGTACAGAGGGATTACAGTTACATGGGCAAGGTAATGAGTACATTTCTTATCAAGTATTGTTGCCTCCTCCTTTGTATTCCCTTACCATCCCTTCTCTCCCACCTCCACAACTACACTCCTCCCACCTCTGCCTAAATTGTAAAGTTCTTTGTTCAACAGTGTCTTGTACATCTCATTGTTACAATGGGTCAAACTGTATCCCTATTTAAACATTTTGTTTTATCCCTTCCCCTCCCCAAATTATACCGACATCAAATACAGTGAAAACAGGGGTTATACCATAGGGGAAGGAACATACACAGCAACAAAAAAAATCACATGGTACCTTATAAATATGTTAGAAACAATAGCAAGAAAAAAAAATTACTTGTGTCCTTCTCTTGTGGTTCATTTCGCTTATCATCATCTTATCTGGTGATATGTATATAGCTTTTGACCTTTTCTGCTTGTCCCAGACATATATTAGTTATTGCAAATAAGGGAAACCATGGGACCTATGTTTCTTTGGGCCTGGCTTACTTCACTTAATATAATTTTTTCCAAATCTTTCTATTTCCTAACAAATGGAGTGATGCCATTCTTTCTCATGATCCATTCATCTACTGAGGGGCATCTGGGTTGGTTCCATATCTTAGCTTTGGTAAATAAGGCTGCAATAAATACAGTTGTGCTGGTAGCTTTAGTATGGTTTTGTTTGTGATCATTTGAATAAATGCTCAAAAGCTGGGTCATAGGGGAACTCTATGTAGAGTCTTTTGAGGAAGCTCCATACTGCTTTCCAAAGTGGTTGAACAAGTTTACACTCTCACCAACAATGCAGTAGGTTTCCCTTCTGTCTACATCCCCTCCCGCATCTGTTGTTATTAGAGTTCTTGATTCTAGCCATTCTAACTGGAATCTCAATGTTGTTTTGATTTGCATTTCTTTTATGGTTAGGGAGGTTGAGCATTTCTTCATGTGTCTATTGGCCATTCTTATTTCCTCTTCAGAGAACTTTCTCTGTAAGTCTTTAGTCCACTTGTTTATTGGGCAAATGTTTCTCTGAGGATTTGTTGTGGGGGATTTAATATTTTTGGGGGGGGAGGGTCCAGTCGTGGGGCTTGAACTCTGGGCCTGGGCCCTGTCCCTCAGCTCTTCAGCTCAAGGCTAGCACTCTATCACTTGAGCCACAGCACCACTTCCGGCTTCTTTCTTTTTGCTTATGTGGTGCTGAGGAATCAAATCCAGGGCCTCGTGCATGCAAAACAAGCACTCTACCAATGAACCACCTTCCCAGCCCTGGGGTTTAATTTTTTTAGTTCCAAGTATATTTTAGATATGAGACCCTTATTCATTGTATAGCTAGTGAAGATCTTCTCCCAATCCATGGGCTTTCTATTGATCTTGCTAGCTATGTCCTTTGCCATGCAGAAGCTCTGCAACTTCATGTAATCCCAGTTGTCCAACCTTTCTTTGATTCGAAAATTTGGCAAAGTAGTAGGGTATAAAATAAACCCTCAAAAGTCCATGGCTTTTCTGTATGCCAACAATGAGAAGAGCACGGCTGAAATCAGGAAAGTAACTCCTTTTGTAATAGCCTCACACACAAAAAAAAATTACCTAGGAATTAACGAAAGAAGTGAAGGACCTCTACGATGAAAACTTTAAAAACCTGAAAAAGGAAATCAAAGCAGAGCTTAGAAAGTGGAAAAACCTCCCATGCTTCTGGATTGGAAGGATCAACATCAGGAAAATGACAATACTTCCCAAGGCTATCTACAAATTCAATGCGATACCTATCAATATTCCTACCTCATTCTTCAAGGAAATACAAGAGGCAATCCAAAAATTCATATGGAACAATAAAGACCCTGAATAGCAAAAACGATCCTTAACAGAAAGAACATTGCTGAAGGAATATCAATACCAAATTTCAAATTCTACTACAAAGCCACAGTAATCAAAACAGCTTGGTACTGGCACAAGAACAGATCTCAGGACCAATGGAATAGAATTGAAAACCCATAAATGAACCCATAGACCTATAGCTACCTAATCTTTGATAAGAGAGCTAAAAAAAATAGAATGGAAGAAAGACAGCCTCTTCAGTAAATGGTGCTGGCAAAATTGGTTAATCACGTGTAGAAAACTAAAGCTAGATCCTTATATATCACCCTGCACCAGAATCAACTTCAAACGGATCAACCTTGGAGTCAAAGCAGACATCCTGAAAACATTACAGGACAGACTAGGAGAAACCCTAGGTCTCCTTGGCACAAGCCAAAATTTTCTTAACAGAGACACAGAAACACAAATCAAAGAAAAGTTGGCCTTTTTCTTAAAGTAATTAAAACTCCTTAAGGAGAGAAATAATAAATGCATTATCAGTGAACACAGTCAGTGAGAGACACTAGCATTTTCAAGTCAAATCCAATCCTCAAAAGTATCACCCTTTTATAGAAATACAAGTTTTGGATGTAGGGGAAAGGATTTTAAGCACTGATTATGTCAACCTTTCCATTTCCAGAAAAGAAAATCCTCAATATTTTTGCAGAAGAAGGAAATAAATTACTTCTTGGGTAATTCTTATTTTATGTTGTCTCACAACTTTAGTCGAATATTCTAACTATTTTGTACAAATAGGTAAGGCTGAGATACCTTTAAATGTCTTTTGATAGTATGGACACAGCTGTCCTCAGCTGGGTAATTTGTTTTAATTATTTGTTTTTCATTTGTTGAGATAAAATTGTTCTCCATGTAACTTCTGCCCAGAGGACTCATGCCGTGATTTGCAGTCATATAGCTCAATCTTTCCACCTTCCTTGGGCCACCTTTAGTATTTTAAGGTATTCTTCTCTGAGAGAAATATGCCATTTTTTGTTACTATTTTAAAGGGCTTTGGGGGAAAATCTTCCTGTCCTAGAAGTGTCCTATTTAATTATCATTTAATTATTTTGTTATACCATCAAAATTTGGAATCTACAACTAAGCACAATATTTTGAATGTATCCTGTCAAAGGATTCTAGAGCAATATAACTTTTATAATCAAGAAATACTCTGAATATGCTCAAAGCTTATGTTGACTTCATGTGGCTACTCTACACTCCTACTGATTGAGTCAGAAGTTTGGGTTACTGAGTTTCGTATAATTCTCTAGCAATTGTGATTTGTAATGCATATATCTAATACGAATTTTGTGGTACTGATGTCTGAACTAGAGAAGGAAATATGTAGATCCTGTTGGAAATATAAATTACATTATATTGACCTAAGCTGCAATAAATGAACTACTGAAAGTTCTTACCTATTCAATTTTATGAGTATTAAAAGTACAATTTGTTAACAATGTTGTAGGTTTCTTCATTTTATTTGTATACCTATTATAAGTCAAAAACAAAATTATTATGGTCTGAATGAAAACCCTAAGCTTCTGAATCATCTGTAATAAGCTACCTTTGTAGGTATCCCTTAAGCAAATCATTCCTCTTTGCTGCCCTAAGTTACAATTTTTATGACAACTTCTATAAGTTTTAATCAGTTTATAATGTGTATGTTCAAGTGTAGCATATGTATATAAAATATACATATATATGTATATGTATATATGCATATATATAGATTTTAAATTAGATTACAACTATAAGAATACTTGTTTAGCCAGTATTTCCCAGTCCTTCCAGTCACTGTCTTTCTCAAGGTTAACCACACTCTTCATATATAAAATTACAGGATGGTTCTGCCTTGTGATGAACTATTCATATGTGAATTGTGTCTTGCTTCTTTAATTCACTACCATCTTTATGATATGAGGATTAGTGCTTATAATTAAAAGTCATTTACTCACATTGCTGTATTGCATTTTATTCTGTGACCTATTCTATGCTCTATATTCTATGTTCTATATTCTGTATTAAGTACTCTCTGTTCTCTATTCTGTCTTCTATATTCTACATTCTGTATTCCTAATCTCATATCCTGTATTCTGTAGAACCTATCCATATACTGTATTCTGTATTTTATATACTACACTCTGTATTCTGTAGGCTTTGTTTTATGCTCTATATTCTTATGCCATAGTCATTCCATAGTGAACGGCTCTCTCAATAGTTCTATTTTTTTGATAGTATGAATAGTGTGTTCTAGACATGCAAAACAGGCCTTGTGAGGATTCTCTGTTTACAGTTGAGTTGGGACAGCAATCAGGGTGGAACTATTGGGTAATAGAATGCCTATAGGTTACTACTGCTTGAGCTTTTCTTTTTAACTATAGACATGTTTTGTCTGGAACTTCATAAAAAGGGAATTGTTGCTGGGTACTTGTAGTTATGCCTGTAATAGAAGGCTGAGAGCTGAAGGTCTCAGTGTGAAGCCAGCCCAGGTAGGCAAATCTGTGAGACTCTTATCTCTAATTAACCATAAAAAACCAGAAGTGGACCAGTGGCTCAAAGTGGTACAGAGCTAGCCTTGCACACAAAAGCTCAGAGGCAGTGCCCAGACCTTGACTTTAAGCCCTATGACTAGCAAAAATAAATGAATTAATAAAAATTAAAAAAATTTAAATAAGGTAATTTGTATGCCAAATAATATTTTTGTGTCTGGCTTCCTCCATAATATGCCTTTAAGATTAATTCGCTTTTCTTCTTAGTGTTTTAATGCCAAAGGATGTAGTTTCTTAACCTACACAATGGAAATGGTTGGGCTTAATGGACTCTGACTACTTTTTGGATTTCTTGAGTCAGTGACAAAGCTCTTTCCACTGTTTTGCAAGAATTTAAAAGCAGGAATTCTGACCTGAATCGGTTGCCAGGATACAATAACAATATTGGGAATGACAATTTTGATCATGTAATCCGGTGAGAGCACTGATGCTGCATGTCTGGTCAGGGAACATTTTATGCACCTGTTATGTAAGGTCAGAGCCAGTGTTCTAACTCAGGGTGCCCTCGCCGACACCTGAGCTCTCCCACACGCAGCATTCTTCCTGTGTGACTTAGTTGAGTTGCCCACATTGCAATTAAAAATCATTGATAAACAGGATTAAAATAAAACTCTAGGCAAGACTCCTCTCTAGTTTTGTTCATCTATGTGGGTATTGTTGAGGAATTATCTCGTATTCAAAGTGTGGCCCTTTGCTTCTATTTGTAGACCTTAGTAAGTCGCTTAAATATGCAGTCCACGTTTCCTCACCTAGAAATGGAGGTAATGATAGTTATGTCACAGGTTGTTAGGAAGGACGGAGTGAGATGAAGCATTGAAGCACTCACAGTTCCTGGAAGATGGGTATGGGTAGTGCACAGTAAAGTTCTTCTCTTCAGCATGTCATCTGGAGCTTTTGGAGCTTTGGTTTCTCACTGAAGTTCCATTTCTATGCCAGGCCTATTTGTTCACATTTGCTGGGCCAAAGATGGGTGTAAATGAGATGTAGTAAACAGCCACAGGAACTGTAGTTAGTTCTACAAAGAGAGAAACTTTCAATGAAGAATGGAGTGGAGCAGTTAATTGAGCAGAATGAGCAATGGCCTGCATACAGGGAGCCCTGGGTCCTAACAACTCGTTGAGTCATGAACGATTTTGTGATTTTGAATGTGACACTCAATGTCTCTGGAAAAAATGGCACAGGTTGATGGTTTAGACACGGTGCTTTTCATTGAATTCTTAAAACTCTTCAAAAAGAAACTTGCTCACAAGGGAAGACAATATAGGTCAGAAGTTAAGCAAATAAATGTATTTAAATTAGATGAATTGGACTTGAGTCTTGATCCCTGATGTTTTCATTAATAACCTGAATAAAAAGTCTCAGACAAGACAGTGCATTGCTCTCCTTCCTGGCTACCAGCTCTGTAATGCAGGTTGTAATGGAGATGGTTAGGGTAAGAATACTTTTTTGTCATAGTGCTGGACACAAAAGAATCAGTCGACAAATGTGAACTATTGTTCACAAAATAGGTATCATATTTACTTCTTCAGATGGTTGTGACTACTGAAATGAAATAGGAACATTGAGCAACTGATTCTAAAGACACAGCAGGCCCAATTGCTCTGTAGACATTGTAATTTATAAAGGAATGGCTGGGAATGCTATGTGAGTGAGGAGCTTGGAGGGAAAGTCAAAAATCTTCTGTAACAAATTAATGTGATAACTAATTTTTTTTTTGTTATTGGTCATGGGGCTTGAACTCTGGGCCTGAGTACTGTCCCTCAGCTCTTCAGCTCAAGGCTAGTGCTCTATTTAAGCCACAGCACCACTTCCAATTTTCTGGTTAATTAGATAAGAGTCTCACAGGACTTTCCTGCTCAGACTGGCTTTGAACTGTGATCCTCAGATCTCAGTCTTAGATCTCAACCAACATGGGCCATTGGCACCCAGCTAGTGTTAACTATTTTTAATGGTAGAATATAAAAGTATAGCTGGATAAAAGTTACAATTACATCTATGTAATGGAATAATCATAATTTCATTCTGAAATAGAGAAAGCCAAGTAGAACTTCTAAGTCAGACAGTAAAATAAGGATAAAATGAGAGTGATCACACTACTGATCCTCACAAAATATATTTCCATGAAGTCAAACACAATGTATTTTCATGAATATACAATTCTTTCTAAGGTATGGCCCTTGCTTTGTAGATCTTACATTCTAGGTAGGAAGACATTGCAAAATATTTACCATGTTAATAAAAAGAAGATTTCACCAGTGGTTACTCTAAAAACATGAACATAATCATGTGGCAGAGGGTACTGGGCCTCAGAAAGAAGTAAAACAAGCCTGATCTAGTTGTAAATAAATGTCTCTAATAAACCCAAGGTTTAGATTGAGCTATGTTAATGAAAAGGAACCCACCACTTTTTTTTGTTTTTTGTCCATCATTGGGCCTGAACTCTGGGCCTGGGCGCTGTCCCTCAGCTCTTCAGTTCAAGGCTAACTCTTTCCCACTTGAGCCACAGCACCACTTCAGGCTTTTTCTGCTTATGTGGTGCTGAGTAATTGAACCCAGGGCTTCATGCATACAAGGCAAGCACTCTACCACTGAGCCACCTTCCCAGCCCAGATCCCACCATTCTTAATCTAGGCATGGAATGTTCCAGACAGGAGTGCCTGGTTCACAATGCTGAAGTAAAATGATCTGGGTGTGTTGGAGATTCAAGAGGAATACTGATGGTACTGAGATACTACAAGTCTGGGCTGTAAACAATAGTACAGATTGGTATGGATGTGACCTTGTTGGTCACAGCCCAGAGTTTGTATATAATTCCACATGTGAGGTTTGATGGGAAAATGATGAGAAGACTCTTAGAATATGGTTTGCTCGTCTAACTTATATTGTTGTATCTCAGTAGCCATCTTAGGCTGCCAGGCTGGTTTCAGTGTTCAGATGGTAGTAGTGTTCAGATCAGTAGGCAATGTGACATGCACACTGATTAGGTATTTGGTTAAGTGGGGAAATTCACAGTATGTTGTAGAGGAAGAATGAAATGACTTATTAAAAGATTAGATAGAAAGGAATCAGGAATTCTTGGATGAAGCTGGAGACACTTGCAAAGACTAACTTCAATGATGGGAATTTAGAACTGCATAACTGATAGGTTCAAGTCTCGATATCCACATCATGCATGGTCTATGAGGAGCTTTACCACTTTTCCCTTGTTGTACATTTAAGTTGTTATAATATTTTATGGAATGTATTACAATTATGAAGCATGTATATTCAGGACAGGACACATTATTTCACTGGCATATAGAAATATTGAAAATCTGCTCCTTTAAATATTTATTAAAATACTTTATATATATTTTTTATTTTAAATGAGGTCTTCAATTGCCAAGCAATTGCCAAGGCAATTGACCCAAAAAGACATTACTCAAAAGAGAATATGTAAGTAGCCAGAAAGCATCTGAAAAAATATATTCAGCATCCTTATTAGGGAAATGAAAATCAAGAAAAATGAAATATTGTCTTACTCCAGTTAGAATGACTATTAGCAAGATGACCAAACAACAAGAAAGAAAATAAATTCTGGTAATGAAGGGAAACAGGAACAATATGTTGGTATAAATGTAAAGTAGAACATAACTTATCCAAGTGTATGGATGAAAAACTAGGCAATTTACCTCTAGAATTTACATTTCTAAGATCAAACAACAGCCTACTAACTGTAGAACTGTAGTTCTAGCTATCAAACATCTTATTAGTTAGAGAAACATACATGGTATCCGAGTAAGTCAATATTTATATAGTTAGGACTCTGTTGAAGTATTGGAAGAGAGAAAGTTTCTCTTTGCTTCTCTGCTAGAGTAGCCTTATTACCATGATCATTACCAACCAAGTGAGATCCAATTGTGCCAGGCCCTTAGTTATAAGTACTGGAGGAACAGCAGCCATACTCTTCTCTCTCTCTTTTTTTTTACTTTGTTTTTATTGTGAAAATGCCACACATAGGGGATACAATTACATGGGCAAGGTAATGAGTACATTTCTTATCAAGCATTGTTGCCTCCTCCTTTGTATTTCTATCATTTCATTATACTTGGAACTTGATTAAGTGACTTCCATAAGGTCCCATAATTTGAAGCCACAGAGTACATTCAAATAATTTGTCTGCACTTGGCTTTAAAATCTCTACTCAGGGCTGGGAAAGTGGCTCAGTGGTAGAGTGCTTTCCTTGCATGCATGAACCCCTGGGTTTGATTTCGCAGCACCACATTAGAAGAAAAAGCTAGAAATGGTGCTTTGGCTCAAGTGGTAGAGCACTAGCCTTGAGCTGAAGAGCTGAGGAACAGTGCCCAGGCCCAGAGTTCAGGCCCCATGACAGACAAAATAAATAAATAAATAAATAAAATCTCTACTCATTCAGTGGCAAATGGAGGAATGAAGACAGCATTCTTTTTTTTATTATTATTATTGTGAAAATACCGTAGATGGGTTACAATTACATGGGCAAGGTAATGAGTACATTTCTCTTTTTTTGGGGGGTCTGGTCGTGGGGCCTGAACTCTGGGCCTGGGCACTGTCCTTCAGCTCAAGGCTAGCGCTCTATCACTTGAGCCACAGCGCCACTTCTGGCTTTTTTCTTTTTGCTGAGGAATCCAACCCAGGGCCTCAGGCATGCAAGGCAAGCGCTTTACCACTGAGCCATCTTCCCAGCCCCATGAGTACATTTCTTAACAAGCATTGTTGCTTCCTCCTTTGTTTCCCCTTCCCATCCTTTCCCATTCCCCCCACACACATATTCACCCTCTTCCCCCCCCCCACCAGCCAAAGTTGTAAAGTTCATTTTTCAACATAGTGTTTTGTACATCTCATTGTTGCAATGAGTCCACCTGTATCCCTATTTAAACGATTTGTTTTTTTCCCTTCCTCTCCACAAATTATACCAACATCAAATACAGTGAAAACGGGGGTTATACCATGGGAGAGGGACATACAAAGCAACAAAGAAATTATCTTATAAATATGTTAGAAACAATCACAAGAAAAAAACATTTGAATATTTATCTTGGGGTTCATTTCACCTAACATCAACTTATCTGACCTTTTCTGTTTGTCTCAGACATATATTAGTTATTGCAAATAAGGGAAACCATGGGACCTATGTTTCTTTGGGCCTGGCTTACTTCACTTAATATAATTTTTTCCAAGTCTTTCCATTTCCTAACAAATGGGGCAATGTCATTCTTTCTGATGGCAGCATAGAATTCCACTGTGTATATATACCACATTTTCTTGATCCATTCATCTACTGAGGGGCATCTAGGTTGGTTCCATATCTTAGCTATGGTAAATAATGCTGCAATAAACATAGTTGTGCTGGTGCTACCAGGAGACTCTTATCTCTAATACCCACCAAAAAAGCCAGAAGTGGTGTTGTGGAGGAATAGCACCCAGACACAAGAGTTCAAACCCCAAGATAGACCAGGGAAGGGGCAGGGGGACAATACCAGACAAACAGACCATTAGCCTGGAGACCCTCTCCAACTCTTAGTCCATTATTTAGTGGCTTCTACATGTGGGAAAGAAACAGCTAATGGAAAAATAAAATAACAAATGTGAAAGCTGTAATCTGTGAAACTCTCTGCAAAGGTTGAATCATTATTTAGAACAACTAAGTAGGTTAGAGATATTTTAAGAAAGGTTTTGATCATAGTAGCAGAATTCACCTATATTTCATTCTGAAAATAGAGCTGAAATTCACTCCAAGATGAATCTATTCTAACACCAAACTTTCTTTCTTTCTCTTTCTTTCTTTCTTTCTTTTTTTGTCGTGGGTCTTGAACTCTGGGCCTAGGCGCTGTCCCTCAGCTTGAAGACAATATTTTTAAGACAGGGAGGGGTCAAGGGTAAGGACTTACCTACCTTTATATTTGCATATGAGCCTACAGGTAAACAACCACTTCATTGTATGGAGAGAGAAGTAGTATGATCTTGGCTGGGAGAAGTCATTGGACAATTTTTCTGAATAGAATTTATAAAATAATAGTAGCTTTTGTAAAGGAATTAGCCATAGTTACCATTTATTGAGTAATATTAAATGCTGACAGTTTTCAACTCTGAACCAAGTCTCAGGACTTTTAATTGGCCAGTGATCTCCTGCTTAATAAATGATTGATCCAGAACTGAGACCCTGTTTTGTCTACTTTTTATTTTAATTTTATTGTCAAGGTAAGGTACAGAGGAGTTAAGGTTACATAGTAAGGTAGTGAGTACATTTCTTGTGTTAAAAAAACTCGTTTCTCTATGTTGTTGCTTGTCAAGATAGATTATCCACTTTCATCTCTGAGTGTGGTGAATGCCTAACAGTCAGACCCAGCAGAAACAGCCAATACCAATCATAGTGCACACATAAAACATCCATAGGAAGCCATTGCTTTTGTGGTTGACCTTTGCTTTATCTTTTTCCTCGAAAAAATCACACATGGCCTTTCTAAAATTCTCCATTTCCTGGATTACATGGAGAGGCTTAAACCTCTCCGTGTGTGTGTGTGTGTGTGTGTGTGTGTGTGTGTGTGTGTGTGTGTGCGCGCGCGTGCGTGTGCGTATGTGTATGTAGTTTGTTTGATATGCATATTGTACAATGATAAAAGATGTTTTGGGTGTTTGGGGAAGAAATTGTATCAAAATAGAAACATGTTAAAAATTCTCTTGGAGGCTGGGAAGGTGGTTCAGTGTTAGAGTCCTTGACTCGCATGCATGAGTCCCTGGGTCCAATTCCTCAGCACCACATAAACAGAAAAAGTCCGAAGTGGTGCTGTGGCTCAAGTGGTAGAGCACTAGCCTTGAGCTGAACAGCTGAGGGACACCGCCCAGGTCCAGAGTTCAAGCCCCATCACCAGAAAAAATAATTATCTTTGGTTGAGTGATAGAATACATTTAAATATGATGAGAAAGTAGACATTGCTTAGATGAATACTTAGAAGGGGAAAGATATACAATACAGGTTTGAAGTTGGATGATGTGTGTTTTAGCTTGAAGACTTTATCCTGAAACTGATTTTTTTGGAGCTACCTTTCTTTCATTATGAGAAAAGTCATTCACAGTGATGGGAAGGTATAAATACTTAGATATTTTATAATTCTTGGGACCAAAATTAATGATAGAGACTTTTCTGCCCAGGCATTAATCTTCACCACATACCATGTAAACTTTTAAATGAAAAATATTAGAACAAAAATTAACAGTACTCACTATCAAAGGTATGCTAATACTGTGGTTACAGAAATGTATAAGATACTGAGTTTTCCCTGTTTTATATACATATTTGAAACTGAATAACAAATCATAAGTTAACCAGCAGAGTTATGTGCCAAATGATCACCACACACACACATCACACACACACACACACACACACACACACACACACACACACACGTGATCTATGGGTATGCTAAGAAAGGGGACAGAGTGGTCTTGTAACCCAAATGAGTATTTCTTCTAATAGATGGGAGCTCCCCTCAATTTTTTAGGTCAGTTGTTGCGCTTGAACTCAGGGCCTGGACACTGTGCCTGAGCCTCTTTGTGCTCAAGACTAGTGCTCTACCACCAGAGCCACAATGCCACTTCCAGTTTTCTGGTGGTTAATTGGAGATAAAAGATTCAAGGACTTTCTTGACAGGGCTGGCTTGGAACCGTGATACTCAGATCTCAACTTCCTGAGTAGCTAGGACTACAGGTATAAGCCACCAGCACCCAGCTGATAGAGCTCCTTTTCACTATGATTTTTAAGATAATAAACAGATCCTTTGATTGCTATTATGTTCCCATAATGTAATCTTAAAATAATATAGTTAACCTACCTTACTTGTTCATTTTGTGGGTATAGACAGAAACTAGGGTCCAGAAAAGGCAGCTTCCCTAAAATCTATCTTTATTAAGTGATAAAGTCCATATTAATTCTAAACATAACTAAACAGATTAATGAACTTCACCCCTTCTCCCATTTCTGTAGCTCATAATTTTTTTCAGACTGTAGAAAAAGTAGGATTAGATTTTAACAGGGAATTATTGAATTGACTGCTTCATGCTTGTTAGAACATGATTGGAAATAATTACTGCATGAGTATAGACAGGTGTAGTTGTGAATTTAACCTGATTTATTAAGTAGAAGGAAATTGTGTATACCTTGAGTAATTTGCGTTATAATTTGACTTTGGAGACTTTGAATTTCCAATTATTGGGCCAGTTTCACTTCATTGTAATTCTCATGTTTCATGGAAACAATTTTATTATTTTACATTTGGCCAAATTTCATATACCTGGTTGTTGAAGAAGACAGTTCTGTGGCCTGTGCCATTTCCTCTACAGTGGAGCTTTGGATGGTCTCCATATTTGAAGGCATTTTATGTTTCTCCATCTGCAACAGGAGACCCACATTATATTTTATATCAATCCCACCTAAGAACATGTGCAAGAATCTGCTTGTGAAATGCCAGCTAGAGATATGGTAATATTTTGGAGAGACAGCATCCTTTTCAGACATGTGAGATCATAGTTCTCTGAAATTTACAGCCCCTAAGGAAGACCCATGACACAGCCTTGTGGGCACATCTCTCTATATTTAAAGCCTATCTGTGCCAGCCACCAACTTTGTGATTTGGAGTAAAGGTGACTTGGAGTAAATAATTTCTCCCTATCAGCCTCAGTTGCTAATATTTAAGATGGACACTATAATACCTTAGAACTGATGACAGGTGCAAAATTGTGTTGCTTAGTTTTCTACGTTCCATGGAGAATAGATTTTACCACTTCCAGGAAAGGGTATGCGACCTGAGATGACATAGGGCACTGACAGCTCAGATGGGCAAGGTTGAGTGAATGAGACATATACTTTCAGGGGAGCAACTATTCAAACACTGAAGGAGGCAATTCTGATGTGCTACAACATGAATGAACTTTGAGAATGTTGTGTTAAGGGAAATGCAAATCCTAGTCAAATCCTGCATGATTTCACTCACCTGAGATATATAATAAAGTAGTCAAACTCATAGAAAAGAATGTCAAAGTGAGAGTTGTTATTCACTGAGAATAAAGTTGGAGTCATACAAAGTGAATAAATTCTAAAAGTCTGCTACACACAATAGTGTGCTTATAGTTAACCTTGTTAACTATATATACGTAAACCTTGTTAAGAGAGTAGGTCTCAAGTACTAGAAGTACAAACAGAAAAGAAAATTCCTAAAGGAATTCTGAAAAGCTTTTATGGAAAACCAAAAGCAGCGCAGATGGTTCAATAAGCAGATGGAGACTGCTTTTAGATCATTGCTCAAAGCCCTAGCTTTGTCTCTGGAAAATGGGATTATCTTCTACACTTTTCAGTAGTTCTTCTGACTTCAGAAAATGTAATTTATTGTCCCATTGACAGTTTGTTAATTCTCTCCAGATTTCACTACTCAGGTGAGGGTGATACCTACTGTCCTAATCAAGCAGACATCTTTACACACAGTTCTGTGTGTAAGACAGTTCTGTGGCCTGTGCCATTTCCTCTACAGTGGAGCTTTGGATGGTCTCCATATTTGAAGGCATTTTATGTTTCTCCATCCGCAACAGGAGACCCACATTATATTTTATATCAATCCCACCTAAGAACATGTGCAAGAATCTGCTTGAATTTCCAATTATTGGGCCAGTTTCACTTCATTGTAATTCTCAGCCTTTGAACTGTGAGTGCATAGTAACCATGTCTGCTCTTGCTCAAAGCACAGCCTCTATCTTCCTCCCTAAGGAAAGCATGTGGGAAAACTCCTAGTTTATGAGTCAGGCATCAGGAAGGCAAAATTGCTATTGCTCTCATTATACAAAATTAAAGGTCATTTGATTTATTACTTTTTCTTTTTCCTGCCAGTTCTGGAGTTTGCATTCAGAGCCTTGCACTTACTAGGTAGACTTTTATCATTTGAGCTATGATCCCAGTCCTTCTTGGCTTTATTGTTTTTCAAATAGGGTCTCACTTTTTGCTCAAGCCATCCTACACAGCTACCCTACCATTTAGGCTTCCCATATAGTTAGAATGACAGGTGTGTACCCCTTTGCTTATCTTGTATTTATTGTTTTTGAGATACGGGCCTCATGATCTTTTTGCCCATATTGGCTTTGAACCATATCCCTACTGGTGTTTACTTTCTATGCTGCTATGATTACAGGTGTAAGCCAATATTTCCATAGTTATTTTCTTTATTTATTAGTATATTTGAATTACTAAAGGAGTTTTTACTGTGATGTGCTTGAATATGAATATAATGTGCTTTGATCAAATTTACCTTCTCTATTACTCTTTTCTATAGAATATAAATAAGGAATGTTTGTTCTGAGAAGAAATGTGATTGGTTTTAGAGCAGATGACTTGAAGATAGTAACCAAGCTTATAACCTATGTCTCCAGATTTTCCCTTGTGATGTTTTTTCCTCTATAGCATATTAGCATACAGTATTATCAGCCTTGAAATGATCATTGTTAAGGAAAGCTAGCTTGTGCCAAATGCTTTTTCTTAGTACTAGTCTGTTGTATTACATTTGTTGTAGTCATTTTGTTATTGATGAGTGTTTTTATGGATGAATGAAAAGAGATGAATATGACCCATTATCGATACGCATTGTCACATAGTAATGAAGAGTAAAAGCCATAGGCTTACAACAGCATTTTCTTTTCTTTTTGGTGCTGGGGACTGAACCTGGTAAACAAGTATTCTACCTCTGGGCTTCATACCTAACCCCTGTCAGAACAATTTTATTCAAAGTATAAAACTTGATTCATTTCCAGTAAAATTGTTTATGCAGCTAAATTTTAAGTGTTACCTTTGGCTAAGCTTCTAATAATGATATGTCATTTTAACTATATAAATTGATAACTTTTACTGATCATATTATTTAGGAGATATAACAAGTTAATCTTCAACTTGACACACCAAATTTTGGCCACATCAGCAAATATTTGAAGAAAAATTGTTAATCGGAAGGCTATTTAAATATAACAAAAGTCCCATGTCATTTTTTTCTTTTTGTCGGTGGTGGGGCTTGAACTCTAGGCCTAGGCCCTGTCCCTCAGCTTCTCAGCTCAAGGCTAGCACTCTACCACTTGAGCCGCAGTGCCACTTCCAGTTTTCTGGTAGTTTATTGGAGATAAAAATCTTATAGACTTTACTATCCAGGCTGGTTTTAGACTGGAATCCTCAGATCTCAGCCTCCTGAGTAGCTAGTATTCCAGGCCTGAGCCACTGGTGCCTGGCCCATGTCAAGTTTTTAAACAAGAAATTTAGTATTAGAAAATACCAGGTAGGGGCTGGGAAGGTGGCTCAGTGGTAGAGCACTTGCCTTGCATGCCTGAGACCCTGGGTTCCTCAGCACCACATAAGCAAAAAGAAAAAAGCCGGAAGTGGCGCTGTGGCTCAAGTGGTAGAGCGCTAGCCTTGAGCTGAAGAGCTGAGGGACAACGTCCAGGCCCAGAGTTCAGGCCCCACAACCGGACCCAAAAAAGAAAATACTAGGTAAAAATCATAAAATAGAGAATGATCTGACATATTATCTGGATACTGTGCCCATTACATTTTGGTCTCAAATTCTATTTTTAATACCAATCATTGTTTTCATCCTTTTTTGTTATAATCAAATCAACATTGATGTATCCTTGCCCTTAGCTTTGCCTATGTATTATGAGTTACATATCTCTCATGATTTTTTTTTAATTTTCATGTTTCCCATGAATAGCTTTCTTCTTCTTTTTGGTGACAGATTATCAATGAATTTTATATTGGGTGGTATTCTCCCCCTGATGATCAATATGTGTATTGATTATCTTTAAGCATTTGAAACTTTTTATTTGAAGTCAAGCCACACTAAAAACATTCCTTATCTATTGTAACAGATGGCAAGGTCCTTGAGGGTGTGGCTTTCTCCGATTTCATCTTTAGTAACTTCCAAAGAACTGTGACACTGATGCTCAGTAATGACTGAGTGACTGAATAAGCAGTTTTCAGAGATGAAATAAGAAGAAGATTTTAAAAAGTGAAGAGAGAGGCAGAAATGGTGAGTGGGAAAAGACATAAGTTTTTATCAACTAAGGAATATTCAAGTGATACAGATTTAACACATCTCAGAAGATGGAGGTGGGGAGTAGGGGGGTGGGGGAGGGTGTCCAGGGATGCAGCAGCAGAAACTGACTATTCACAATTGGCATCATGGTAATCAAACAAGTTTTCATTTTCCATCTGTAATTTCTATCACTAAATTAATAGTCAATATATATGCACATACTTCTTTGCATATACCTACCATGTAGAAACTAGTTATCTAGTATAGGGGATACTTAAAAATTATGCTCTCTGTATTTATGATAAAGGAGAGGCTGGATGAGGTGCCCTGTTCCTTACATCCACATGTGTCAACAAAACATTTCTATATTCTGTATAATTTTATTCAACATTTCGAACAAATTTTATTCGTATAGGACTCATAGGACATGGCTCAAATGATATAGTTTAGACTTAATAAATGCAAGAGCCAGAGTTTAAACCCCAGTACTACAAAAAGAAGGGAGAAAGGGAGGAGGGCAGAAAGGAGGAAGGAAGGAAGGAAGAAAGGGAGGAAGGGAGGAAGGGAGGGAGGAAGGAAGGGAGGAGGGAAGGAAGATGGGAAGGCAGGAGAGAGGAAGGGAGGGAGAAAGAGGGTGAGAGAGAGAGAGAGAAAATGAATTTCAGATAGATCAGGCTTTTAAGAATGAAAGTCAGAGATAAAAATAAAAGAGGAGAAAAAGGAAAAGCACCAGCCTGGAAAATGTAACCAATGGGAGTCCTTGGGTAGGCTGCTAAAGTTTTAGCTGATATATACCCAGAATAATTATATTCCATAATAGCTAATAATAGTGATACACAAACACCATGTTTATTGATTCACTGTTCATAATATACAAATTATGGAATCATCAGTAGGTAAATGGATAAAGAAAAGAGTACACATACATGCACTTGCAATATTAATCAGCCATCAAAAATAATATATCTGGGCAGTTTGGGGAATGTTTATGGAACTGGAGACTCACAAAGATAAGTATCATGTATTTTTTCATGTATGTGAGATTTAGAAGGAAATTTATGGATACTGCACAATGGATTAGGGATTAGACTTTTCAAGTCAGAAATAAGAAGTGGTCCAAAGCCAGTGGCTCACACCTGTAATCCTAGCTACTCGGGAGGCTGAGATCTGAGGATTGTGGTTCAAAGCCAGCCCAGGCAGGAAAGTCCATGAAACTCTTATCTCCAATAAACCACCAGAAAACTGGAAGTGGCGTTGTGGCTCAAGTGGTAGAGTGTTAGCCTTGAGCTGAAGAGCTGAGGGACAGTGCCCAGGCCGAGTTCAAGTCCCACCTCCAACAAAAAAAAGTGGTACAATCTAGTTAAGTCATTCAAAATTAATTTAGCTCTTCTGGTACATTCGCATGCCTCATTTGCATATCATAACGAAGGTCTTTGTTACAGCATCACTAGCTAATCATCAAGCTAATTAATTTAGCTTTAAAGCTAATTATGTTTGTTGGAAAAAATAAAGTGGGTTTCTGAACCTCCTTATTGGCATTTTCTTGTTGGGGGGTTATCAACTATGGGGCCTGATCTCAGGGCTTTGTGTCTTGCTCAGCTTACTTCTTCATGGTTTCCCTCTACTACTTGAGCCACACCTTTAGTTCAGCATTTTGCTGGTTAATTGGAAATGGAGTCTCATGAATGTTTCTGATGGGGTTGGATTCGAAGTGCGATCCTCATATCGCAGCCTTTTCAGTAGCTATGATTACAAGTGTGAGCCACTGGTGCCCCTTATTGGCACTTTGATCTGTGTTATGCTTTACATAGCAACATCTCTGATTGTTCTCTTTCTAATGCTATACTGTACCATCTCTGTTGTTGCAGTAACCAAAAATGTCTATAAACCTTGCCAAATGTTTTCTTTATAAAAGAGTCTTCATTGCAGACCACTGAAATAAAGCTTATACAAACACAATCTAGAGGTTAAACCAACACATAAAATGTCATACATGGAGTAAATCTGTAGTTCTTTGAAATATAGCATGATAAAAGAAGAAACAATCTCTAATTCAGGCACAAGTCTGTAAGTAATAAAGAAATTATGTTCTGGGAAATACACATAGATCTGTCAGCTAGGAGGATAGCTCTGCCATTCCTTAGTTATTTGTCTCAGCTACTGCCCCTTGCAAGGATTGGTTGACAAGATCAAATAATTTAAATATCTTAGCATTTACTGAGTCTCATGCCAACTCCAAATCAAGCTCATGAATCTATGCTCTGTTCTTTGGGCTAAACACTTTCAAAGACTGCACACAAGAGAGATGGGTGTGTTTTCTTGTCTAAGGCAAGCCTAAGATGTTTTTCTTCCTGTCTTTTCTCTCACTGTATTTATTCTCACTGCCTCATGAGAAATCAAGGAAGAAGAGGACTCTGGTGAAGGCAGCTGTTTGTCCTAAAGAAATACTGACTTTTTCCATTGGAAAGCAGGGCAGAGAAAGCAATTCTGAGTATGTAAACATTTGCTGTTGAGTTCCCCCAACACGTAATCAAGAGTGAGCTTTCTTGGGAACTGTAGAGCCCACACTTCTAAGCTTGTCTGTCTTCCCAGAAAGTGGACGTCAGAAGATGTTCAGCATTTCCGCCACAGGCAGGCTGCCATTTGTCTGTTGCGTCATGACTCTAAAATGAGAGATTACTCTGACTCCCAAGGGCTGTTTTCCATCCACTGGCTAATTAGGCAACACGACAACAGGGTGGAGCGATACTTGTATTCTGGATGTCTCCACACCCACAGTGGATTTGGCCCGATGCCGCTGCTAGCCACCCTCAGAGCTGAGTGGCATCTTAAGCAACCACACCCAGACAACAGCAAATTGTATTCTTTCAGCAATTTATGTTCATGCAAACTGTGTAAATCAGTTAATCTAGATGCAAAACAGAAATGTGGCAGCCCTTTCTCTCTTCCTCTTTCCCTTGTAAGACTTCCAGATGTAAGAAGCAAGCCTTGTGCCATGGATGGAGGAGGCAGCTTGACAGACAATATCAAATGACCCCAAATCAGATTTTGGAAGAGCAGTTGCATTTATACACCACCTTGTAGTTCACAGAGTGCTCTCATATATACTGTTTTATTTCATATTTATAACAAAACTGATGTGTAGATAGCAAAGTATTTTATAATAGAGAAAATGGACTCTGAAACATAAACATGTCTAAAATTGCAGACACGTTGAAGGGTCAGTCTTTGTACTTTAAACCACAGAATGTTCTGTTGTTTTTCTTTTTATTTTTCTCTACGGCTTTTCTGTAAGTTACTGTATAGTAAAATGTCCTGGAGGAAGAATTCATCAACTAATTCAGTATATATGCAGTATTATTATGTTCCAAACTTTTGGTTTTGAATTTTTACATTGGCTGCTATACTGAATGAGTGGGGTTTAATTTGAGTAATTTGGGAATTTATTCAGTACTCACAAACTGATTTCAGCTAAAAGCAATGGATGGAATTAAAATAGACTTGCAAATCCTGATCAAATATATCATTTTGACTATGTTCAGTGATCTTGCTAGTGGCTTGGAGATGTAAAAGGAACCAATTACAACATAAAACACATGGTTTTCCTTTCCAGCTCTTTTAAAGAAGGGAAAATGAGTTTAAAATGAGCCATTTGATTCTTTTTTTGGTCCTGTTTTGTAAAGGTGTTATTTTTTCATGGTTCAAATGTCATTTTCTCTAGTCGTGTGTGGTAATTATTTATTGCAGGTGACCCAAGTCTTTCTCAAGGCCTTGCCATCTGGAGTATAGTAAGATGTTAAGGGAAAAGACTTCTCTGCACTGGAGACTGTTAGATTACGTTCCAATGATCAGAAATTGTCACTGTATTTGATTTTGGTACCGTAGGTATTGTATATATGTTTATCTGAATCAGGGAAGGGAAGGGGAACAACAAAATGGTGAGACAAAGGCTAAAGGGAGAACCAATGTAACAGCGATACTCACGAGACATTATGTTGGAAATGAACTATATAACTTGGAGGGATCATTGAGGGGAGGGATAGTGGGAGAAAAATGAGGGAGGGGATAACAAATTCGACAAGAAATGTACTCACTATCTTATGTATGTAACTGTAACCCCTCTGAACATCACCTTGACAATAAAATTAAATTTAAAAATTCTTCTCTGAACTTTTTCATAAAATAGTCAATACTTCAAGTAAACTCCAAGAAAATTTTCCCACTGTGTTCTGTAATTCAGTGCAATCAATGTGCTGTCAGTAAAGACTTCTGAGAATGGCTAACAATGACCATAAAGTAGGTAACACTGAGACTTTACATGAATTAACTTATTTGATCTTGAGGGCAATCATGACTACAATTGTCAGTTTAATGGTGAAAATATGGAGATTTGGGCTTCCATGATCACATGGCAAAGAAATCTGTCCTTAAACACAGTGTTGCCTCAAAACTCTACTCTGAACTTATAGGTTCCCAAGTAGGCTTGGCTGTGCATGGTGTGAACTGTGACCAGTAGCAGTAGCTGCTTCAGCTTTCTCACACTGATCCCAAGTTGCTAAACAATTCCATCAAATGCATGGTATTCTGCTCATGGTTTGCCTGAGGTCAAACTGCCAGAAAGGCAACATTTTCAAAAAACCACTGAGTTCCTGTAGTAAAGATTTGAAAAGTCTAGCTTCTCTCTCCAGATATGGTTGGAATCCACCAGCAAGAGATGAGCCAGGAAAATCTTTTTTTTTAATTGTGAAAATACTGTACAGAGGGGTTACAATTACATGGGCAAGATAATGAGTACATTTCTTATCAAGCATTGTAGCCTCCTCCTTTGTTTCCCCTTCCCATCCCTTCCCATCCTACCCCCACCCCTTACCCAATCCTCCCCCCACTCCCCACCTCGCACCAAAGTTTTAAAGTTTGTTTTTGACATAACAACTTGTACATCTCATTGTTGAAATGGGTCTACCTGTATCCCTATTTAAACAATTTGTTTTTCCCCTTACCCTCTACAAATTATACCGAAATCAAATACAGTGAAAGCAGGGGTTATACTGTGGGGGAGGGACATACAAAGCAACAAAGAAATCATCTTATAAATATGTTAGAAACAATCGCATGAAAGAAAAAAAACATTTGAATACATATCTTAGGGTTCATTTCCCTAACATCAACTTATCTGATCTTTTCTGCTTGACTCAGACATATACTAGATATTGCAAATAAGGGAAACCATGGAACCTATGTTTCTTTGGGCCTGGCTTACTTCACTTAATATAATTTTTTCCAAGTTTTTCCATTTCCTAACAAATGGGGCAATGTCATTCTTTCTGATGGAGGCATAGAATTCCATTGTGTATATATGCCACATTTTCTTGATCCATTCATCTACTGAGGGGCATCTGGGTTGGTTCCATATCTTAGTTATAGTTAATAATGTTGTAACAAACATAGTCGTGCTGGTAGCTTTAGTGTGGTCTTGTTTGTGAACATTTGGGTAAATGCCCAAAAGTGGGATTGCTGGGTCATAGGGGAGCTCTATCTGAAGTCTTTTGAGGAACCTCCATACTGCTCCACTCCAAAGTGGCTGAACAAGTTTACACTCCCACCAACAATGCAGTAAGGTTCCCTTCTGTCCACATCCCCTCCAGCATCTGTTGTTATTAGAGTTCTTGATTTTAGCCATTCTAACTGGGGTGAGGTGGTATCTCAATGTTGTTTTGATTTGCATTTCTTTTATGAGCCTGGAAAATCTTGAAATACTTCAGGAATATGAAGTGGGAGCTTCTTTATCGGTATTAAGAACAGCATTTGTAATTGAATCACGCAATTTAGGAAATCACAAATAAGTGAGGAAATATGTAATGTTTTTTGGTCTGTTATGGGGCCTAAACTCTGGGCCTGGGCGCTGCCCCTCAGCTCTTCAGCTAAAGGCTAGCACTCTCACTTGAGCCACAGCGCCACTTATGGCTTTTTCTGCTTATGTGGTGCTAAGAAATTGAACCCAGGGCCTCATGCATGCAAGGAAAGCATTCTATCACTGAGCCTCCTTCCCAGCCCAAGTTCTCAACTTCCTTTGTGATGGTTAGTTTTGAGTGTCAATTTGACTGGATTGTGGCATGACCTGAGAACTGGTTAAAACAATTCTTCCATGTGTATCTGTGAAGGTATTTCAGAGCTAATATGTGCATGAGAAAATAAAGTAGGGGATCCACTGTGAACTTGGCCAGAGCTGTCTGAAGGACTGAGGTTCCAAGTGGAATAGGAAAGTGTGGGGAGGGGAAACTGTCTGTCTCTACATTCCAGACTGGAGCCCCTTTCCCTTAAATCTTACCTTAGACATCAGAGTCCAGGTTTGAGGGCTTTGAACTCTGGGAGTTGCATCATTGCCCTGCAGTGGGGCCCTTGGACCAATAGACTCTGTCCCTGGGAGCAGGGCCATTGACATCTCTGGTTCTGAGGCTTCTGGCTTGTTGGACTGGCTTGTTAATAAATTCCCTGGCTCTCCAGCTTGCAGAGGTCCCCTGGGGACTTCTTAGCCTCTGTGACTATCAGAACCAATCCCTGAAGCAATCCCTTCAGACAGATGTGTGAATGTATGCTTGTGCATTTGTTTTAACAATACCATTTTATTAGTTGTCTTTCTCTGGCAAACCCTGGCAACTATAGGGGAAGCTAAATTGATTTCAGAGTCTTATCTAGCCCCCCAAATACCCAATAACTCTGTCAGCAGTAACATTCTTTTCAAAAGTACAAACTTCATATAAAACCCAAGAAAACAAAAAAAGTTGAAAAAAAATAATTTAAGTAATCTCAACTAGTCAGAGATAACAAATGTTATGATTTTGTTTCTTTTAATATATAATATGAAATTACTTAATATGCAATTACTTAAAGCATAATAAAATATGAATATTTTTTCTTCTTGAGGATACTGACTGGGGCTTTAACTCAGACCTCATAATTGATAGGTAGGCATTCTACAACCACATGAACTATATGCTATTTTTTTTTCATATAAATCTTATGATTTTTACAGGCTGACCTTTGATCATGAACTTCCTATGCCTCTTATGTAGCTTTAGATTACTTATGAACCAGCATGCCTACTTCATTTGTTGAAATGAGGTTTTACAAACTATTTTCCTAAATTTTCATTGAGCCAGAAACATAATTTCTACCTCCTGAGTAGCTGAGATTACAGATCACCATGCCTTCCCTGAATATAATTTGTTTTCTAAAGCCAGATTTACTATGAAGAATTGTATAAGAGAAAATAACAGTAATTTTTTTTTGTTTTCTCAAACTCATCAAGCATGAGTTTGATTTACTTAATAGCATACGCAACTATCAGTGCAATCAAGAAACAGATCAGTTCCAACACTGAAACAGTGCTTATGTGTGTCTATTCCCTGATCCTCAGATAAGAGGAAGTGTTTGTGTATGTGTGTGTGTGTGTATGTGTGTGTGTGTGTGTGTGTGTGTGTGTGTGTGTGTGTGTGTGTGTGTGTGTGTGTGTGTACCAGTCCTGGGACATGAACTCAGGGATTGAGTGCTGTTTTGGGCATTTTCCTCCCTCAAAGATAGCTTTCCACTACTTGTGCCACAATACGAACATTTTTAGTCCTTAAGTGGAAATGAGTCTCACAATCTTTCCAGCGTGGGCTGGCTTTTGAACCTTGATCCTTAGATTTTGGTGTGCTGAGTACTTAGGATGACAGATATGAACCACTGGTGCTCAAAATATATAGTGAAAGCAGGGGTTATACCATGGGGGAGGGACATACAAAGCAACAAAGAAATAATCTTATAAATGCGTTAGAAACAAATGCATGAAAGAAAAAAAACATTAAAATACATATCTAAGGGTTCATTTTCCTAACATCACATTATCTGACCTTTTCTGCTTGACTCATACATATACTAGATATTGCAAATAAGGGAAACCATGGGACCTATGTTTCTTTGGGCTTGGCTTACTTCACTTAATATCATTTTTTCCAAGCCTTTCCATGTCCTAACAAACGGGGCAATGTCATTCTTTCTGATGGAGGCATAGAATTCCATTGTGTATATATACCACATTTTCTTGAGGCATAGAATTCCATTGTGTATATATACCACATTTTCTTGATCCATTCATCTACTGAGGGGCATCTGGGTTGGTTCCATATCTTAGCTATGGTAAATAATGCTGCAATAAACATAGTTGTGCTGGTAGCTTTAGTATGGTCTTGTTTGTAAACATTTGGGTACATGCCCAAAAGTGGGATTGCTGGGTCATAGAGGAGTTCTATGTGGAGTCTTTTGAGGAACCTCCATACTGCTTTCCAAAGTGGTTGAACAAGTTTACATTCCCACCAACAATGAAGTAAATTCCCTTCTGTCCACATCCCCTCCAGCATCTGTTGTTGCTAGAGTTCTTGATTTTTGCCATTCTAACTGGAGTGAGGTGAGAAGTTATGAAATTTTCTATAATCTTTTATTTTATGTTATTGTCAAAGTGATGTACAGAGGGATTACAGTTACATAAGAAAAGGTAATGATTACATTTCTTGTCTGACTTGTTACCCCTTCCATAATCTTTAAAATCATATCACCTCTCTCAACCATCATCCTTAACCTCTGACATCTACCAACTAATATTTTCCATGCATATAATTCTGTATTTTTAGGATATTTTACAATTTGAAATATACTTTGTGGCTATGGTTTCTCTACCCTTTCTAGACACATGAAGCATGTGTCTGACTTATATTTGACCAGATAGCATTTTTTCAGAGCCCTCTCTCCTAATGATGCTGTGACTGTTTTCACCTTGAGTCAGGTTCTAGCTTTGCTTTCTTGGATTACATGCATCAAAACCACCTCTTTATTTTATATGATAACATAGAATTTTAACTGTGGTTAATGTGAGTTCAAAATAAATATAGTTGATTTTCTTTTTTGGGGGGATGGGGGTGTCCAGTCATGGACCTGAACTCTGGGCCTGGGCGCTGTCCCTCAGCTCTTCAGCTCAAGGCTAGCACTCTACCACTTGAGCCACAGCACCACTTCCGGCTTTTTTCTTTTTGCTTATGTGGTGCTGAGGAATTGAACCCAGGACCTCAGGCATGCAAGGCAAGCACTCTACCATTAAGCCACCTTCCTAGCCCAGTTGATTTTCCTTTTAAATTATTTTGCTATTATGAAGATACTGTACAGACTGTTTACAGTTACATGAGTAAGGTAATGAGTCCATTTTCTGTGGAGCAATGTTACCCCCTTCTTTGTTTTTCCCCTACTATTCCTTCCCTCCCACCTCCCCAACTCTAACCTCCACCCACCTGCTTAGTTGTAATGTTCATTTTCACCATAGTGTCTTGTATGTCTCATTGTTACTATGGATCAACCTGTATCCTTGTTTCAGTATTTTGTTATTTCCCTTCCTCTCTCCAAATTAGAAAAATGCATATACAAGATGCAAGACACCAGAATCAAATACAGTGACAACAGGGGTTATACTATGTGGAAAGAGCATACAAAAAATCACATAGTACATTAAAAATAACAGCAACAAAGGCAGTTTTATATGGTCATATGTACAAAGCTTTGACCTTTTGATTTTCTATGTAAGGGATTTGTTTTTAATCTCACCATCAATGGAAAATATTATCACATCCAATTTTAAAACCTTGGAGAGTTTTAACCACTTAGAATTGAGCTGTCATCTGGATGGACTGATTTTTTTTTTGCCTTGATGTAATGCTCTTCCTTCCTGATAGCATTCTTTGCTCTGAAATCCATTTTGTCTAATATAAATGTACACACTCAAATTTGATGATGTTTGAATCTTCTCTTTATATAATTTTGCCCTATAAACCACTTATTTATATTTAAAGTGTACTTCTTATAATAAGTAAATAAGTAGGTCTTGCCTTTTAACTCATTTTAATACCTTTTAATTTACCTATTTATAATATATACTTAATTTAAGTTTTATATGTGTAACACATATTTGTACATACAAATGTTCATATATAATTTCAATAAAGCATAGGTCTGTATATCACATGGGTTGTTGCTAGGATCCATTATGTATCTACTATCTTGACATATTTTCCAGTTGGGCCATTTGTCTTTGCTTTGCTTTGTTGTGTTTTCTTTTTTTATGTGTGTGATCTTCTATCGCTTTTCTATTTTCTTTTAGATGAATCAAGTACTTTAATGATTTAATTTACCATTTTATCTTGTTAGTTATAATTATTGAAGCAGTTCATTATTTTTAAATGAGAACAATTCCATGTATATTTATTCATGTAGTTACTCCTGCGAAGTGTGTAGATCCCTATTTCTATCTGGTATATTTTTTTCTTTTGCCAGAAAATCTGTCTTTATCATTTCTTCTAATTCATGTTGATCTTTAATAAGTGTTTCATTCCTTAAATTTTCCAGGCAAAGAGGCTTCTATTTTGCCTTTATTTTCAAAAGATGATTTTGCTGGACATAAAAGTGTACCAAGGTTGATGGTACTTTTACTGTGGTTAGTGAGCATGTTGATTTCATTTCTTGAGTGTTTGGCTTAGGACAGATAAGAGAGTTAGAAGCATGTTTGAGGTCTTGCTATGACTACCCAGACTGAAATATCAATCCAGGCATATTATTGGCTGTTGCCATACGCCCCTTTCAGAACTGTACCTGTCTTTATGGACTTTCCAGGAGGTTCAGCTTGGAGAATAGACAGCATTCCTGGCTCTGCAGAACATCATTTTTTCTAATTATTTCCAAAAAGACAGTACTTTCTGTATCTTAACTTGTGAATTAGTTTGCTAAAGTGTATTGTTCCAAAAATTAGACTGTATTCAATGCATTCCTGACATGGGATGATTTCAATTTACTATGAGATTATCAAAACCTAATTCCATCATATATTGAGAGAGTTGTTTTCCTATATGTACATAGAGTTTACAGATGTGTAAAGTACATTAAGTTAGTCTAGAAACATGCATTCTTCTACACATATTATATGTGTATAATGAACAGATGAATGTCATTGTTAATATTACTGGCTATAAGAAGTAATTAAGCAATTTCATGTACATTTGAAAAATGTAATTTCTCTCCTAGAAAGGCTAGTATTTCCTGTAGACTAGTGAAAGAAGCATTATCCCTATTTAATCCTGTGCAAAAAGAATGAAGGCACCTCCAAGGTGCCTTCACATCAGCACTTACTCTACATACAGGCTTTAGGACCCAATTATTTAAATTTCTTTCTATTAGAAGCTTTCTTAAGTGAAGCAGTTTTATGGTATGATTTAGCAATGGCTAAATTAAAATCACAAGAAATATTCCTTCAAATTGTCAAAATCTACCATGTGAAAAATGATTTTCATATCCAATACTAATTTTAACCCCTTCCTCCCAGTACTATTAGATAATCAGCTAGCCCTATACTGGGTTAAATAGTATTATATAGTATTATATAGAAGCTAAATTTAAAAAATTCAGGTAGAAGAATTATGAGAGCAAAACTGACCCTCATAATCTTGTAAGGAGCAACTCATTCCCATTAGCTGATACTTTTTCAGATAAACGAGCTTCTTTTATAAGCCTACAAACTTACTTTTGCATATTTTATACATTGTACACCACACCTACCCATGATAATTTAAATAAGTTACTATCTGAAATCATGAACTGAATGTTCCTCACTGGATTAGGAAGAAAATAAATCTATTAGGAGATTACAGCCTTACAGAAGGTTTGAACACAATTCCAAGAAAGCTGACAGTAAGATTGTTCGTATTTCACCACAAGTAAAAGAATTAACTGTGGATTCTGGCTGCAAATGCACTATTTTCCCTTAACATAGGTTTTACCTTCTTTTACCATCTTGTCCAATTATAATTCATGAGAACCTCCTTGTTCTTGGGCTAACAACATTTAACTTCTTTCAGTATGTCCCCTTCCTCCCTCTTTGTGCTTAGAATGCTGTTATTTTCCTTCCAAATAGTGCCCACCAAGAGCATTTCATTCACTGATAATAATTTAATCTAGATATCACCTTCCTTTTATAAGTAAAATGTTTCTGTTATCTCTGTTCCATATTGAGATCATATAAAAAGCATTCTTGCAGATTCATTTTGACAATGATGTTTGACCATTTTCTTCTCTTTTCCATTAGATGACCTGTCCTAGAAATCACATACACTGTTTCGTCCACAAGTGTACCACTATGCTTTTAGCTCTGGCCACACAAATGCAGGCATTCAGTAAGTGTTTATGGGATTCCTGTGGAGAATAGTATGTAACCCACCTGGAACACTATAACATGTTCCCAACTTTAGGTTTGTGTCTTTAATTTTTAGGATCATCTTTTAATACTTCAGCCCCGTGCCTGATAATTCAGAGTGAATTAGTCGTTAGTCATTCCTTTACTGCTACTTTTTCTGTTTATTAAATTAAGGTTGTATATGATAAAAGGATAGTGTTATTTAGCATGCTAAAATCTTAATTTTGTAGCTAAACCCTTGTATACCAGTTTCATCTTGACCACTGGTAAGCAATGTGTGTGACGTTGAAACACTCAAAAGTCTTTGTCACCCTTGTATTAGTCTCTCTCTTCTTCCTCTTCATCTCCCTCTCCCTTTCCTCTTTCCCTTTCCCCTACTCCTTCCCATTTCCCTGTATCCCCATCTTTCTCCTCCTTCACTCCCTCCTCCTCTTTCTTCTCCCCTTCCATTTTTGTGAGCCAGGGTCTCACTCTATCCAAGGTTGATCTCAAACTGCTTCAGCCTTCTGAGTGAATGTACCCTAACATAAGGCTTCTTTATTAAAGCAATTAGTATCAAATAATAAATGTCGAAGTTTGTTGTAAATCATAAAGATGAATTCAGTTTTCATGTATGTAAAACAAATAACATGCTTGTATTCCTAGCTACTCTGGAAGATGAGATCTGAGGATAATGATTTAAAGCCAGCCCAAACAGAGAAGGCTATGAGACTCTTATTTCCAATCAGTCACCAAACAGCTGAAAGTTGAGCTATAGCTGAAGTGGTAGAATGCTAGCCTTGACTAAGAAGTGAAGGAGCAGCACCCAGGCCCCGAGCTCAAGCCCTCATACCAGCATACAAACAAATGAATCCAAAAAAGAACAAAGGAGTGAATCTGATATGCATATATGAAATGTTACAGTTAAACCCATTGTTTTATTCAATTAATATATATGAACAAAACAAAGAAGTATAAGGCTTTGTTTCCCTGTCCTCTTGGAAGGATAGAGCCTAACTTCAGTAACTTGTAGGTAGCAAACACAAAAGGCCGAACCTCAATGACCAACTTCCCTCATAACTTTTCTTTACTATAGTCTGGATTTCAAATAGCCACATTGACTCTGGGGATGTAGCTTAATTGGCAGAGTATTTCAGAGCATGTGTGAGGCCTTAGATTCAATTGTCTTTGGTAGCCTAACCTCCTCCAGCCACTGCACTATCCTAGGCCCTGATGTAAAGCATGGCCTTTCCCCGAAATCTGGTGACACAGGCCCTTCCCTGAAATAAACTGACTCAGGCCTTATCTTATCGGGTGACATAGGCAGCTGCAATCACAAATCTTAGCCCCGCCACAACAGAATTTCCCACTCTCAAACACCTCACAAACTCCACGTCCCACACAAACCAGACTACAGAGTACCTCCCTACCCCTAGTGAAATTCTCTACCCCCATCCTAGCCATACAACTCCCTTGCTTGATGACAATTGCTGTCCCTGACAGAGAGGGTCAGCCTGTCAACCTGCTGACAATAAACTTTCCTGTTTGAGTGGTCTTCTGGACCGAAGCTTTCACCCATTACCATAAAAGTGAAATAAAATAATATAAAGGCCCCTGCCCGTAGCTGGGCATTGGATAGAATGGTAGAGTCCCAGAAAAAGAGGCAAAAAAGGAAACAAAAGCCCCTAAACTAAGCTTGATTTATAGCGGAATTTCTTCTCTGCTATAGCAGGCTGGTCAAAATCTATCTTCCTCTTGTAATAAAACATCTAGCTCTGTTTCTCTTTCACACCTTTCCACAGGTTCTTAACTTTAGTAAAATGCAGACTAAAAGAATTAACCAATGTAAGCTTAAACAACTACCAATGCGTTTGTATTCACTGTGCATGTTTCTGTGTTGCCACCTATGTTTTCTTAAGGTGCTATAATAAATACAATGTAATAAATACAATGTAATAAATACCACATATTAGAAAACTTAACAAAAATTTGTATTCCCACATTTCTGGGGCCTAGTATTACCCCACATATATAACTTAATTCAGCTAAAATTAAATATTGAAGTGTTTCAATATTCTTAATCCTAATCTAATCAAAGCAACAATTATGTCTATAAATAGCAGTCTACTCAGTAAACAAACATTGCCCATCCCATTCTATTTGTAGATAAAATTATCTCTATAGTTTCTTAGTCTTTCCAGACAAACAGAAAGGAATTCTTGTATAGAAACTAAGTTACTTGTTAACTAAACATCTTGAGATAAGGAAGTGCATGACTGTTTTCTAGTTTATATCTTTGACAAAAGATCCAAAACACATGAAGGAAATATTAGACTCATAGAAAAGTAAATTAAAAGTTTATAAAAGATGTATTTATTACCATATATAGATGTTCTCCAGGCACCTATAGCTCATGCCTGTAATCCTAGCGATCTAAGAATCATGAGATCTAAGGATCGTGGTTAGTAGTAAGCTAGAGCAGAAAAGTCCAAGAGACTCTTATCTCCAATTAACCAGTACAAAAACAGAAGTAAAGCTGTGGCTCAAGTGGCAATCAGCTCTGAGCAGAAAAAGCTATGGGATGGTTACCAAGCTCTACATTCAAGGTTCATTACACACACACACACACACACACACACACACACACACACACACACACACACACACACACGTGTCTCTTTCCTTTCTCCTCCATTTTCCTAAGAAATAGAAGAATGGTTGATGCTCTTCTTGTATCCCCATAACTTCAGAACCTCATAATTTCAGGATCACCTGTATACTTTAGAGTCCTGGTTGAGGTAGCACACCTCTGTTGTCCATGGGATTATGAGTGTGTGTATGTGTGTGTGTGTGTGTGTGTGTGTGTGCAAATGTTTGCAAGCAGGGATTAGCAGAAAGAGCAATATTAGTGGCAAAATACTATTGGCTAAATGTTTAAAGACACTGTGATATCTAGATTCTCTGAACTATGTGAGGGATTGAGAAAAGTTAAGCATGTCGAAGATGAGAAAGCACTGAAGTTAGGATGACCATGCAAGCCAGTTGCTACTTACGCCATCCTTACGGTATCATTTTTGTAGGTAAGGAAGGCATGATATTTATCTTTCTGTTTCATCACCTTACATAGAAAAAGTCGAAAGAGCTAGTGAAAAGCATATTGCTTGAAAGCTTTGCAAATCAATTTAATTGTAATAATAGTTATGAATTGATTTTTATCACCATCAATAACCATTACATAGAAAAATAGAAAACTAACATTGGTTCTAGTAACACTATTGGTCTGTAAACTCTGTTTACTTTTATTTTTTCTTATGTATCAGATTCTGAGCCAGTTGATAAATATATGCCTTTCATGATCACATCTTTTTCTTTTCAAATGAGAAAAAATGAGAGTTCTACAGTTTGCTGCATAAATGTAAAAGCAGACTTCAAGGATGGGATTTTGAGTTTGAGAAAAGTTTTCTAATAACCCAGCTCTAATCCAGGTTCTCACCATCATTTTAATCCCCAGCCATTTGAATTAAATAACTATGATAACTTTTGGAAATAAGGAATGATTTCTAAAACATGGTAAATCACCTTTGGATGTATAGCATTCCTAAAATGATCCGGACAAAACATTTTGATGATATGGGCAATGATGTGGGTACTTCCTGGATTTCCTTGTAGAGGCCTGCTCCTCATCTGTGCATTATCTATCCTAAACCACTTATCCAGCCCAACAATAGGCTCTGGCGGCAAGTAGGAAGGAAATAAACTCTTCCTACATTTCCTCATAGCAGAGAGTCTTCAAAAAGAAAATCACCTCTCCTTTGTTCTTCCCCAGCGCCACTTCCACTCCTGGGAAACTCTTTTTGGTTATATTTGAGGTTATCAGAGCAAGTTACACAATCACTAATTCTTTTGTCAGGCATTGAATTTTCCTACAACAGAACACGTGTTTGAGACACATTTGATATAGTCTAAAATGAATAATGAGAATAACAAGAAAAGATTAATAGTAGTCCATCAACAGTTAGAAGAAGCTTTTGTGGGGACAAAGAATTGGGGATTGCAATTGTGAAGGGAAAAAATCATACATTTTGGATTTATGTTCGCTTTTGGAATGTGCTGAGAGTGATTCGGAACTAACTTAAATCTGTTAAGATCTTTGCTCAAGAGATGTTTACTTTTCTTGGACTCTTAGAAATTACCTAGTAAAATCACATCATTACAATTGGAAGATTAGCTATTATTAACTGTAAAGCTCATCACATATACTTGGTATTGTTCTAAGCAGTAAACACATACACACATGTAATACAATATATGGATTATGCTTAAGCCTTATAACAATTGTACAATGTGCATATTATGACCTCTATTTTACATGTTAGGAAACTGAGACCCAGAGAAAATAAATGACTTGCCCCAGGCAACATAGCAATTGGTGAGTCAAGTTTTGCACCCAGAGACACCTTGTTCTAAAACCTGGTTCCATTCCATTACACTTTGTCTTACAGAGACAGGAATAGAAACAGACTTCCTGGCTCCCTGTTCCATTCTCTATTAACTTGTGAGTGAGTTTGGTGTTCTAACCCATGACTGTGATATAGAGTGACCTTGTCCTCTGGGCTCACTGCATTTACTACATCATTGGGAAAGGACAAAGCTACCACCAAAGGGCAGACCTGGGACTAATAATTACTTTTTACAGGAAAAAATTATACAAAAGAAAGGATCTACTCTTACTTTGATAATGTTAAGGATATTGCTTTGATACTCATGCCTATAATCCTAGCTACTCAGGAGGCTGAGATCTAAGATTCACAGTTCTGTAGCCAGCCCAGGAATGAAAAAGTCACTGTCGACTCTTACCTCCAATTAACCACCAGAAAACCAGAAGTGGGTTGTGGTTCAAAGTGGTAGGGTAGCTAACCTCAAGTAAAAGAACTCAAGGAGAGCACTCAGGACCTGAGTTCAAGCCCCACAGTGATTAAAAAAAAACAGAGCAAGAAAATATTGTCATGTGTCTGAAATTTTAACTTTATCTGATGTATTTCCTAGAATAATTATGAAGAGGCTATTGCTCACATAAAATCCAGATCTTTCATGAAGTGCTGCAAATGATTGGAATGGTATTTATTCTACCTTCACTTGTTTTTTCTGTTCTTCAGGTGATGCGGGTCAGCTAGCAGCATAAAAGAAGTTGATAGATAAAAAGTAGGATGGAGGGGCCGGGAAGGTGGCTCAGTGGTAGAGCGCTTGCCTTGCATGCCTGAGGCACTGGGTTTGATTCCTCAGCACCACATAAGCAAAAAGAAAAAAGCCAGAAGTGGTGCTGTGGCTCAAGTGGTAGAGCACTAGCCTTGAGTTGAAGAGCTGAGGGACAGTGCCCAGGCCCAGAGTTCAGGCCCCACGACTGGACCCCCCAAAAATAAGTAGGATGGAAAAAAGAACTAAAGAAAAATGACACACTTAAATACTTGTAAACGTTAAGAATTTCTTTTTTTTTTCTTTTCTTCCTTGGGAAAGTAAATAATAAAGAATACACTTTAATTTAGGGCAAAGCCAACCAAACCATATCTCTTGAAGTCATTTGGATAATTAAGAGCTATGGAAAGTTATTGGGTTTCCACTATTTATGAGAATGATTGGTTAAAACATAAGATTGTTTTAGAGTGTAAAATATCCTTAGAACATATTTTTGAAGTAGTGTTGCACAAACTTTATTTTCACAAAGTTCCTGCCTTTACTCATAAGGATGAAACGGTGTATGGAGAAAAAAGAAATACTGAATCTGGGACCTAGTATAAGCCCCAGCCCTGCCTCTTCCATCTCAATTATGAGCTCCTAGGAAAGTGATTCGGCTTTCTCTCGTGTTTTTCTACAAGTGCCTAGTGCTAGAATTTTTCTAGGTTCTCTCTTAGAATCATTCACCTCTAATCATATCTGAATCTGGGATAAAAAATTCAGACCTTTCAGAATACCTAGGGATGGAATCACCAGGAATCCTGGGTTCTCACAGTAAAAGCAGCTTTCTCCACATGTGGAAATCTTTCAATCTTTACCTGATTGGTAGGCCAATCAATCTGTCTTCTTTTCCCCTCCCCTCCCTCTTATGAAGGAAGGACAGTCAGAAACATATTTGTGCCTAAGGCAATATGTCTGATGTTGACAAGGACCTCAGTTCTTACATGATTATGGAATATTCAACTTTGAATAGGGTCCTTGGGCCTTTTTGTGAAAAGCTTCATGAAAGTACATTACTAAGAAGAACAGACATTAGCTGCTCGTATCTGCTCCTTTTATAGGATCTTACAGAATGGAGGCTAAGTTGGTGTGGTATATGAAGTCTAGCATAAGCCTGAACAACCGGTTTTACATGTCATCAGTACTTGTATAAAAGTGAGCTGCACCCCAGGAGTTCAGTCTTAGAGCACCAGCTGAGCAATGCACAGAGCAGACCTGTAGCCGACTTACATCATCTTCATCATGAAGGCAGTCACAGTGCCAGTGCTCCTGACCCTGGCTCTTTGCCTCATAAAAGGTGAGTAATTTGAATACAATTGAACCCTTTTGCCATATATCTCAGAGCCCTGGGGAAAGTAGTCCCCTCCCTGCACATGAATAGATACATTAAAATTCTACAATATCTTGCCTGACACCAATTTATATTTACATATGTGGGTTTCACCTGTGCGATCTTCAAGAAGGGCAAGCAGTTTGAGAATATACGAATTTTTATCATGGTAAATCCTTTTCTTAAATTTACATTACTCTGAAAAGTTAATAGGTTATTAATATTACATCTTTACTTCACCAAAACTCAATTTATACTGCACATATATTAAAAAATTAAAACTCCAATGTAAATAATGTATACTATATGTATAAATAAAATACTTCTAGGTCATGTTTTTGTGTTTTAAAATTTGCAATGGGTTGAAAGTACTTTTGATAAAGGCTGAAGGATTTCTCTGTGAGTGAAGATACAGATTCCTTTAATTTGCTGTTTGATTGCTAAGAAATATATATTGTTTAAATTCACCTTACCATAAACAACACAGTTCAAAAAAGCAGAATCTCAGAAATAAAGCCAGTATATTGCTTATACACAAATGAGACCTAGTCTCCTAGATGACTCATGTAGGTGTTAGAGAGTCAGAGAAATAGTATAATATTCTGTGGCTTCAATCTTAATTCTTTGTCATATATCAAATATTTGTACCTATAATAAGAAGATAGAGCTATTAGAATTCAGAAAATGGAATCTTATACGTACAATGATGTAATCTTCATGCTACATCATAATTATAAATTATATTAAAATTGTATGATGTATTTGATGTGTGTATAGTTATGTGTATGTTTTGTTATATCATAATAGGAGACTGCCACAGTTTATTCTGAAAGGATCTATTAGAATGGTACTTTTTTGTGTGACTGTAAGGCATAAGTATTATTTTGCAAAGTAATTGTACTTTACTGTGTGACCAACCCTTGAGATCTTTTGGTGCAAGGCCTTCATTTACTTGCCATGGCAAATCTTAATGTGTTTAAAATAATTCCTGCCTTTACAAAATGTTGTCATTAAGGCAGTGGAAGCATTGTATTGGGTGAATTGTTTGTTTTGTTTGCTAAATATTTTACATTCAACATGGCTTCTGCATTTTGTTCCAGATGCTGTCAGTAAGGATGCTAATCAGGTTAGTCTTGCTTTTTCTCCTTGAAGCCATTCCAAGATCTCTTCAGAAAAATGGTTTGTGGGAACTTTCATGTTAATAACACAGGCAGATTACATCAATAAGCACTAATAGCTTTTGTTAAAAACCCAGGAAGAAGTCTTTATATATCAAGACATGATTCTCTCTCACTCTCTCTCTCCCTGTCTTTCTCTTTCTCTGTCTCTCTTCTCTGTCACTCTGGCTTTCTCTCTCAGATACATACATTCAATATATTAATGATAGATGTCTGTAAATGACAATCTACCATTTTACAGGAGTGCTCCCAAATTCTGCAAACAAATAAACTAAACTTGGAACTTCTGTTCCATTTAGTAGCTGATAAAGCTATAATATACCATATAAGAAGTGAAGGGTTTTTGTGTAATTATTATGCCACAAAAGCATGTCTGTGTCTAGTACAGACGTACTGTATATATTTTATTGAATAAATATTTATTGAACATCTGTTATGTGTCAGGTCCTATTTGGAATGCTGGGAAGAGTCTAATATTCTTTCTGAAAGTTATATTTTAGTGGAGAAAAACAGAGACATTAAAAAGCAAAGTATCAAAACCAAATGCATTGATTAAAATAAAATAAAATACATAAAGAAACGAAAGCAATGTACAGATAAGAATTCCAGGAAATGGTGGTGGTGTCTATTTCTCACTAGGATGCTCAAGGAAGTTTTCCTGGAGAGAAAGCTTTAGATGATGACTGAAAGACATGAGAACTGAGCCATGAAGATCTGTGCAGTTTATAAAAGACCAGCAGAACATCAGCAGTGTCAGATACCTCAATACAGAGATGCTAAACAGACTATCAAAGGTCGTTTCTTTGACAAATTAGATGGTCATCCTCTATAGAAATTATTTTTTTCTATTTGAAAGACAAATTAAAAATGCCAGTCTTCATACATATCTTTGTATACGTACTCACACATGGCAATGTGTTCCCTTAGTAAAGTAATAGAGTAAATACAGTCATAAAATAAAATTTTTTCCCTACTCCAAAATTCTTTGGCCTATACATATGATATTTTCTTGTTTTATTTTCTTACAACTTATTTTTGTAGAAAGATACTCTGTAGAAATGTTCTAGAGAATTTTACCATTGTTTATTGTCTCATCCAAATTTACTGTTTAAGGATAGGTTTGGAAATTGTGCTAGAAATGAAAAAGAAATGGGCTGGAATTTTAGGAAACACAGAGAATATTCACTTGGCCATAATAATACTGAAAAAGAAGAATGTTGTATCATTGAGCCATTGTTTTGTTTTCCCAAAATTCATGATGATGGGTGCTGAGTGCAGACTTTGTACTGACTTTTTTTCTCTCAATAAATTGTGTTTCACTGGAAAAATGCTTTTAAAACATAGAGTACTAGTTTAGCCACCTTGTCTTGGCATAAAAGGCAAAAAGCTATATATATAAATCATATATATCATATATATATGATATATATGATATATATGATATATCATATATATATGATATATATGATATATATGATATATGTATATATCATATATATATGATATATATGTAGCAAAAGAGAGAGAAGTCATCATTTCATTGGAAATATTTCTAATAATAGATTTTGCATATACTGTTGAAATGTCTATTGTTTTCCAAGTTCAATACATTGAGTTGTTTCTAGCACCATGGAATCACATTGAATATTGTAGACCCATAAACATGAACAGAGTGGAAAAATATATATCTTACTTATATGCCTAAGTTTGTCATCAGAGAAGATTTATTATGAAACCAAAGCAAACTTAATTTTCCCAAGATGGGAAAATTCCAAGTCCTGGAAGATTTGGTTACAAGGACTATGAATGGACAACTATTATATCAAAGCCAGAGAGGCAAAAGAATAACAACAACACAACAAACAAAAGTACACTGAGGGCTGAGGTTATCATAGTTGTTGAAAAGTGGTCTCCCCTCAAGATGTCTCTAGATCTGCTCCTGTGGCAACTCTCTCTTCTGGTAATTGCAAATAATTTGGTTCAAAGACAAAACAACTCTTATTTTCCATTTGTATGATCCTATGTCCCAAAAGAATACACAGAATCATGTCATAACTCAGAAAAATAGGACTGAGCCTTCTCATCACAAATTAAACACTGTGAAAATGTTTCTTAACCTATTCTTGAAATCTCTAATGACCATTTGCAAACAATTTTTTTCTTTTTTCCCTGATAATTACTCTTTTATCAAGTTGTGACATTGTAGGATTTTTCTGGATTAATGCTTTTCTTTTGATTACTCATTAAAATATACAGTATAATTCTAATATTATCTTTGTCTAAAATTCACATCACATGGGTTATACTTTTATTATAGACACTGGAGTTTACTACCAATAAGACTTTCTGGGAGCACTTATATCTGGCAAGCTAGGGAGTAAGTTGTGAAGTTAGTATAAAATATAGAACCAGAGACCAGTCATTAATCTACTGCCAGAAATTATTACTTTGCTACCCTGATAAGATCACTGGAAGGTGATAACAATCTGAGAGAGGATTTAGCAGGTCAATCTTAGCAAAAATTCCCAGGGCTGGTCTCATATAGCCTTCTTCTTCACCACCAATTATTCTGTAAGTGCTGCCAAGTGCATACTACATTTAACAGACTATGGGCCTTTAATAAAGCAGGATGGAGAGGTAGATAGATGGACAGATGGTTAAGAAAACAGTCTTCTCTCATTAAAACATTTTCCACTCTACTTTTCCCCATTGATTCTAATATTCAGAATTGTTTCCATACTTTCCTCCAAATGTCACTACACATCCACATTGACCCAGACAAAGAGCCCAAACCAAACAAGCATAGAACAAATATGCACCAAGTTGTGAAGCAGTAGTATCAGAAAATGTGGCAAAGGTTTTTTAAAAACAAAAAAGGAAAGAGAGAGAGAGATGCAAGTTTGCAAACAATGCTGTGTGACTTCGTGGACTTGCAAGCTTTTATGATTGCCATAGTGACAGCGCTGGTGGCACTGATGGTGTTGATTTTAGGGTGTGAGTGGAACTACATCTACATAAAGAATGAAAACATGGAAATAAATTTTCTTCTCCAAGATTTTGGGAGGAGTTAACAGTAAGCCCTGAAACTTCAGCTTCATTAGCTTTAAAGTAAGTCTGTCTGTGCATATATGACTATATATATATATATATACATATATATATATATAATACAAAAGAATTTGGAGGTTTTCCAGAAAATGAATCACTGTAGAAACTTGTTTGCTAAACATATATGACTAAGGAGCCCTTTTAAAAAATCAACAACTGCTAAATGTTAGGAGATTTTGCAATATACAGCTGGGGGAGAGTCATACAGGTTCCAATGATCAGCCCTCTCAAGCTCCATTCACAGAAGTTACTACCACTCTATTGCATGCTAAGTATTTATATGCCAATAATAATGGCACCAAATGCCAACATCACAATAACACAAGAAGATACTTGTTGAATATCTACGGTGGAGCAGACATTTTTTGAGGAGTTTACTATACACTTACCTTGTCTGCCTACATCTTATGAAATGTATAAATTGGTACCTTGTACTTTTGGTAGCTTAACAGAGGCTTAAAAAAATTAACGTACGAAGGGTTTTGAGGTTCTAAATGAACACCCTAGACTCTAGGCTCAGATCTTCTATTTCATTCATTGTATCAAATCAGTGCTTATAAGGTGAATTTACCATAGGGTCCTTCAAGCAAAACAGAGTCATAATTTTTTTCTTTTTTTAAATAAGTTTTTTATTGTGAAAATTTGGTACAGAAGGGTTACAATCACATGAGCAAGGTAATGAGTACATTTCTTTTCAAGCATTGTTGCCTCCTCCTTTGTTTTCCCCTACCATCCCTTCCCTCCCATCTCCACAACTACACCCCCCACCCCTGCCTAAATTGTAAAGTTTGTTTTTTCGACACAGCATCTTGTACATCTCATTGTTGCAATGGGTCCACCTGTATCCCTATTTAAACAATTTGTTTTTTCTCTTCCCCTCCACAAATTATACCAACATCATATACAGTGAAAATAGGGGTTATACCGTGGGTGAGGGACATACAAAACAAAAAAAATCACATGGTATCTTATAAATATGTTAGAAAAAATAGCAAGAAAAAAATTACTTGTGTCCTCATCTTGGGGTTCATTTCTCTTAATATCATTTTATCTGATCTCTTCTGCTTGTCTCAAATATATACTAGTTATAGCAAATAAGGGAAACCATGGGACCTATGTTTCTTTGGGCCTGGCTTACTTCACTTAATATATTTGTTTCCAAGTCTTTCCATTTCCTAATAAATGGACCAATGTCATTCTTTCTGATAGAGGCATAGAATTCCATTGTATATATACCACATTTTCTTGATCCATTCATCTACTGAGGGGCATCTAGGTTGGTTCCATATCTTAGCTATGGTGAATAATGCTGCAATAAATATAGTTGTCCTGGTAGCTTTAGTATGGTCTTGTTTGTGATCATTCAGGTAAATGCCCCAAAATGGGATTGCTGGGCCATAGGGGAGCTCTATGTGGAGTCTTTTGAGGAACTTCCATACTGCTTTCCAAAGTGGTTGAACAAGTTTACACTCCCACCAACAATGCAGTAGAGTTCTCTTCTGTCCACATCTCCTCCTAACTGGGTAGCTTTGTGCAAGGAAGTAGACACCATTGAACATGACTGTTGGAGTAAGTTATTTTAAAGAAATCCTGATTTAGCACCAATGGCTCATGCCTGTAATCCTAAAAATCAGGAGGCTGAGATCTGAGGAAAGGAAAGGAAGAAATAGAGAAAGGGAAGGGAGGGAGGAAGGAGGGAAGAAAGGAAAGAAGAGAGAGAAGATAAAGAGAAGGAAAAGAGAAAAAGAAGAGAAGGAAGGAAGACAGGAAGAAAGGAAGGGAGGGATGAAGGGAGAATGGGAGGGAGGAAGGAAAGAAGAGGAAAGAAAGCAAAAAGAAATTATTGCTTTGATAAAATTTCAATAAAGACAAAGATTTTTAATTTGTCTTTTTTCCCCAGGACACATGCAATGAATTTCAGGCATTGATGAAAAATGGAAAACTGTTCTGTCCTCAAGATAAAACCCTTTTTCAAAGTCCTGATGGAATAATGCTCATCAACAAATGTACCACATGCAAACTGATACTGTGAGTAAATGTCCTCTGTCTCAAGTCAGTGAGTTACCTAGTCTCTGAGCCAAAAAGAGCATTCTTTTTGAAGTATATTTTTATCTAAACATGAAAAGAGTGAATAAATGATCCCAGAGAACATTCTGACACTGCCCATTAGAGAAAACTGGGTATTTGACACGTACTTAGCCTGAGTTTAAATCAAATCAGTTGGGATTTCAAGGGCATTTCAGAGGGCCTGCTAGGGTTACCTTTTTAAAGCATGCCATAGTTTGCTGCACTGAAATACATCTCTGTGCCCCCTGGATTTTGGAGAGAAAGAACTTGAGAGAGAAAGATTCTTTGAGGCCTAATAAGACCTGGCTTTGTTGTAGTGGAGAGTTTGGGAAGATCATGTAGAGGAGGATCCAGGCACCTGTGGTGACTGCCTACTGAAGTCACCACCTGACTTCAGAGATCCAGCTAATAAGAGATGGATAACAAGTTTGTTGTAGAGTCTGACCACTTGCAGCTCAGAAAGCATTAGATGACTGGACATTTATTAGATACTATTTAAATTGCTTCAACATCTTACCTTAATTTCTTCCTAATGACAATCAAAAGACAGAAGAAGGCTTCATTTGTCAACTACAAATCCTCAAACCAGAAAGGACTAAATCATTTTTTTCTTTCTCTTTGGCTTTTTTCTTTCTTTTTGTTTTTTGGGGGGAGCTAGTCCCGGGACTTGAAATCAAAGCCTGGGTACTATCCCTAAGCTTTTTGTTGTTATTGCTTCTCAAGGCTAGCACTCTACCACTTGAGCCACAGCTCCACTTCCCACTTTTTTGTGTGTGTGGTTAGAGATCCTAGTCTCACAGATTTTCCTGTTCAGGTTGGCTTCAAACAGCTTCTGAGTGGTTAGGATTATAGATGTGAGCCACTGGCACCCAGTTTTCTTTCTGTCTTTGTACATTTTTTATTGTAAACATACTATACAGAGTGGTTACAAGCACATGAGCCAGGTAATGAGTACATTTCCTATCAAGCATTGTTATCTCCTCCTTTGTTTTTCCCCTACCATCCCTTCCCTCCCAACTACACAACTACCCCCCCCTAAGTTGTAAAGTTTGTTTTCAACATAGTGTCATTTACATCTCATTGTCACAATGGGTCAACCTGTATCCTCATTTAAGCATTTTGTTTTTCCCTTCTTCTCCCCAAATTAGAGAAATGCATACACAAGATGCAGGGCAATGGAATCAAATACGAGAAAAACAGGGGTTGTACCATGGGGGAGGAACATACAAAGAAATAAAAAATAAAATAGTACATTATAAATATGTTAGAAACAATAGCAAGAAAGAAAAAGCCACCTGTGTCCCTATCTTGGTGGTTCATTTCACTTAACATCATCTTATATGGTCAAATGTACATAGCTTTTGATCTTTTCCACTTGTCCTAGACATATACTAGTTATTGCAAATAAGGGAAACCATGGGACCTATGTTTCTTTGGGCCTGGCTTACTTCACTTAACATAATTTTTTCCAAGTCTTTCCATTTCCTAACAAAGGGGTGATGTTATTCTTTCTTATGGAGGCATAGAATTCCAGTGTGTGTGTGTGTGTGTGTGTGTGTGTGTGCCACATTTTCTTGACCCATTCATCTACTGAGGGGCATCTTTGGGTGAAACACTGGTTATAGAACCTAGGGGTCTTGTAGATGCACGGCAAGTACTCTACCACAAAACCCCAGTTCCCTAGTGTGTTTGTGAACAAGGTTATCGTCTTCAGTATCTCACCACCATCAGAACTTCAATCCGGTTTCCATGCCACTGCTAAGATCTCATCCACTTAAGAAAATCATGTTATAATTGACCTTTCAAAGGTCAAGTTGGTATGTGTTCAAGTAATTTGATATATGCAAAGCAGTATCTGACAATATGATTCTGAGAGGAAAGAGGTTGGGAAAATAAAGGATTGCAGGGTAAGACTGAGTATAAGGGGGCTCAGGGCAGGTCAAAATTCCTTTCTTACTCTCTTGAGAGCTTAGTGTAAGCCACCAGACCAGGTGTATGCATTACTTCAAAGCCCTTTTTGTTCTATGAGATGTTTTAATAGAAGAGGAAACCTATGAACTCCTGACCAATATTTTTAACAGCAATGAAATATTTTAAGACTTGAAAGTGTATTATTGAGAGGCACTGCTTAGATTATTTTTATTGTATATGTAAATTATATGTGAATAAATGTATTATTTTAAACTGGAAAGGAGTCCATGCAATAGGTGAATGCCATCTTCATGAGGCCCCACGGGATGGAACTGACATAGGCCACTAAATTTTTGATTCAGCTAAACTGTTATCATTCACATAGTACATTGAGAACAACAGCAACAAAGAAAAACCTCTTGTGTCCATGTCTTGGAGTTCATTTCGCTTAGCATCATCTTATATGATCATATGTACAAAGCTACTGAGCAATTCTGCTCATCTGCTAAGATTATCCTAGATGTATACTAATTATTAAAAATAAGGGGGCTTTGCATGTCCCTCCCCCACAGTATAACCCCCGCTTTCAATATATTTGATGTCACTATAACTTGTGGAGGAGATGGAGAAAAACAAGTCGTTTAAGGATTCAGGTGGACCTGTTGCAACAATGAGAAGTACAAATTGTCATGTCAAAAACGAGCTTTACAATGTTGGTGGGGGGGGAGGGGGGGAAGGATTGGGTGGGGGGGAGGGGGGAGGCTGGGAAGGGAGGTGAAAGGTAAACAAAGGAGGAGGCTGCAATGCTTGGTAAGAAATGTATGCATTATCCTGCCCATGTAATTGTAACCCCTCTGTACAGTATGTTCACAAACAAAATAAAATTTAAAAAAATAATAAGGGGGGCTGGGAAGGTGGCTCAGGGGTAGAGTGCTTACCTTGCATGAATGAAGCCCTGAATTTGATTTCTCAGCACTACATAAGCAGCAAAAGCTGGATACGGTGCTGTGGCTCAAGTGGTAGAGCGCTAGCCTTGAGCTGAAGAGCTCAGGGACAGTGCTCAGGCCTAGAGTTCAGGCCCCACAACCAACAAAAAAATAAAAATTAAAAATTAAGCAAGACCTTGGGACCTATGTTTCTTTGACTCTGGCTAACTTAATAAGATTTTTCAAAATCCTTTCATTTCCTTACAAATGGGGTGGTGTCCTTCTTTCTGATGGAAACATAGAATGCACACACACACACACACACACACACACACACACACACACACACATATACATATATACATATATATGTATGTACATCACATTTTTTTATCCATTCATCTAGTGAGGGGCATCTGGGTTGGTTTCATATCTTAGCTATAGTAAATAATGCTGTGATAAACATAGTTGTGCTGGTAGCTTTAGTGTGGCCTTGACGTGATTACTTTTTTCTTTTGTGTTTTTTCCCCACTATGTATATACATTTATCTGAACTAGGGAAGGGAAGGGGAACAACAAGATGGTGAGACAAAGGACAAAGAGGGAACCTATGCCCAATGATACTTACTTGGAAATGATCTGTACAACCTGGGGAAGGGGATTGGGGGTAGGGAAAGAGGGAGAAAAGTGAGGGAAGGGGTAACAAGTTAGACTAGAAATGTAATCACTTACTTATGTAACTGTTACTCCTCTATACATTGCCTTGACAATAAAATTTTAAAAATTAAAAAAATGTTTTTATTCAAAGACTGCATTCAAATAATGGTACAAATAACTTCTAGAGTTGGAGACCTTCTTGCTGGTTGGATGTATTCATGACAGGTAGTTAGGTACATAGAGAAAACCAATGATTTTTGCATATACTGGCCCATACTTGAGATTTCTTTTGTTGTTGTTCTTGTTAGCATTGAAAGGAGGTTTCTGTTATTGTGTCAGTTGAGGACTTTTTTTTTAAACTTCTGACTTGAAGGATTGGGCTCAGGGGAACAATCAAAAGTAAGGTCACCAGGCAAGTTTTCATTCCTAAAAGTTATCCAGGCTGTGCTTAAATTATGTTATTCCTTGTTCTCGTCTCAGGGAAAAAGCAGCAAAATCTCAGAAAAGATCCAGGCATTTAGCAAGAACCACAAGGGACACTGCCCCAACAAAGGTGAGACTACTTGGGCTCAACCTGTCATGTTTACTTTCAGGATGATGCCTGACTCTAGTTAGAGCTATCTGTTTATTTTCTAATTACTAGGTTATACCTGTTTTGAAGCCAGCTACTTAGAAGGGAGGGAATGTGGCTTAGTACAAGGGTGGGCTAAATACCTGGTACATCTTATCCATAGGCCCAACCCATGACCCAACTCTCTGAAAACATCTGGAGCACTGACAGGTTCTCAGAGGTGGAGTAAAGCAGGGTGATGTGTGATTTCTGTGACAATTCCTCATACTTCTGTCCTGTTTGCCTCTAGTAGGAGCCTTCCAGGTATTATAGAACTAACATCAAGCTTCATAACTCTTACTGTCTTTATAAATTGAGGAATTTGATATCTCTAGGCTCCATTTTCTTATCTGTTAAGTGATTCATGCATGAGAAACAAAATTTATGATGTCAGCCTTAATGTTTAACACGTATCGCCAGGCATTTGAGTTATTTCCTTTCATTTTTCCTGGTTTGCTTCCTACTGTCTATCTTTCCTATTATCTGGAATATTCCCATGGTTCAACTAGAGTTGCTTGCTTATAGGTAATTTTCAGATTGAGGCTCAAAATAATATTTTGCTAGAGAAAAGGATCCAGTGGTTTAAAAAAGTAGCAAAAGCAAAAGAAAATCATCACACAACCCTTGACTTAATAGTGAATTTTATTTGTTCAAAAAGTATAAAATAAAATTAATAAATAAGAAAGCAGATCTGTATTAGTGGAAATTCCTGGTCTGAAATAGCTCATAGTTAATTGACAAAATGGTGTTGTCACTAGCCGTTGTGACAAATATGTGTCTTGCCTCCAGTTCACCTGGGTGGCTTCTTCTCTGATTTATTCTTTCTCTTCCTCCTCTCCTAGCCTGACACATAATTAAAATGATCAGTCAAGGTGGAAACACCCTAATTACTTATAATTTCCTGGGCTTACCAAGCTACTGTCTTCCTTGGCAACATTACTCAGGAATGTCTGAAGACTTCAGCTGCTGTAGTAAACATAGTTAACTAAATTCTTATTCTGGGTTCAACTGGTCTCACTTAAAAAAATAATACCAATCAGTTTGTTAATATCGGCAAGTCTTTCCTTGTAGCAAAAGATGATTACGATAATGCTATAAGATCTAAAGGAGAAGAATGTTGTGGTAGCAGCTTTTAAATTGTGTTTCTTTGCCACATTTAGACTCAGAGTTAGTGTGTGATGTCTCACTCTTTCTCTTGTCTTCTTAATTTAAGAAAAGGTGTTTAGAAATGTAAAACACAAACAAATATCAAACAAACAAAATACACACCATGTTCCAATCTTCAAGAATTTACTATTTGTTAAAAAAAAATACAAAAACAGTGGCTGGGAAGGTGGCTCAGTGCTAGAGTGCTTACCTTGCATGTATGAGGCCCTGGATTCTATGCCTCAGCCCTACATAAGCAGAAAAAGCTGGAAATGGCTCTGTGGCTCAAGTAGTAGAGTGCTAGCTTTGAGTTGAATTGCCGAGGGACAATGCCCAGGCCCAGAGTTCAGGCCCCATGACTGACAAAGAAAAATACTAAGACAAAATCACCACCCATACATTCACATCTACACATTCAAATGTATTTTACCCAACTAAAAATCTATTTTTAATCTAATAGGAATTTTAAGAAGTAAAATTACAAAATTCTCTCTGACAATGTTCAATTCCTGCCTTAAAACTTGTACGTCTAGATAAACTTCTTATCGATATATTGTTTGCAACCTTAGGAAACTTGTTACTAATAAGTTAAGGCAATTAATATTTGGTTGTTTGCATTTCAAATTATATCTGTTCAGATTTTAAATCAATTCATGCAATAATACTGTTTTTTTATGGTATGGTGATAAAGAAAAATCTGCCAACAGTCTGTCCGCTTTCTCAGTTCAGATTGCTTCTATCAAACACTAATCTGATACTTTCTCTGAGAATGAGATGCTCTATCTCTTCAAGAACACTCCTCCTACAGACATCCTCTCTCCCCACCTTTCATCTTTGCTTTCTTCCTCATTAGCATGCCACCCTTTCACCTGGCAACCAGAGGTTCACTCCATCATCAAATCATGTTGCTACTACCTTCAGAGTGTATCCCAATTAGACTCCTTTTCACCATTTCTGTTCTACCATCTCATCCAGCCATCCATAAAAATTTATGATCTATACTTTGGTCCAGGTGGAGAACTTTTGCTTTTTAATAGATTGATGTATTCATTTGAGGTTTCCCATTATGCAAGTTGACAACTTTGTAGGGTATTAAGCTTATATGGGGGTATGTTCATTGCTCTAAATTGTTTAATATTTTCATATTAGTTATTGTTTCAATAACAAATAAGGAAAATCCATAGTATTAAAATTGAATAATCAGTGCATAGATATATAATTTCCTGTGTACTAGAAATAAACTTTTACTGAGTTTGTTAAAAATTCAAACTTGAACTTGGGAACAAGACCATATATATATATATATATATATATATATATATATATAATTTATACATTAATTTGAATAAGATTGACCTTTTATAACTATCATAGAATAGTTTCTTATTCTTGATTCAAAAACATATAATAATTTCTTATTAATATGTGTTAAGGAAATTTGTTAAATATGTTCCAAGAAAGATTTATAACTTTTGCTAATGTTTAAAAAATTTATAATTTTGCTATCTTGCTTAAATATTTTTGAGTGGTATTCTGTTTTCACTGTCTTTCTAACTAATAACTGTTCATATAGATACTCTATTGTTTTTTTCAGGTTGTTCTTGTATAAGACAATTCTGATATCTTCTGTTACTCTTGGTGGCTTATTGAATGTACAGTGTGTTTTTCTTGAGAATTGATTGCAATATCTGTATGAAAGAGAAATTTTATAATTACCTTTCAATCTTATTTCTCCTGTATGTCTCTTTCTTTAGTTTAGGATTAGAAACTTTAAATAATAGATGATGATCATCATCAAATTGTCTTCTCTCCTTGTACTAAAAGTTCTTTTAAAGTATCTCCATTAAATCTAATATACACCATTAAGATTTTAAAACATGAACTTAAGCAAGTAACAGAAAATCATTTCTATTCTTACCCTACTAAATATTCAATGGTCTTTATCAATATCTTCTCAGCAACTATTAAAATAATCTAATATTTCTTTTTTCCTTACTGCTATAATAAGTTTATAGATAACATTCCTGATGTGAAACAATTATTGTTTTCTTAGAGAATATTATATTTAATCACAGTAACTTTTAATACACAGTTGGATTTTGATAGCAATTTTTTTTGGGGGGGGGGTCCAGTTGTGGGGCCTGAACTGTGGGCCTGGGTGCTGTCCCTCAGCTCTTCAGCTCAAGGCTAGCACTCTACCAGTTGAGTCACCACAACACTTCCGGCTTTTTTTTTCTGCTTATGTGTTGCTGAGGAATCGAATTCAGGACCTCATGCATGCAAGCAAGTGCTCTACCACTGAGCTACCTTCCCAGACCCATTGATAGCAATTTTATTTAGAGATTTTACAATTACAGTGTTAAGTCAAGGGAGTGTGTATTTTTTTATTTTTATTGTCCTTATCTGGTTTGGAAATCTATATTATATCTCTGAGTGGTGGTACTTCAGGTATGGATGAATGATGGGGTCAGCAAATCTTTTCCCCCCAAATGCAGACAAAAACCTACATAAAAATTACCAGAGCAGCGACTTTAGCACACAGGAAAACTTACCTATGTCAGGTGGAGAAGCATTTATGCTTGCATGCTGTTGAATTCTGGGAAAGACTGAGAATCATAATGTTCTTGCTCAAGAATATGCCGGTCTCACCTGTGCAGAGTTGGGGTGGGGGTGGGGTTTGGTGCAGAGCACAGGTGCTGTGAGCACAACCCACAGTACCGCACTGCTGAAGGCAGCTTACCTACCACCCACAGTCATGTTTCAGTGGAAGGGATGGCCTTCACCAAGCTCCATGGTAGCAGCCATGCATGAAGTATCTTCCTGTGTCTAAATATAGCACTATCAGGATCTAAGGAAGGCCTAAGCAATGAAGAAACTCCTATTAATGCTAGGGCTATATAACTGCACTTAGAAGACACAAAATATCCCCCTGGAAAGCAAATGTAACAATGGCCTGTGCCTCTCTACACAAGAATCCATCTGAAGAGGATGCAAGCCTTATTGCTAAAGGTATTTGACACAAACTATATCCAATCATTCCCTGACCACTAAGCTCAAAAAGGTCATAGGGGAAAGCCATAGAATAAAACCCTGGAAGCTAAGCTTTAGAAATAAAATGCAGTGTTTCCTTGGCAGACACACCAGCAGCTGTTAACTGTGGGAAAGCAAGATGCCAAAGATTTAGTGCAGCTGATGAAGCAAAAAGGATAAAGAAGAAAAATTAACTTTAGAGGAGAAATCATAATCCCAATTTCTGAGTCTCTGTGATGCATTATCTAATATATCCTGTTTCAAAGGCTATTACAATGATGTAATTAATAAGGTGCAATTCATACTTAGAAAAAACATCAGAATTTTACTCAGGAGGAACTGTCTCTGAGTATTTACAAGTATTAGATTTGCAGAAAAAATTATTTTGTGTATGTGTCAGACCTAGAGCTTGAACTCAGGTCTTAAGCATTGTCCCTGAGCTGTTTTGCTCAAGACTAGTGCTCTACCACTTGAGCCACAGCTTGACTTCCAGCTTTTTGTTGCTTAGTTGGAGAAAAGAGCCTCACAGACTTTACTGCCCAGCTGGCTTCAAAATGTGATCCTCAGATTTCAGCCTCCTGAGTAGCTAAGATTACAGGAGTAAGCCAGCAGTGCCTGGCTTGCAGAAAAACATTTTAGTCAGTTACTAAAAGTAAAAAGTACTATTAAAAGTACAGTTAAAAGTACTATTCATATTGACCATATGAAGAATATAAACTAATAAGGAACATCATTAAAAATAAAACATGTTAAAATACAAACATATCTCAACATATTTAAAAGGATTAAAATTGTACAAGTACATTCTTTAACCACAACAGAACTGAATTCAAAACTACCAACAAAAATAAATTTCAAAAACCATCAAAGCTTTGGAATTTGTGTAACACACTTCTAAAAAGTAGTAAATCAGAGAAATATCTATGAAAGAAACAAGAAAGTGAACTCTATGAAAACAAAATATGAAAATCAAATACATGGACTTCAGATAAAAGAATATCTGCACATTTAAATAGCTAAATAATCAAAGGTAGACTTCAAATCAATTAGCACTCACTTTATAAAATAAGAAGGAAAGGATGCAAACTAAAAGGAAAGTAAGAAGGCAAGAAATACATGAAAATTAAAGCAGAAGTCAATAAAATATGAAAGAAAATGATAAAAGAAATCAGAAAACCAAAACTGGTTCTTTGAAAAGATGAGCAAAGAAGAAAATCTCCTTAGCCAAATAATCCTAGAAAATGAGAAATAAAATCTAAAGTCTAAATTCAAGAATTTGATAGGAAAGTCCAATGTGTTCTGTAATCAAATGAATACACTGGAATATTATGAACAATGTTATACCAACAACCTGGAAAACAGAAAAAATACCTAGGAAGAAACATTTAAAAATTGGCCTAAAAATAGAAACTTGAATCAAGCATTGGGAAATTAACAATATGAACCAGGAATTACTATAATCAAAGAAAAACCCAGCTCAGATGATTCCACTGATGATTCCACTGATGATTCCATACAATACTAGCAGAAAAAAATATTGTACTTTACAAACTTTACAAAGAAAAGGACACATTCCAGAAAGACAGGATTATTCTGAGACAAAGTCCAGATGAAGATACTGCTAAAACATGTTACTACTGAGAAACATCCCACAAAAACATAGTTATGGAAATCCTTAACCTTAAGCAAATTGAATCACATAAGGATGAAACTATGGCCAAGTGGAATTTTCCCCAGAAGTCAAGACTGACAGAACAAAAAGGAAATCTACTAGTCTAATATACCACATTTGGTGAGAGAGAAGACAATCTCATCGTGGATGTCAATATGTGTTAAAAAAGAAATTAGCAAATTCTATCACTGATTCAATATTAAACCACACTCATTAAACTGTTAGAAAAATGCTCTAGGCTTTCTCATTCAGACAAAGCACATTTATGGTCTTTAAACATTCCTATCACCAGCTAGGTGTGATGGTAAAAAAAAAAAAACAATAGGTAAGAAATCAACAAGTAATATTGTAGTTAGTGTTCAAAGATGAATGCTTTTCTTTAAAAATTTTGTGTACATATGTGTGGTCACAAGGATTGAATTCAGGGCTTTGTGTTTCCTAGGTTGGATGGTCTACTGCTTGAACATCCCTTGGCTATTTTTGAGATAGGCTTTTGTTTTCTTCCGGGGATAGCCTGAACCCTAGGCTTTCTATTGATACTTTCTACCATAGTTGGGAAAATACCTGGCTATTGTTGAGATAAAATTTCACAAATGTTTTTCCTGGCCTTTTCCTTTCTTGAACCATGATCCTTAGAATCTTGATTCTTTAAAAAAAAATGTTATTAAAAAGGTGATGGACAGAGGGATTATAAATAAGGAAGTGATTCTATTTTTTGTCTAACTTGTTACTACTTCTCTCATTTTTCTCCCTTTTCCTCCCCCTCAACCTCCCCCTTCTAGATTCTTGAGTCTTAATTAGCTAGGATTAAGGATATACGTGAGCCACTGGTACCTAGTGACAGTAGTTAATTCCTAACACTTATCTTCAACATTAAATAGGAGCCTCTAGACAGTTTAAGTCTCTATTAGTTAAACAGGTAGTGATTGGAAAAGAAAAATGATCTATCTATCTACATCTATATTTCTAATATGCTACAAAACTACTAGAACTAATTAATGAGTTCATCAATGATTCAGATGAACAGATTGATAATTAAAGTCAATTGTACTTGTATACACTAGCAGTGAATAACCAAAAACAAATTATTCATTCCATTCACACTAGCATAAAATATATTAGGAAAATTAATAAGAATAAAGCTTAAATTATAAAGTGCTGCTGGGAGAAATGGAAGATTTACAGTAATTTTCAACATAACTATGGTTTGGTCAATAACTGATTGAATATACCATGATAATCATATAAGATTACATCTAAAAGTTACTATTACCATCTATTTGTGGTGATGCTTGCCTTTAATACCAGAACTTTGGAGATGTAGCCAAGTATATTTCAAGTTTGAGGCCATCTCGGGATCCATAATAAGTTCAAAGCATGCTGGGCTACCTAGAAAGACTATCTCATAAACAACACAAAACAATAAAATTGCTATCACCTAGTGATGTCATAGACATTACAACAATGTATTATTCACATCTTTGGGGTCATATTTTTGTAAACAAACTTACTACACTGGCTGTCATATAGAAGCACAAACATACACAATAATGGATGGTTCATAATACTGAGTAAATGAATATCCTACAGGTTTTTACATCCACTCACTTTCTTTTTTTCTAGTTATGGGGCTTGTACTCAGGGTCTGGGTGCTACCCCTGAGCCTCTTGTACTCAAGGCTAGTGCTCTACCAGTTAAGCCACAGTACCACTTCTGGTTTTTGAGTGGTTAAATGGAGATAAGAGTCTCATGGGGACTTTTCATCCTGGGCTTGCTTCGAACCATATTCCTCAGATCTCAGCCTCCTGAGTAGTGAAGATAGAGGCCTGGCTATTGTTTAACTTTTTATCATTATTTTAGTCTCCTCCTTCTAAGTTAAATGTAGAATAGTCTGGACTGTCTAGGTTTGTGTAATTAGACTCTGATGGTCTCAGAGTGATAAAATCATTGTTTAAATAGGGATACAGGTGGACCCATTGCAACAATGAGATGTATAAGACGTCATGTGGAAAAACGAGCTTTACAACTTTGGCGCTGGGGTGGGGGCAGGAATGGGAAGGGATGAGAAGGGGAAACAAAGGAGGAGGCACCAATGCTTGATAAGAAATGTACTCATTATCTTGCCCATGTAATTGTAACCCCTCTGTATGGTATTTTCCAATTAAAAAAAAATCTAATGATACATTTCTCAGAAAATAGACCTATCACTGTAAATAGTGAGATAATCTGTTTTCATTAATTGAAAAAGTCAGTATTGAAAAGTCAGTATTGAAAAAGTCAGTATTGAAAAAAGTCAATTCTTCCACAATCTATAAATGCAAAATACTACCTAGCAAAATCTAGCCAGTTTTTTTTTTTCAAGAACAGAAATGGATCTAGGCTCACTATGTGAATGTCTAGAGCCCTGTATAATTTATCATGTTCCAGTATATTTTTAAACCATCCAGTATGTATATTTATAGATTATAGGCACATTCTAGTTACCACACATGAGGGAAACTATGCAATTTATGTTTCTTTGTATCTGGATATTTCACTTAATGTAATTTTTTCCAGGTCTTTCCAACTCCTTAAGAATAGTACAATATCACTCTTCCTGACGGAAGAGTAGGCTTCCATTGTGCATATATATATATATATATATATATATATATATATATATATATATATATATATATATATATATATGGTCTTGTTTGTGATCATTTGGATAAATGCCCAAAAGTGGGATTGCTGGGTCATAGGGAAGCTCTGTTTAGAGAGACATTCACACAGTAAGACCAAAGGAGCATATCACAAAGGCTGGATATATATGTGCATATGATCATGTAAAATAATATTTTATGAAATGAACTCCAAGAAATGGAAATGAGATTTTTGTTGTTGCTGCTATTGTTGTCTTTTCCCACACAAAACTTGTATGAATGTTTATGAATATGTGTATGTCTATATGAATGCTTATAGCATTATTTTTAACAGTCCAAAGTGAAATTGATTCAAATGTTTAAATATTAACTGGTGAATGGATAAGCCAAAATTAACCGTATTTTGGCAATGAAATTTTATTCAGCAATAAAAGGAAGGTATTACTGACATTTAGGACATAGATGATCCTCAAACAAAAATTGCAAAACATTGACATATTTGCCAGTGTATTTATATGAAATGGACACAAAGAACAAATAATACTAGTGACTCTCTTGAGGATGATGGAAATATTCTAGAACTGGTTTCTAGTGGTAAATTTACAAATGTATAAATGTAGTAAAAATCACTGAATTGTATACCTAAATCAGATAACTTTATTATATGCTTATTATTGGCTTAATTTGTTTTACTTATTTGGAGGGTAACTTGTAAATCATTATAATTTGAAAAGCATTTTTCAAACACTTTAGAAAATTAGATTATAAACATTTTTGGGTTTGGTCATTGTAGGGAGAGACTACCAAACGCTATATATCAGGTGGATTAATACTTATTGATCCATTCAACTTTTTCTAATTGAACCAATGTTAACATTTTATATGTTTTCAGCAAGATACTCATTTTCAAATATATTGGCTTACAGATCTAGTATGCAGTCATTGGCTTCTAAGCTCATTTTTATTCCCAGTTTTCAAATTTATTTTTTAATCTTATTTCTCATTTATCAATCACCCTAGAAATCTCTTCTATTAGCTTTTTTTGTTAATATTTCTATTGCCATTTTCTTCTATGGTATCCTTTCCTGTTTCTTTCTTATTTTATAATGGATTGGCAAATACTTAGTTTTTGGATGTTCTTAATTTTTCTGATAAGCACATGTAAAAGATTATCAGCCATCTCAGGACTCACATGGTGTTTCCATTTTCCATTATTTATCAAACATCCCTTAATTCCTATCTACTCAAAGTTAAGTTATTCAATAATTACCTTATTTAACTTTCACATGTGTAGACATTTTTTCTTTTTTATTTGGATTCCATGGAATTTGGCTCAGGCAAATAGACCTTATCATATTGATGGCTTAAATTATTTCTTTACCTAATATTCTACTTATACAAATGCTTCTACTTTTTCTAGGAAAGTGTTTATTTTCTTAGGTGCGATTTTCTATAGAAACCTACTAGAATTTATATGTGTGTGTGAGTGTGTGTGTGTGTGTGTGTGTGTGTGTGTGTGTGTGTATGTCAGTTGTAGGGCCTGAACTCTGGGCACTGCTCAAGGCTAACACTCTACCACTTGAGCCACAGCACCACTGGCTTTTTCTGCTTATGTGGTACTGAGGAATCGAACCAAGGGCCTCACTCATGCAAGGCAAGCACTTCACTACTGAGCCACCGTCCCAGCCCCCTAGAATAAGATATTTGTAATTTTTTGTTAATACATCAGTTTCTGAGACTTAAAAATATCTCTAACTGTATTTATGTATATAATGCTGTTATATGCCATTTACCATTGGTTTATTGTATAACTAACTTATTAGGTGAAAATATGTCACTATTATACATTTTTCTTGTCTTCCTTTAAATCATTATTGTGTCTTTTATAATTTGTGATACACTTTAAACTAATATCTAGTTTTAGTATTAATATGACTGTGTTTGCTCTGTCCTATTCATTTTGTCTTTTATATTTTTATCTTGTTTTAACACAGTTATACTTTTTTATTTTAATCTTCTCTTGTGATAAGAATATGGTTAATCTTATTAGAAAATTATCTATGAGCCGGGCACTGGTGGCTCACACCTGTAATCCTAGCTACTTAGGAAGCTGAGATCTGAGGATCACCATTCAAAACCAGCCCAGGGAAGGAAAGTCTATGAAACTCTTATCTCCAATTAACCACCAGAAAACTGGAAATGGTGCTGTGGCTCAAGTGGTAGAGCACTTTCCTTGAGCTGAAGAACTGAGGGACAGCACCCAGGCCCAGAATTTAAGCCCCACAACTGGAAACACACACATACACACACACACACACACACACACACACACACACAAGACCATCTATGTATTTTTAAATTTGTGGATATAATTATATCCATATGTGTTACTTCAGTTATATTATGACATTTTCTGAAGCTTTCATATGATGTTATCACATTCATTCATTCATTCATTCATTTTTTTGACTGTCCTGGAGCTAAACACTGGGCCTGAGTGCTTTCCCTGAGCTCCTTTTGCTCAAAGCTAGAGCTCTACCACTTGAGCCACAGTACCACTTCTGGCTTTTTCTGTGACTAATGGAAGATAAGATTCTCAGGGACTTTCCTGCTGTCAAACCGTGATTATCTACCTGCACATATCTCATTTTTTGTCTTTATATACTTTTACTTTTTACTACTTAAATATTTCAAAAATGCAAATATTCCACTTGGTTCTTTCTTTACAATTTCTCTTTTCTTCTTTTGGTTTTCCTTTTATTGCACATGGAGCTTTATCCACCACTTGGTATAAGCCATTGCCTGTACTCCCATATTTTTCTTTACTTTTTTTTGTTTTCTTATTTCACATTATAGGCATCTGAATTCCAGAAGAACACTTTTACTTTTCGTGAACTATTTTTCTGTTTATTCCACCAATTATGATCCCTTGACACACATTGTTTACTTTAGTATGTTGGATTTCTTAACATTGTTTGAGATGTACAAATATTTTCCTGTAAGATTCCATTATGACTTTAGCTAATGTTTCTGCTCCAGTGGGTGAGAGAATTTTCCAGGCCATGTTTCCTTGAGTAGACTGAGGGCAAAGGACAAAGCTCAGTGTCAAGTGCTCTAAAACCACTACCTTGCCCTCTTGGCTGCTGCCCTGTGATGAGAACAGAAGCCACCTATGAGCTCTCAGTGATCGCCACCATTGGAAGAGGAGTTTGCTGTAGGTTGGGATACACCCACCTCAGGAGCCTAGTGGGGAAGGAGGTGGAGTAGAGAATGTCTGCACCTGCCCTCACCACCGCCCGCCTGACCTCTTGCTTCCTTAGCATCTCGCTGCAATACCTGTGACCTAGAATGAGCTGTTGATCTCTGATGGAGGTTAATGGCAGTCATGGTTCCAAGTTAACTGCTGTGACCCAAAATAGTCCTATGTTTTGACAGTATCCAGAATGTTTTTCTAATGGGAAGCCAGCCGCGTTTGAGTTTTATTTAAGTCCTATTCTCTCATGTCAGCACAGCAAACTCTATCACCACCAAACGTCATCTGTGTGCCCGGTACACTCTTCCTTCAGCTCCCTGACATTTGGCTGCTTTTCACTGATCCCATGCCAAATGTCACCTCATTGAGCCACTTTTCTTGCAGATTCACATTTACAATCATCATCAGTCTCAGGCCCTATCATATTACTTGGTTTAGTTTGTACAAAACTTACAGTGTTCTGAAACTGTTGTATGCATGACCTGTTTCTTCCTAGCAATATGCAAGTTTTTTAGGAAAACTGTTTCATTTCTGTTGTGTTATTCAATCTTTCTTTTTTGTGTCTGTCCTGAGGCTTGAACTCCGGGCTTGGCTGCTGTCCTTCAGCTTATTTGGCTCAAGGCTTGTACTCTACCACTTGAGCCACAGCTCCACTTCTATCTTTTTGGTAGTTAATTGTCAATAAGAGTCTCATGTACTTCCTTGCCTGAGCTGGTGTTGAACCATGAAACACAAACCACAAACTATAATTCTCAGACCTCAGCTTCCTGAGTAGCTAGGATTATAGGCATGAGCCACCAGCACCTAGTTGCTATGGTAGACTTATAGTGTTGAAATACACCTAAATTCTCACCAACTGTATGAATCTCATTGAATACATCAGCAAATGAATGACTGAAATAGCATATATGACTAGAATTTACCTTATTTTTGCAAAAGTGTTTCCTCTTAAATGTATGCTGAGGATATAGCTTTTGTTTGAATTTTAAAATATTTTAAGAGTCTTCTAAGGTAATCACAGATTGAAACATTCACTACAAATTCACAGCCATCCTGCTTATATTTCTTATATCTGTGACATGTTACTTCATCACAGGTACAAAATCTAAGTGCTGTATGTATATGATTGAAATATTTTTAATCATTTCAAAATTTTATTTCACAATGTACTGTCCTACAGGAAAACCTCCAGCTGCCGTCATTTGATTTTAGATAGAAGTTAAGTTCAAGTTCACTGTGTTCTTTGCTTAGCTTATGTCACAATAACAATGTTTCATAAGTATTTATTTGATCTTTACCACAAATCTGGAATGTAGGTAGGGTATGAATTCCCATTTTTCAGATGAGGGAAGTGAGGTGCATGGAGGTAAAATGAGTGGGTGGAAGCCCTGAATTTGAACAATCATCTTCAGTTACCACCTGCTGCAATTTCCTCACCCTACAGGTTTGTCCTGAGCATTTGTCACATCATCAGAGCCAAGATTTTAGAATTTCTCTTGTCATCCCTGAAAGATATGCAATTTTCTTATCTTGATTATCAGTACAGGAAAATATTTCAAATAACAACAGAAATAAAAGAGATGGTTATATGCTCTAACTAGTATGCATTTATTCACATGTTCCTAGTCCCTTCCAGTTCTGGGAAGTTGGTGAAGTCATACCCATTTTCAAACTAACTTGAAATCTTTAAATATAAAGAGGATTTGCTACTTACCCAGATCACAGAGCTAAGTGACTGGCATAGTTATGGACTCTGAACCCAGGAATTTATGCTTTTAATCGCTACAGTTGTGATTTCTAAAATCTTGCTTTAAATTACTGTGGCAATTTATAGTAATTGAAGCATTATTGTCATTTATAGCTTTTACAGAGTTTTCATATTGATTATTGGCAGATCCTCAGGATGGATCTGTAAAGTAGGCAGGCAGAATTTGGCAGAGAAACAGTGGATTATATTTCAGAGAGGTTGTTTGTTGTGTCAGTACTGGGGCTTGAACTCAGAGCCTGAGCTCTCTCCCTTAGCTTTTTCCTTCAAAGTTCCTTCAACTTGAGCTTTACTTACAGCTTTTTGGTAGTTAATTGTTCACAGACTTTGCTGCTTAGGCTGTCTTTGAACTTCTGTCCTCAGATCTCAGTCTGCTAAGTAGATAGGATTACAGACAGCCACCAGAAACCAGCTAAAATGTTGAGTTGTGTTTTTGTTTGCTTGTTTTTTAACATATATAGTGAGTTCTGTTATTCTGAGTTAAAAATGCCAACTTGCTGATGTATATAAGGAATATTTTTATCGCATATGTTTTGATATGTCTTGATTACGATCCTGTCTCTTGCAGCTGAATTGCAATGAATTCAAGAGAGACAGGAAGGATGGGGATTTCGTCTGCACCGATGCTGCTGCTGCTGTCTGTGGCACTGACGGGAGGACATACCGCAGCCGCTGCGAGCTCTGCGCAGAGAATGCGTGAGTACAGGCCCGAGCAGGCGGTCTCCATGCAGCGTGGCGTCTGCGGGGTCACGTAATGGGCAGCATTCCCTACAGTCACTAAGACAGCGTAGTTATAGGAGCTGGTCATCTATAAGCTATAGATCACTAACTCTAATTCTTTTACTACTCTTGAGAAAAAAGCTTATACAATATTTACAAATTTACAACGTACTTTTGTGTTCGATGTGAGATGATTTCTATGTTCTTTATGAACTAAACAGGACAGGGGCATTTTCCATGCACACACATATGTATACATATAGGGATATACCCATGGATATGCATACACATGGTGTTGTATGCATGCAGAGCTATGTCTTTTCACTATTTATCTATTTATATCCTAGTAGATCCTTAAACAGACTACTTTCCTTAGCAAATGGTATGTGTTTTCATCATTTTAAAATAGTCATGATTGAAACTTTTAAACTGAACCACTTCCATCTGTTTAAACTTTACCAGTACATAAAAAAGAATCTCATTGTCCTAGATTATGCCCTTGTCTCTTTCTGTCTCCACCCTGGGTTATTGATTGTCCTTCACTAACAAAATGCAAACCTGCTTTGCAGGTTTCCTTTGTGACCTCAGTCCTCAATGATATGCCCTTTCATGCTTGAAAATGTAACAACCAATTTTTGAGAAGGCTAGAAAGGTAATAATAGTTATTCTTTGAGGTTCTGGAAGTTTTATTTTTTTTCTTGTAATAAGTATCTTCACCAAAAATAAAACTTCATTAAATCATTTGGGTCCCTCACATGGCTTAATTCCCAATAAACATGCTAAAATTAAGGTTTCAACTCTCATCAAGAGTCAATATCAAGAACTAGTAAATATGGAAGCCTGGCTTAGGTTATAGGGCAGCTGTCTAACGAGCTAAAAATCCTGAGTTAAACTGTTAGTACAAGAAAGAAAAAGGAAAGAAAGAAAGACAGAAAAAAGAAAAGAAAGGAAGGAAAGAAGGCAGGAAGGAAGGAAGGAAAGAAGGAAGAGAGGAAGGAAGAAAGGAGGAAAGGGGGTGGAAGGAAGGAAACAAAGAAAGAAAAAGAGAAGATATAAAAAGGACAAAGTTACTGTATATATGTGTGTGTATACTTATATACAAACATAACTATGCCTACAATATGAATTTTATTTTTACTGTTTGAGGTGGGAAAATCCTGTTAAATCTCTGGCCTAGGAGAAAGTTTCTCTCCCTGAATATTTGGTATATCTCTTTTTACTTCTACACAGAAGATCATGCCACACACCGGGGTGGACTCTCCCATCATATTGAGATATTACAATAGATTCCATTATCTGATATACCATGAAAATTATCTTATTATATACTCATCTCTTCTTTGTATTGTTTTAATTATATTTGTATTTTCATTGTTATGTACATGTTATATTGTAAGCTGCTCTTCTTTTTTACTTTTTTGTTGGTCATGGGGCTTGAACCCGCAGCCTTGGCACTATCCCTGAGCTCTTTGGCTCAAGGTTAGCATTCTAGCACCTATGAGCCACAGTGCCACTTCCAGTTTTCTGGTGGTTAATTAGAGATAAATCTCATGAACTTCCCTGCCTGGGCTGGCTTTGAGCCAGAATCTTCGGATCTCAGCCTCCTGATAGCTAGGATTACAGGCGTGAGCCACCAGCACCCAGCTAAGCTACTGTTTTAGAAAATAGGAAATGCTTATACTTATGCCTCTGTGTTTTTAGATGTTCCTTCAAGCTTTCCAGACTGAATAAAACTAATTTAAATCAGGACTTTAGGTAGTTTTCATAGAAATAACATAGTTGCAGTATGATTCAAATGAAAGTGGCATTATAATTCAGGCTTGAATTTGTTTATTTAAATAAAATGACAACAAAGTTCCTGGAGGACTTTCGGCATCTGGTTATCAGATTTGCTTTCGCCCATCTTCTCATGTGAACTGCCGCCCTAGACACTGGGAGCAGAAATACTTCTGGAAATCATATGTTTAAGTCAGAATCTTATTAGTCCTACATTTATTTGACTCCTACTTCTAAACATAAGATCTCATTGAAAAAGAAAATATTGGAGGAAAGTGCCTCATGCCTATAATCCTAACCACTCAGGAGGCTGAGGTCAGAAAGTAGTAGTTCAAAGCCAGCGGGGGGCAGGAAAGTCCATGAAACTCTTTATCTCCAATTAACCCCCCCGGAAGTGGGACTGTGGCTCAAAATAGTAGAGCACTAGGCTTGAGTAAAAAAAAAGCTCAGCGACAGCTCCTAGGCCCTGAATTCAAACCTCACAAATGACAAAAAAACAACAACAACGTAAGAAATAATGGAATGGAACACTTTTTACAAGAGAAAAATACAAGTCACAATACAATTAGAAGATAGTCTTAATGTTGGAGAGTCCCACCATACTAATTTGGGGGTCTAATAACCTTTGTTTCTAGAAAATCCGGGTCCCAAGTTGACATAAAACATGAAGGCAACTGTGAGAAAAGTGGCCTAGAGCAGGTGAGAATGTGTGCTAACTATCAAGGTAGGTAATACTGGGGCTTACTGCAAAGAGAAAGCAAGTGCTCTTCTCTCTTCTTAGATGGGATGCTTTCAAGAGACTAATTCTTGCTTCACAGACCAAATATTGCCTGTTAATGTGAAAAAGCAATGGATAGTTCCTGAATCTAGAACAAGATAACACTGCTGGCCAGATCTGTTAGCTCTAATTCTGCTTTTTATTAACATAAAGGAAGCTTACAGCAAACAGCATGTGTTAGTGAAAAGTCACTAGATATAAATAATTGAATCTGAGACCCTAGCATTGTCGCTTAATGTCAGACAGGCAAATTACCTAATTGAAATGAGACTTAGACTAAACGGCTACTTGTTGTGCTTCTGTGAGCCATGTTGGTAGGGAATCGAGGGCTCTCACGCATATCACACTTTGACGTTCTCTAGCTGGACAGCATTCTGATTACCAGGGTTTGATACCCTTGCTTTATGCTCTTTCACTAGCTCTTTTTTGTGTGGGGGGGGGTCTGGTCATGGGGCCTGAACTCTGGGCCTGGGCGCTGTCCCTCAGCTCTTCAGCTCAAGGCTAGCGCTCTACCACTTGAGCCACAGTGCCACTTCCGGCTTTTTTCTTTTTGCTTATGTGATGCTGAAGAATCGAACCCAGGGCCTCAGGAATGCAAGGCAAGCACTCTATCACTGAGCCACCTTCCCATCCCCTTAAATAGGTCTTTATCTGCATCCTGTAGGACATTGTGAGCATACTGAAGGCAAGGCGTGTGATCCACCTGAGATCTAGCTCCATTATTTATTCTTACCAAACAAAAGAGGTCTATGCTTAAGCCTCTGAATTCTGCCATCCTCACTAAGCTGTTTTTGTATGACCCTTGTGGTGACAGAGGAAGCAAGGTCTTTAAAATGTCTGAAAATGGTGTCAGTAGAGATCAAGTTCCTTTTTCTGCTCTTCAGGATGTGTGTAGTGCCTTTCGAGCCTACGTGAAGGATGGAAGGCTTGGCTGCACAAGAGAAAATGATCCAATTCTTGGTCCTGATGGGAGAACTCATGGCAATAAGTGTGCAATGTGTGCTGAGCTCTTGTAAGTATAATCATATCTCATGCACCAATCTACTCCTTTCCTGAGAAACCCTCCGTGGAGATAGCAAGTCCTTTTCGTGAAGCTTTATAATATGCAATAGGCCATGCTCCCAGAGTAACTTCTTTTCTCTGTATCATCTATAGAAATTTCTGAAAAGGAGTGGAGAGATGATTAGGCTATTATTAGATCAGAAACTTCACTTTTAAAATAATACCTTAAAAGAGCTTAGTGCTTAATGATGCATCATGTTTCAAAAATTAGTGAGTCCTTCCTTCTGGAATAATAATCTCGGACAGTCGTTTGACATGCCTTGTTTCATTTGGAAATATAGAGATACACTTACTGGATAACAATAGTTACATTTTAAATAAAATTAATAATGATACTGGAATGCATCTGAGTTTATTCTTTGTGTTAGGGTGAATGATTTGAAAGGGAAGAGATATTGGGTTAATCCTCCTCTAATGCTTGTTTCCAGCTGAGGCACTAAAGACCCAGATATGAGTAAGAAGTGATTAGACTTCTATAGTCTATCTTCTAAACAAGGTATAGTCTCCAGTCTTGTGGCAGCAAGACCTTACAGTGCTATATTACATCTCTGAATCTTTAAAATCAGAACAGAGAAAGATATGCCAGATTAATAAACTTCACACCTGTGTTTGAAAATCAATTAGATGTAGAAGCCAGGGGCAGGTTATATCAGGTTCACATGACAGTGATTATGACTGGCTTTCAGACAGGAAATCAGCAGGATTTCCAGTTGGTGACTAATGAGGCACGAGGTGAAATGTGCAAACCTGCCCTGAATCCTGTGGTTTTCAGTTCCTTTTCATGCCGTAGCTATAAATGATATTCATACTTAAACCTTTGAAGTGAAGCAACAAAGTCATTATCCGTTATTACTACTTGGATTCCTTTCCAACCATGTGTTAACGTTTATGCTTTACAATTCACTAAACCTCTATAATTCATCATTGTAAACATAATAGTGGAAAAGAAAAATAATATGGAAATGAAACTGGTGGTCACATGTATTAACCAATTGGATTTTAAAAATCCACTTCAATTTTTTTTAAAATCTCTCAAATCAACTCTTTCTAGTATTGTTACCTTTAGGCTGGAATTTAAATAATCGTTTCTAAACTTTTTGTTTCTTCAGTCATAGAACTGAGAAAGCAATGCTTGTCTCCAGGTTGAGATTATAACTAGAAAACAGGCATGAAAAGGTTTTGAAGCTCAATTCAAATTTAGCTCTTATTAAAAGCCATGATTTTACATGAAGGCAAAACCAACCTCTACAGGGTTTGGAAAGCTAACCATGTGGGTGTGAGTAGCAATACCTCAAAGGATCAGTTTGGTTTCACCTTGTTATGGCATTATTTCAAACTCTTGGTTCTGCCTGTTAAAGGGAATTTTCCTGACAACCTCCTGTTTTGTCACTCCAGGTGGCACACCCATCCAGTTCTGCCAAACAAAGCTTGTAATTGACGGCCAATGAGTCAGTTTCACACCCTTCCTTATCTTTGGCAATTTCTCCAGCACAGGCATTCAAGACAGGGTAGTTCTTGTCCCTTATAAGTGGATCAATTTCAACAAGTTATGGCACAGGATATGCAAGTGATGAGCATGGGTGGACACAGAAAAAATGATTGAGCACAAACTGACCAGCTCTTTACTTTAACACTTCTTATTGTAAAGGTGATGTACAGAGGGGTTATAGTTACACAAGTCAGGTAAACAGTATATTTCTTTTTGAACAATGTCACCCCTTCCCTCACTCTCTCCCAGTTTTTCCCTACTGACCCCACCCATAAGTTATATAGTTCATTTTCAACATAGTGTCTAGTAAGTACCACTCATGTATTTGTTCACTCTTTGTCCCCCATTTCTATGCCCTCTCTTACCTTCCCAAAGACAGATAAACTAACAAGATAAAGTGAAAAGAAAATAAAAACAGCAACAAGGGAAAACAAAACCTCTTTTTTCCATTTCTTGGAGTTCATTTTGATAAATAGTATTTTATATGATCTGGTGGGCATAGGCATTGTGCCTTCCTGATCCTTTCATAAGAATATCCTCCTTTAGTCTCACTTGCTATGAATGCCTGCAGACCTGTATCCTATCCCAGAGTTTTTTTTTAAACCATCCAGTGTGTTTACTTGTAGATTTATAAGCATATTCTAGCTACCACAAATGAGGGAAAATGTGCAACCTCTGTTACTCTGGATCTGGCTTACTTCATTTTGACTTTCTCCGTCTTTCCATTTCCTTATGAATGGTGCAATATTATTCTTACAGATGAATGAGTAGAATTCCATTGTGTATATACACCACATTTTCTTGAACCATTTGTTCAGTGAAGGGCATCTGGAGTGATTCCAAATCTTGGCTCTGCTGCAAGGAACATGGTTGTGCTGGTAGCTTTAGCATGGCCTTGTTTGTGTTCTATTGGATACATGCCCAGGAGTGGAATTGCTGGATCATACGGAAGCTCTGTTTAGTCTTTTGAGGAACCTACATACTGCCTTGGAGTGGTTGAACAAGTTGTATTCCCAGCAATAGTGTAATAGAGTTCCTTTTTGGCCATATCTCCTTCAGCATTAGTTATTATTAGTATTCTTGATAATGGCCATTCTCCTCTTCAATACAGTACCATGTTTTTAACAGCATAAAAGAAGCTGAAGAAATTGCCAAACAAGAAGGTGGAAACAGAATTCGACGAGATGCTGAAAGGGTAAATAACTCATTTACACAATTTTTTTGGGGGGGGAAGAGGGTGTGTGTGTGTGTGTGTGTGTGTGTGTGTGTGTGTGTGTGTGTACCATGGACTTGAATTCAGGGCCTGAGTGCTTTCCCTTAGCTTTTTTGCTCAAAGTTGCCACTCTACCACTTGAACCACAGCTCCACTTCTGGCTTTTAGTGGTTAATTAGAGATAAGAGTCTCATGAACTTAACTGTCTGGGCTAGCTTAAAACTCCAATCCTCAGATTTCTGCCTTCTGAGTAGCCAGGATTATAAGCATAAGCCACTAGTGCCTGTTTTAAAATTTGATTCTTGTAGCCATAACATTAACAAAATTATGATGATGGCTTTTGAAATCACACAATAAACATGAACTTTTTCACCACATGTATTTAAAAATATTAAAAGTCTTCAAATTTACTATTTGTTTATCATAATAGATTAATCATTAGGTATAGATTTAACACCGCATTTCTCATATAAGGATGAAAACATGCAATTTCCAACCTTGACTCCTCACTCTACCCCAAAAGGACACATAAGAGAATGTGTGTACTCACAAAATTCTAATTCTGATCAGACTTCTCTCTGATATAATCTAAGTTGCTTTGGATATCTTTAAAAATTGCAACATTACATAAATTACATGGGAATAATTTTAAAATAAATTTCATGTTTGTTAAATAGTATATACATTGATTCATTTTATATAAAACTCTATTTGACAATTGGGAGCTTATGGCAGACACTTCTAATCCTACCTATCCAAGAAGCTGAGATTTGAAGATTGTGGTACAATCCAGCCAAGGCAGGAATGTTCATGAGACTTTCCTTTCCAATTAACCAGTAAAAGGCCACCAGTGGGGGCATGGTTCAAATGGCAAAACACTAGCCTTGAGTAAAAGCTAAGGGAGAGCACAATGCTCTGAGTTCAGCCCCTACTACCATCATCAACATTGCAAGAAAAAGCTCATTTGACTGAATTGGAGTTACTCATTTTTTCATATAGATATTACTTTCAGTGAAATTTGCATCATAAAGATCTTGGTTCATCTTGAACGAAGAGAGCATACCTTGAGATGATGTTTTTCAAAATAATGCTGCTTTTTCCAAATTATTTGATAATATAATTTTTCAGTTCACTATAAAAAGTGATTCCCTTTTGATAATTAAATATGTACTGTACAATAAGCTCACCAGCTGGGCTTCTTAAGTCTCCAAGGTTATGAAACTCTATCTTCATTGGGAAGACAATAACCACTGCCCTAAATAGCTAGGCTTCTGTTGAGAAGTCCAGACACCTGTCACACTCTGGGTGTGTGAGACTGACGAGTCATGTCCTCTCTGGACCTCAGAGTTTTTCTCAACAAAATAAGCAGGTTGGATAAATTACCTCAATTGTGCCTTCCTGGTGGACTGCAATACTATGTATATTGATTGTATTGTATTAATATATGACTTTTGTGGATTGTAGGCTCCATTTTTGTACATCAAGAGCTGACCTCCCATATCATAATGCTGCTTAATGTAGTTGAGCTCCCAGTAGTTTCTAGTAGCAGTCTGAGATCAAATTTAGATAAATCAGCTTATTCAAAAATGGCCAAGAATTAAAAATGTGATTCTTTTGTGGTAATTCAAAAATTTCATTCTAAAAGCCACTAGGTCATGCTGTGATAATGAACATCTGTTAGTGGACAAACACAGCAGGTTGTTTTCTTTTCCTTGGATTGTCAGGGCCATCTTGGCCTCTTCCTCTCTGTGGCTGGATCATTAGGCATCATTGTGTTGAATAGCACTTCTTTACAGTGATGGCTCAATACATGCCCTGTAATTAACCTGTCAGTGAGCTGCTTACAAAAGTGCCACTTCACAATCTTTTTGCATGAATCACAACATATGGACTGAAATTATCGTTCTTTCTATTATGGGAATCATTGAGCATGAATTTTCTTAGCATGCTATGATTATCAGGTAACTATTTTCTGAATAGTATTCCTAGATTGGTATCCCCAAGAACTTCGGAGCATATCCATGACTCCTCCAGAAACTGGTATCTTCTTAATAGTAAGCAATAAAAACTTTACTTAGAAGCATCCTAATGAAATTAGAATTTCAGAAAAAAATCAGGAAATATATATCTAGAAAAGATCATAATAGGCACCTATTCTAAAAGGTCCACTATGTCGTTGTGAAATAGATTCCAAAGTTCAGAACTACGTCTAACTGCCTCCCATCCACACGCTAGCCTCAAGTTTTCTTGAGTGAAATAGAAACATGAAACTCACACAGTAGCAGATTATTGTTAGTTTATGATATAATAACATATGCTGTCACAACATATGTTTAGACTAATTTGGAGTTTTTTTTTTGCGAAGTTTAGTCTTCATCAAATAGTAAAAAATTCCAAACAAAAAGCCTTGAACCAAATCATGAAGAAATCTGGAAATAAACATCTCTTTTAAATAAATGTAACTTCTTTGCATTCACAAACTGTAAAAGGTGAAACAGAAGACTTAGCTTCAGCGGCTAGGAAGGTGGCTTAGTGGTAGAGCACTTGCCTTGCACGCATGAGGCCCTGAGTTCAATTCCTCAGAACCACATAAGCAGAAAAAGCCAGATTTGACACTGTGGCTCAAGTGGTAGAGCGCTAGCCTTGAGCTGAAGAGCTGAAGGACAGCACCCAGGCCCAGAGTTCAGGCCCCATCACTGGCAAAAAAAAACAGAAAAAAAAGACTTTGATTCACTTTCTCTGAGGTTTTCACCTATTTTGCTAGAAATGAGCATAGGCAAAGCAATTCAAATACATTTAGTGTTTGTTGGGTGTCATCCTATTTTATTTCCTTGCAAATGAAGCTGGGATGTTCTTGACTTGATCCATATTTATACTGAAACTTCTTATTTTGTTTTGTATCTTCTACTCACTGACAACTTCAAGAGGGATGCATCTTGGTTGCTATGTTATGTGTGTCTGTGTTTGGAACCTTACAAAAAGTTCATTTTTATTTTCATTGAAAGTTATCAAGATTTATCTAGTTCTGGTTTTAGGAAATACTTGTTCAATCACATTGCAACATTCTCACATTTTCTCAAATACACCACAAAGCAGCTTGCAAGTAACAAGTAATTTGACAAAATAATGACTTTTATATTAATGCTCATTACTATACTGTCACCTTTACCAATGCTTCCAGACATATTGTTTTATGATTAAAAATCTACCATATAAAGTTTAAACACCAAAAACTAGGAAAATGGGGGACATAATTGCTTCTGTGTTTTAAAGGAACTTTGCAAGGAATTTGAAGGACAAGTGAGGAGTGGAAAACTCTTTTGTACCCGGGAGAGTGACCCAGTCCGTGGCCCTGATGGCAGAATGCATGACAACAAGTGTGCCCTGTGTGCTGAGATATTGTGAGTACAGACATGATTTCTTCTCAGTTACTGACGAGGTATCAGAGGAGATTGAACCAATTAATGACCAAGAGTATCACTGCATGGAAATCTTTGTCATTCATAATTATTGAGGTTTATTTCCTCACAAACCCTCCAGTCCTTCTTACCATCCAGTAAGTGTGCAATATGGTGACCATTTATCTCTAAGTACAAATGGATTCCATTTTTTAATTGGAAGGCTGGCTTGCAGAATACTTCTCCACATTTCTCAACCCTCAAGTGGTAGAGAAAGTGGCAGGCTCAAGTGGTAGAGCACTAGCCTTGAGTGGAAAAAAAAAATCTAAAGGCCCAGCCCTGAGTTCTATCCTGAATGCTATCCTTGAATCAGATCTCCTAAGTGACTAATTGAAAATCAGTCCTCATAATCCTTTGCCTCCTTAAGAAAAGGTAGGATTTGTGGGCGCCGGTGGCTCATGCCTGTAATCCTAGCTACTCAGGAGATAGATCTGAGCTTCGCGGTTCAAAGCCAGCCCAGGCAGGAAAGTCCTTGAGACTCTTATCTCCAATAAACCACTAGAAAATTGGAAGTGGCGCTGTGGCTCAAGTGGTAGAGCACTCGCCTTGAGCTGAAGAGCACAAGGACAGCACCCAAGCCAAGAAGAGTTCAAGCCCCACAACTGACAAAAAAAAAGAAAAGGTAGCTAAAAGCCATGGAAATAAGAAACCTCATTGTGGGGGAATGACATATCAGACACATATAAGTTTAGGAAAGGGGAGCATCCCACAAGATATGAATTATTGCATTTATAGGAGATATAGCAGACAGAATTCCTTAATACTCTCTTCCAGGTCCATTGATCCCAGAAATTCTTTCATGCTTATTTTCATACCACACACATACCAATATGTATGTATGTGCATATACAAATGTATGCATATGTGCAAAATGATCATTGAAAGGGCATTGTAAAAACTTAATGAATAATTTTCATCATGAAGAGTTGAAACACTTCTAACTCCTTTATTTTTTTTTCTTTCTCCAGCATGCGCCAGTTTTCAGAGGAAAATAATCAAGCAGATCAAAACGTGACAAAGGAAGAAGAAAAAATGAAAGTTAGAAGAGAAACTGAGGTCAGGATTTTGATTGATTGATTTAGCTATGACTTCTGGGGAGGGTAGGAGCAGGAATGTAAGCACATTACTCTAATATACTCTGGTATGCATTTTCAACATTGTTTGCTATTGTATGCTAATATTTTTATACTAATAGCTTTTATGGAAATTAATTTTAAGTTATTGTTATACCTTATATATAACTTATATAACTATATATTGCTATAACTTATAGATATATAAATTATATGTCAAATAAATTATGGTGGTGCAATTTCTAGCTATTTTTGGAAGAAACTAATCAAGTTTAGTAAAATAATTTTACGTTCTTAAATAAAAGTTATATATATATATATACATCAAAAAATTATCTGAATTTAAAATTTGACAAAAGTTCTTCCTTCTGTTGGGGAAATATTCATTTTAAAAGCATATCAATGTAGAGGTCAAAAACAGCAAAGTAGAGGTTTCAGTATACTTTCTTCAAAATATACTGTGTTCTAATTTCTAGACATCTCTTTACTCATCACCTTCCTGTTTTTCTATTGCTACCATCTTATCTGAGGCCCTAAGAGTTTTCCTTTGCATTGATACATTAGCTCCTTATCTGGCCTTGATACCCTTAGTCTGTATTTTCCTGGATACACAAGACCATTTATTTCCATTTCCTTACAAATGAGGCATATATACTACATTTTATTTCTGCATATATCATATAAAATGATGCTTATCAAAATAAACTCCAAGAAATGGAAACAGGAGAACTTATTTAGTTTTTTAAATTTTATTTTATTGTAAAGAGGGTTTACAGAGGGGTTACACTTACATGAGTTAGGTAATGAGAACATTTCTTATCAAGCATTTTTAACCCCTCCTTTATTTTTCTCCTATTATCCCTTCTCTCCCCCATCTCTCCCACTTCTCCCCAATGCAAGTTGTAAAGTTCATTTCCAACATAATGTCTTGTGAGGATCATTGTGGCAATGGGTCATGTGTCCCTGAAACAGGAGATTTTTTTTTATACTGTTTGCAGTTCTTCCTCCACCCCTTCTTTCACTGTATTTGATTCCTGTACCCTTTGTCTTGTATATAAATTTATCTGATTTGGGGAAGGGGGAGGAGGAGAGGAAAGGGAAACAAATGGTAGGACAAAGGGTGAACCAGCTCAGTAGTGAAACTCACTAGACACTATGTTGGAAATGAAGTATACAATTTGGAGGGGAAAGAGGTCAGGAGGGGAAAAACTGGGAGAAAATGGGGGAGGGGTGACACCGTTCAAAAGAAAATGTACTCATTACCGTTGGGTAATGAGTACTTACGTGATGGTAACCGCTCTGTATATATCTTTATAATAAACTTTAAAAAATTAAAGAATAGTTGGTATTTTATGAGTTCATGATATCATGAAATTCCAATATATACTACAATACATTTGAACCATTTTACTTGATATAAAAATCCTGTGTAACTTGCCTCTGACAAATATCCAGGCTTTTATAATGCACAGCTTACCTTTTACAAGGTAGCTACACACCCCATTTGCCTCCCTTCTGTTTCCATGTAACTCCATTTTACCATTTGCACCTTATTTTCAACTTCTTTCTTTCTCTTTACCATAGGTTAACAAGTTCATCAAACTTTAGTACCTAACAGTGTCTCAGCTATTCTTTCTCTTTCATTTCCAACCCTTTCCTCCCTCTTTTCTTCCCTCCTTTCCTTTTTCCCTTCCTTCCTTTTCTCCTTGTAAAATCTAAAAGCATAATTTAACTTCAATTTCTGTTCCCTCAATCCATCCACAGATCTAGCTAGCAATCTACTGTAAATATTTACCAAGTTTACATTTTATAAGAATAAAATCTAAAATTCTTTTTTACAGTTTAGTGGTCTGGATTTGATTTATTTTTAAGGTCTTTTTTAACCATTTTTAAATCATTCTATTTACCCCAATTATTCTTAAGACACTATGTTAATGGAAGTGTTGGATAATCTTGAGCAAATGTGCTATGAATGCCTCTATGATTTTGTATGACCGAATCCTTCTTGATGGATGTTTTGCTACTTTGTACTCTTGTATGCATCCTAAACACAGTCCTCAAGTCAGAATCAAGACAGAACAAGTCATAAGTTTTTTGGAATTTTCATAAATTATTTCTTACTTTGTACAAGTTCACACTTATTTTAGATCTGATTACACCCCTTAGCTTTGTGTAATGTAACTATTTACTCTTTCTAGTTGGTTCATAAAAGACCTATGCAACTTTCCTACTTATATTTTCTTAATTTAATATAGTTATTCAATATGTTAGTGGGTAAATATTACAAAGATTATCATTACTAATTTTTAATGGCCCTAACTCTTAAAAGTTTCATTTTTTTAACTTTCATTTTTTATCCTTAACTCCTCTTTAGTATGTTTGTTGGGAAGTCAAATGGTCAAATTTACAAATAGAGAATGAAGACCTATGCCTAAACTCTCCCATTTTCATTTTTTAGAAGCTCTGCAGTGAATTCCAAGATCGTGCAAAGAACGGAATTCTTTTCTGCACCAGAGAAAATGACCCTGTTCTTGGTCCTGATGGCAAAATGCATGGCAACACATGCTCTATGTGTCAAGCCTTCTTGTGAGTATGGAGTGTTAGGACATCAAGGAAAGAAGAGAACTTGCAGGTAGATGCTAGCTTGTTACATCGATGAAGAAACTGGCTCAAAATAAAAAAAGGCAGTTGAATTGAATCCATGATGTAGAGGCAGTTAGAGTAAGTGTGCAGAATCACACTTTTTAAGTTTTAAGACAACTTGCTTTCTCCCTTCCCCTCCCCAAATTATATCAGCATCAAATACAGTGAAAACAGGGGTTATACTGTGGGGGAGGGACATACAAAGCAACAAAAAAATGATGTGGTACTTTATAAATATGTTAGAAACAGTAGCAAGCAAGAAAAAAAACACTTGTGTACCTTTTGGGGGTTCATTTTGCCTAACATCATCTTATCTGCTTGTCCCAGACATACACTAGTTATTGCAAATAAGGGAAACCATGGAACCTATGTTTCTTTGGGCCTGGTTTACTTCACTTAATATAATTTTTTCCAAGTCTTTCCATTTCCTAACAAATAGAGCGATGTCATTCTTTCTGAAGGAGGCATAGAATTCCCAAATATATATAGATATAGATATATAGATATAGATATCACATTTTTGATCCATTCATCTACTGAGGGGCATCTGGGTTGGTTCCATATCTTAGCTATGGTAAATAATGCTGCAATAAACATAGTTGTGCTGGTAGCTTTGGTATGGTCTTGTTTGTGATCATTCGTGTAAATGCCCAAAAGTGGGATTGCTGGGTCATAAGGGAGCTCTATGTGGAGTCTTTTGAGGAACCGCCATACTACTTTCCAAAGTGGTTGAACAAGTTTACACTCCCACCAACAATGCAGTAAGGTTCCCTTCTGGTCACATTCCCTCTTGCATCTGTTGTTTTAGAGTTCTTGATTCTAGCCATTCTAACTGGGGTGAGGAGGAATCTCAATGTTATCCTGATTTGCATTTCTTTTATGGTTAGAGAAGTTGAGCATTTCTTCATGTGTCTATTGGCCATTCTTATTTCTATGAATTCTCATAGCATTGGAACCTCCTGACAAATTTTAAAAAATGTGCAAATACTACTTTTCCTTCATTGCTCCAGCTGAATATGTGTACTTACTTTAGCAGTTTGTGGGCATTTCATCTCTCATGAGGGTACAGACCAATTACACTAAGCACAGATAAAAGCCAAATTGCCCAAGAAATAATCATAAGTGTCTATAAAAACTAACAAGTCTTAAACACTGTGACATTTCTCAATAAGTTAGAGTTAATGACTTTGTTTCACAATTTAAAATAGCTTCCACTTTATGAGGCTGAACATTAAATTTTTGACTATACCTCAAATGCAAAATGTTATATTTGTCTTTTAATTTGTTTGTTATCATAGATGGTTGAAATAACATCAGTTAGCTGTAGATACTATACAATTCTATCACAAAACAATTGTAGGCTTATTTTTTATTAGTGTATAGAAATTTTTGGCTTCTACCCATCCATTCTATCATTTTAGGTAGATTTTAGATAAGACAGCCATAGATGAACAATACATTTAAATATATATTAAAGCTAGAGTATACATGATGTAGAAGATAGACCAAGAAAGAGACTGTGGCTGTGGTCATATCCTGAGATTAGGCCTAGGGCCTCTCTGTTTCTCATCCTATCTGAGAAACAAGAAGTTCCATCACAGTACTTTGTTAAGGCCAGTTTCCAGCTATGTTCCTGGTTCCAATTTCGATACCTTCTTTGTACACTGGTCACTTTTTGTCATCATAGGAAAGAAAAATAACTTAAAGAAAGTAAGTTCTCAAAACCTATTGTCACCATCTTTCTTTCAATATTAAGCAAAAATTATGAAGAAGTCATGGTATCAGACCATACTATAGGCTATTTGCTTCTCATTGATACATAGTGAAAAATGAGATTAAGATCTTTCTCTTTAAGGACAGATTTGCATTGTAGGGATTTGGAGAAGTTAAAGACCTGAATGGAACAAGTGGATGCTTTTCTTCTTCTATATTCAGCATAGCAGAAGCTGAAGCAAAGAAAAAGATGGAAGCCCAAGCAAGAAACAAAAGAGGATCTGGGAAAACGCCTTCATATGCAGTGAGTTGAGTTTATTCAGTGAATTCTACAACACAGTAGTTTGCTAACTACTTTACAGAAAAACCTGTATTCTTTCCATTCGTGTATTTTGTATCTGAATTGAGATATAAAAATAAATCCCTTAATTCCACTAACATCATGATGGATAGCTCACTATCAACTCTAGAACATTTCTTAATTTCCTATTTCACTTAGAAATTCAGGTCCTGCTGTATGCTATAAAGTTTCTTACCTGAGTCTCTCAATTTATTTTCAGGCAAGTGTACATAGTCCCAAATCCAGGTTTTCTTGTTCTCCTCAAAAACAAATCCTTTTGATGTTAAATAATGCTTGCTATCTTCCTAGTTTTCACAGTCAGATTTAACAGTCCTGATCTTTGAGTTGTCAGTTTTTCATGTTCATACATGTCTGTATTGATTTCATTCTGTTCAGATTGTGCTGGAATTCCTCTTCTTTTATATTTGTGACATTCTATTATGTCTCATTGATTTCCATTTCTTAACAAAGGGTTTGTTTCCAGTATTGAATTTTTCATTAAGAGAAACACAGGCAAACACCTGTTTTCACAAAAAAGCATAATATGAAACTCTGCAAATGTAGAGGGCTGAGTCTTGTGCTCTGATCAGAAATAAATAAACATTCATCTTCCTTTCCCTACTCTGGCAGGAGCTTTGCCATGAATACCGCCGGATAGTGAGGAACGGAAAACTTCCTTGCACCAGAGAGAACGACCCCATCCTGGGCCCAGACGGGAAGATGCATGGCAACACCTGCTCCATGTGTGAGGCCTTCTTGTGAGTAGAGCTACGACTGGGCAGGCAAAGGAGGCATTTGTCCTTTCTTTTTCATTCATATGTTCAGTTTGTAGATGGCCCCTTGAACCACAGAAATGAAAACAAGCGTATGTAGAGAACCTGCTTGATTAGAGAAAGGTATAAAAATCATATCCTTTGAAGATGGTTAAGATAGGGTCACATTTAGAGTCTATCTTCAAATACCCAAGTCATTTTTATTTTTAAATGTGGGGAAGCTAGACTATTGTTATGTTTTCTCCATTCACTCACTGAGTCAGTGAGTAGAAGTTCTGCAGGACTGGTTCTGCTCAGTTTTAAGAAGAGCAACTTGATAGTTGGGTGACTTTCCATTGAGTGACAAGCCTGATAAAGGTAGAGAATTTACTAGCAGATAAATCAAAGACTAAGTATTCATCATAGATAAGTAGTGTGCATTGGAAGGTTTTAAAAAGAACTCAAAATCTCTCACTTACACTTCCTAGCTATTTGCCCTCGGATAGGTTAGGGGTGCTATCAGATTTCTCATTGGTAAATAGAGAGAATTTTATTACATTATGTTGTAATCATTTCATAGTATGAGCCCAACATAGGGCATATAGTAGAAGTTAATAAACATTAACCATAATAATTAAGTAATATCTGAGATCACTCCCAATTCTATACTTATTTCTATACTTATTTCTACTTAATTCTATACTTACTTCTCATGTCTTTGTCTAACCATTCTCATATAGTCAAGTGGAAGAAGAAGCAAAGAAAAAGAAAGAAAGTGAATCAAGAAATAAAAGACAGTCTGAAAGTACAACTTCCTTTGAGGTAAGGACATTTTGTCTAGGTAGTAAGTCAGAAGCTTAGGACTTTGGGGTTCCATGAGTAATATTTGGAAAACATGTAAATTCCATGAAGTATTTCTATGAAGTGCGTGTTTTGGTGTGTATTAGCATGTGTGCATACACACAGGTTCCTAGGTATTATTTCTTTCTTCACTGATTTTTAGCCTTTGAAATTCCCGTGCTTTCAAAGGAAAAAACTGTTCTAAGATAGGCCAGTTGAAGTCTAAATTTTAGACATTTTTTTTCCAGTCTGATCCAGCCTATGTTCAACACCTCTGCTTCCCTCCTTGGTTTTCTAGGAACTCTGTAGTGGGTACCGCAATTCAAGAAGGAATGGACAACTGGTTTGCACCAGAGAGAATGACCCCGTCCAGGGCCCAGACGGGAAGATGCATGGGAACACCTGCTCCATGTGTGATGCCTTCTTGTGAGTGGAGCCACAAACCTGGGCTGCTTAGGGAGCTGGGGCACAGGAATTTCCACAAGAAGTTTTGCTTTTAGGAATGTTTTTTGTAAATGGAGAGAGATGAGATGATCATGAGTTTTCCTCATCAATTGCATTTTGAGAGTTACAATGAAGTAGACTAAGCAACAAACAGCTTCAAAAACAAATGGAAAACTATCAGAGTATAATTACTATGGAACGAAGAGATGCAGAGTAAGCATTGCAGAGAAAAATCCTAATCCCTGATTCTACTTACAAGTGAAGTTTCAAGAAGTCGAACTCACAGATGTGAAATCTGGAAAGGTGGTTACCAGCTGTGGGGGGAGGAGCGGAAGCAATGAATACAGAGATGTTGATTAATGGATTAATTTTTCAATGAAGATGAATAAGATTTTGAGATCCAGGGCACAAGCTGGACACAATGGTTCATAATATGTCATTATTGCAAAATTTCTTAAAGTATATATTTTAAACATTCTCATCATAAAATGGTTAAGTCTAGAATATTGCAAAATTTCTTAAAGCGTATATTCTAAATGTTCTTATCATAAAAAATTATTGGTACATATTGAAGGTGACTATGTTCATTAGACTAATTTAATCATTGTATGATGAATACATATAAAAAACATTGTCTCTTACCTATATATGATTATGATTTGACAATCAGAAGTGTTTCTAATAGATCTAGAAACAGAGAGAAAATTTTCTTCTATGGCATTTTAGAACTAATCTTGCATCTTTCACCCAGAGTGGAAGGTAATGAGATCCTATATAAAGTGTCATTGTAATACAGTTTATCCAGATTTTCTTTTTCAGTTCACTATTTTCTTTGTACTCTTTTGATGTGAATTTAAGGAATAAAATTAAGGTGCCTCAGAGGTAGAAATACATGGCCTCAGTAGGAAGGACTTTACTCTGTAATAGTGTAGGGACAGACTCAAAAATAAGTTTAGAAGCTGCATGCCCACTCACAGGGAACTTGAAGTATGATTTTTAAATCAATGAAATAATACATCCCCTCCAGTAAGAGATTTTTTTTAACTTTTCTAAACTCTGTTTATTTTTAACCAAAAACAATCCCAGTGTATTTTCTATTGTGAAAGCAATATCTCTGAAAAGAATGAATTATTCTATCTTCAGCAGATTTCTCTCATATAGTTTGGATCATGGAACACTAAAAATGCATTTGATTGAAGTTAAAAATAAAGTTAAAATAATGACCACAATTAACATAACCAACACTTATTTAGTGCATAGAGTAGGCTGAAGACCTTTGCTACCTAGTCTCATTTAATCTCTACCACAGTCACATGAAATCAGTTCTGTACTGTCACAAATTATGGATATAAAACTAAGCCCCAGAAAAGTTGAGAAGAGTGGGAAAGTCATCATGTAGCTAATGTGTTTCTCACATGCAGGAGACAGACATTTTCAAGGCTTTCATGGATTACAACTAGATATATATATTTAGGATTGTTTTGAAATGCCACCTAGCAGTCAATTCTGCAGCCTCCTTGGATAATTTCCCATTAGGGAAAGAAAACACGTGATTAAACATTGAAATTGACTTAGATTTGTGCCAATGTTTCTATCATTTTTTATAGAAATAAGCATGAGCTTATTTCTATAAAATTTAAAATTATTCATAAAAATAATTTGTATTGTCCCACGTTTTGTGACCAAAGCTACTGAACACCTTGAGAAGCTTTCTTTCCTCTCTAGTTAATTGGTGCAGACTTCTGTACAACATAGAAACAGTTTGTTCTGCTTCAAATTGTCTTAGTGTGATTGAAGACTCAATTAAGATTGATTGGCATACATTAAAGCATTTTCACACATTATGTAATTTTTTTCACCAACATGATTAAATTAAATGTGTCATGTGTCCAATTATGTTGTAGGCTCAGGCCATTAAACTCAATGGCAAAATTGTTAGTTATCTAAAAGTGTAGTCCGATCATTCTCAATTAACTTTTCTCATGAATTAATTTTTAGAATATTTGCTTACAATGATGATGATGATGATGACGATGATGATGATGATGATATCAATCATCATCCATTCTACCAATCACTTTGTGATGTGCATAACTGATTCATATGCAGCAATTCAGTTAATGGTTCTAAATTTTTCTGTAAGAGGTGTGTGTATTTTTATTACCTCTTCTCCAGCCACAAGCCTTCTCCTTAAAGACAAGGAAGACATAAAGAATGTCAGTCCCTTCTAGTTTTCCTTAAAAAAAAAATTGCACCAAAGAGTTTTCTCCCAATTGCCATTTTTGAATTTTGACCAGAAGTCAAATACTACATTTTTATTAAAAAGTGTCAAAGAGGCCAGGTATGGTGATATATACCTGTAATCTTAGCTTTTGGGAGGCACAGATTGGGAGGATTATGATTCTAGGTCAGCATAAGCATAAAATTATCTAAATAAGCTATGTATGTATGTTACACCTGCTATCTTAGCTTTGTGGGAGATATAGAAAGGAGGTCACAGTCTTCATTCCAGGACCGGGCAAAAAGCAGGAAAGTTTAGCTTAAAAATAGCTAAAGCAAAAAGGGGGTAAAGGGAGCTAGGGTATGGCTGAAGTAGTAAGTAGTAGAGCATCTGCCTAGAAAACACAAGATCCTCTGTTCAAGTCCCAGTGTAAAACAAAACAAAACAAAACAAAAAACATTCACAGAGCAAAAGAATCAGTAAGTAACAAACTATTACTGCAGTAGATGAGCTGGAAATTACACAAGCTTGCTTTCTAATGAACTGACTTGCTGTTGAAATGAGATGGTACATTCTAGTTAATTCTCGAATAATATGGCAAATAGTACGTGTGAATATTTGGAGTTACTTGAGCATAGTCTAAGCACAGAATGATCACTTCATGGATGTGAAGGGTGAGCTCTGCTGAACTAAGATCCATTTTTTCTTTCTTGTTTTGTTTCTACTCCTTGTAGTAAGCAAGAAGAAAGAGCAAAAGCAAAAGCTAAGAGAGAAGCTGCAAAGGTAATTTTACCAGAAATGTTAACAGTAGGTCCTCACACTTTTTTTTACTTTAACAAGGTAGTGGCCATATTAGCATGTATGTTTTCTGTCTCAACTTCATGTAGAGAAGGAATTTAAAGAGTTTTAACATCAATAGCCACCTGCATTCTCAGCTACTCCCTAGGCTGAAGCAAGTGTCACTTGACATTCTGTCTCAGAAGACGGTAGAAGAGAAGAATAAAACTTTTAACCTGAAAACAGGGTCTTAATTAGATGTTTCTGGATTACTAGTTTGATTTCATGATGGTTCGATTTCAAGGCTCATTTAATGTTTGCTTTAAACTGAAGTGTTTATTCCTTATAAGGGATGTATGACATAGTTTACTTCTATCAGATTTCTTTCATTAGGCTTAGGTTATAAAAATTAACTTGTGCAGTTGGCTAAATTTTAATTTGCATTGTTTATAGCTGTTACTTCACACGAGGAAGTCCTAGATTCTAAGTCTCCTATTAATAAAACAATATGCAACTATATTATCATATTCTATCTTTGTCCCCACCCAGGTATGAAGGGAGTACTAGCTTTCTTGTTCTCAGCCTTGACTTTCAGATCTCTTTTAGCCAATCTTCCTGGCTTTTATAAATTTTGTCATTTTACAGGTAGCAAACTCTGATTTATTCATGTGTAAAGGCTGGATTATATTGGACAATAGCCAAACACAGATTTACCTTTATTGTTTTTCTACTTTTTTCCCAGTACCTAGGAAGTTACAAACTTAGTCCTTATTTGACAAGAGTAGATATGGCTTAAATCTTTCTGGCTCATTTTTAAATAACTATGTTTTCATTAGCTGTAACTGTGTTTTGATTAACAACTTGGAATTGAACATTTGTTTCATTCATTATATGTGATCAGTTGCCACCTCCTCCAAAATCTTTCAAATGTCTTCACCTCTTCTTCCATCTGGCACTGGTATTGGATTTTCCAGGCTTAAGTCCACATCCCTCACCCTGGATGGGTTTTCTTCAGAGATCACACTTGTTCTGTCAGCTGTGTCTTTATTCCATAGTTTGAGCACAGTTTTCCTCTTCTTTCTTAGCCTACTAAAGACAAGTTTTCTCAGTTTCCTTAGAAAACCTTCTCTAGGTCTACTGAGGTTCTGAAGCTGAGATCGCCCATAGCTTTTAGAGACTACATTCTATAACAAAATACAAACATAAATGTTTCCCACTGGTCTCCAACAATATTGTCAGCCATACTCTGCACCTCAACTCTAAGTACACTTGGTAGAACAATGCTGATACATAGATCTTCAATGGCCCAGGAAGATTCTGAGTTCATGGCAGGAGTTTCATAACTACTTACTGAGCCTACTGCATGTCATCACTTTTCAATCTTCCTCCATTGTGGTTTACATACTCCTTAACATATTTAAAATGCAGGGTAGGTAGATAACTGTCCTGCAAATGCATCTTCCTCATATTCTAGGAAACCTGCAGTGAATTCCGGGACCAAGTCAGGGAAGGAAGGTTCATATGCACCCGGGAGAATGATCCTGTTCCTGGTCCCGATGGGAAAATGCATGTGAACAAGTGTGCCATGTGTGAGAGCCTGTTGTAAGTACACAGTCCAGCTCTTTCATTGTATGTCCTCATCTTTATTCACTTCTGGATCTAAAATTCTTCATACCTATATAGAATATATTAACCATAGGTTTATGCTAGAAAATCTTAAAAGTAGGTGGACAAGACCTTAAGTAATATTGAATCGTATAGTGATAGTTTTACTCTTATCCAGTTATAATTCTAGCTTTTAATTATGTCAAGGGTAAAGACTCAACTTCCTACAAAATGTTTTTTAATATTTGTTAGTCTTCATTTATATATTACAAAGAAAGCAAAAGTATCATGGTCGGGATCATGAGTTCTCTTTGAGCTCTCTTCTAACTCTAATATTTTATTACTCTGAGTATATTCAGATATGGGTATAATATATAAATATGGTTAAAATAACTTGAACAAGAAGAGGAATGTAGATGATTTCATTTGTTTCAGGGACGTTACTCTGTGCAGGTGATTCATGTTTTAGTAAGTGGTTTACCATAGAATAAACTCCCTAAGAAGCAGACTTATATATTAGATGTTTCTCAAATGTCTTCCTGCTAAACCACATTAAGAAATTCTAGCACTTTATTTTGCCAAGTGCTGTGGTAATCTTGAGACCAGAACTCTATGAGAGATAAGACAGAGGTTACATGTTTCCACCTCAAATTCTCATGCTTCATTAGCTTCTTAATTTCTTCCTGACATCAGCCCTAAAATAAATACTGAAAACAATACTCAACTTACAGCTTTGTAAAGCATACTGTTCCTTAAAAGTAGAGACTGACAGAGCAGGGTATTCAAATAGTGGCCTGAGATAGGGTTTTTCTCTCATTTCCTCAACTTTCTGGGATTGTTGCAATGAGTTGATTTAGCAAATGCTAAAGATTTTTGATATAATACACACCAGTAGAAAATGTCAAAAATGAGGCAGAACATGAGCATTTACTTGTCTGTAATCCCAACACTTAGGAGGCTGAGGCAGCAGGATTTGGAGCCAGCTTGGGCTGGCTCACAAAAGTTCACTAGCTGGAGCTCATACCTGTAATTCTAACTACTCAAGAGGCTGAGATCTGAAGATCAGGTTTAAAGCCAACCCAGAGAGGGAATGCTGGTAAGACTCTATCTCCAACTAGCTAGCAACAAGATAAGCTCAAGTGGTAGAGCACCAGCCTACAGGGAAAAGCTAAGGGACAATGCCCAGTCCCTGAGTTCAAGCCCCAATACTAACACATACACACACAACACACACACACACACACACACACACACACACACACACACACGTTGGCTAGAATACAAGAATGCTAGGCTTGTAATTAACCTCAAAAATAAGCTGTTTAGTCTTCTGGAATCAAATCATTATTGTAACCCAAAACTTTAGTTTTAATATGCAAATTAGTTCCACTAAAATAACAGTTGAACTATTTATTTTATTTTGAAACATCGTTTACATAGCCATGAATTAACTTGGCATCACACTTACTTTGCTCATGGTAAACAGCAGTACTCATTTGAATATCAAAAGTTTCAGAATTTTTCAAAACTCAAGACAATTGTTTGTTTTGGTTTTTTTTAATTTTTACTTTTTGTCAGTCATGGGGCTTGAACTCTGGGCCTGGGCGCTGTCCCTGAGCGAGCTCAGGGCTAGCACTTTACCACTTGAGCCACAGTGCCACTTCCAGTTTTCTGGTAGTTAATTAGAGATAAGAGTCTCACGGACTTTCTTGCCCGGGCTGGTTTTGAACCGAGATCCTCAGAACTCAGCCTCTTGAGTAGCTAGGATGACAGGTGTGATCCACCGGCACCCAGCCAATTGTGGCTTTTTAAGAAAACTTCACACTGATTTAGAAAGGCTTCATACAAATTAAAAGGCCTCATACTGATTTTTAAATGCATGCTTAGTTCATTATTATTGTTCTTTGGGAGGGGATATACAACTGAATAATCTACACATTGCCAAAGTAATACTATTTCTTGGTATGGCTATGTATTTCTTTGCTGAGCTCTTCCAATCCTAGATTTGGAAAATCAATACTCATTCTTGAAACATTCTACCAAAGTCAGTGAATTGTACTCAGCTTGTACCTTCTATTATAGCCAACTGGAGGAAGAAGAGAAGAAAACTAATGAGAAAGAAGAAAAGGAGAAAGCTGAGACTGAAAAGGTTAAGAGAGAAGCAGTCCAGGTATTTGTTTTAAATCAGCAGAGCCATGTGAGTGCTCAGTGCTCATTCTCCTAAGGAGAATTTCCTTCTCCCCTCTCCTAATCTCAGGATTTTCAGTGACTATAGATTGAGCAAGTGTATTCCGATCTTTATATCTACAAAGACTTGCTTTCTTATTAGATCCATTCACTCTTCAGTCAATACTTCTTCAAGCTGTGTCTCAGGTTTTCTTATATTCCTTTCCTTTATTAATCTTAGTTTGGAAAATCCCACTTATATGGCTCTCTGTTCTTATCTTTGTTCCCTCATAGCTACTTCTAGCTACTGACTCTCTTAAATATCAGTAATTACTTCACAGCATAAAGCAGGGCCTGCCACCTGCCGGCTTCTCATCACACCCAGAGTAAGAGCTAAGGCCCTTCCAATGGGTTACAATGCCAACATCCTCTGTACATCATCTGCCACTGCTCACGCCTCATTTCCTACTGCTGCATAGTTATTCTCATCAGTCACACTAGCCATCTTCTTGTTTCTTGGACATGCCAGGAAATGGTTCATGTCTCCTTGTCTTGTGGATTATATTGTTGTTAAAGTGAATTATTCCAGAAGCCACATTTTGGAAGATGACTTTATTACACAGTTAGTAGGCTGCAAGTAGACAATTGTTACAAAGGCCTGCAGCCTCCAAATACACATAACAAGGCTAGGAAACAGGCCAGAAAGGAAAGAAAGAACAAAAATAATACCAACAAACCAACTCAGCTCCAATGGAGAGCTGAATTGGGATGCCATGGAGACAAACCAGGATACAGGACACAGGACACAATCACAGAGACACACACACAGCATGGCATAATGGTATCTGGGCTGGTCTAGGACTAAATAGGGTCCAAGCAGGGGACAGTCCACAGGAAATTCCCAGTCCCAGGCACTGGTCTGACAGATTCAGTAACCTATCAGCCAAGTGCCTGCCCCTGCCTCCAGAGATCTGTGCATGCCCATAACCTGGGAGGCAGGTGATGGATGGAGGCATTTCCTTCCCCCAGCATGAAGACAAGATGCCAGACCCAACCATCAACCATGTGGCCAACATGGTGCTGGCCAGACCTGACCTCCTTACTTCAATATAATTGCATGGTTAAAAAGCTGGATCTAGAGTCATACTGGCTTGGTTCCAGTCTTGTCTCGATCATCATGACAATAAAGTAAACACATAGCATCATGTATCTTAGGTGTTTCCTTAATTTCTAAAATAAGTACATTATTATTCCTTGTTTTATTTTCTTATTAAGTACCAAGAGATTTCTTTGTGTATAGCAGCAATGGTCAGCAGGGTGTCGATGGCTCACACCTTTAATTTTTGCTACTCAGGAGGCTGAGATCTGAGGATTGCAGTTCAAAGCCAGCCCAGGTAGGAAAGTTCGTGAGACTCTTATCTCCAATTAACCAATAGAAAGCCAGAAGTGGTGCTGTGGCTCAAGCAGTAGAGCACTTGCCATGAGCTGAAAAGTGTAGGAACAGGGTCCAAGCCCAGAGTTCAAGCCCCATGACTGACAAAAAAAAAATACAAACCAGCATTGGTTTATCATATGTTGCCTTCCATGTAATTATTACTATTTATTATTATATATATTTATTACTATTTATTATTACATATTTCTTACTAATATTATTAATACTATTATCTATTAAATGTCATTGTTATCAACAGGATGTGTCACATTGGATAAAGCTTGCTCTATCAAAGACATGTCCACTTACTATGGTCCAAAATGAGTATTAGCTACTCCCTACAGTTTTTCCAAATTTGTATAGTATGCTTAGTAACTCTGATATGCCAATGTTTTAAAATTTCAGATATTTATTTATTGTTTTGTTTTTGTGATGATACTGGGGCTTGAATTCAGGGCCTGGGTGCTACTATTCCTGAGCATTTTTGCTCAAGGCTAGCACTCTACAACTTGAACTACACCTTCACTTCTGGATTTTTGGTGATTAATTGGAGATAAGAGTCTTTAGACTTCCCTGCCCTGGCTGGCTTTAAAGTACAAGCCTCAGATCTCAGCCTCCTGAGTAGCTTGGACTACCATAGATATGTTTTATTTTAACATGTAGTAGTTACTTCTCTATATTTGCTCCAAGAATATTAAACTCTATACTAGTTTTCTTTGGCTGCTGTAACTAATGATCATAACTTGGTGACTCTCACCAATGTATACTCACTATCTTTGGTTTTGTAGGTTAGACATTGTGACAAGGATCCCAGGATAAGAGCAAAGGATTGACAGGGTTGTATTCCTCTCTGGAGTATCCAAGAAAGAATCCATCTCTGGCTTCTCCTGCTTCTAGGGAGCCATCCATGTTTCACGACACTTGGACTCCATGCTCCCTCTCCAGCTAGCCTTGATGCACTTCCTGCCTATTCTTCTGGAGTCCTCACTCATTCTTTATTGTCTCTCAATTCTAGCAGTTTAAGTATGGTGATTGCACTGAGCCTCTTAGGAAGATCCAGGATACTCTCTCCATCTTAAGGTCCTTAACTTGTTCACATCTGTAAAAAGCCACTCTACCATGTTAGTTAATACATTCTCAGGTCTCAGGTTTATGACTTTAAAATAGTGCTGGGAGCAAAAGCTACTGTTCTACATTCTACAAATCCTTCGCCAGTTTAAGAGATGATCATTTATCCTTGGAATTTTTCACATTTTCCCTGACTCAGAATAACATATTCATTGGACCTTTTCTTTCTCTTTCTTCCTTCTTTCCCTCTCTCTTTCATTTCTTTCTTTTTACTTTTTTTTTTCCTTTGGTGTGCCAATTCAGTGGCTTAGACTAAGGGCTTTCCAAGTTTTGCAGGAGGTATTGCAAAGGGAGCTTTATTGTTCATGTATTAATAGCTAAATGAGTTATATATTGATTATACTTAATTTTTGTCATTTTTTTGTGAATCCTCCTTCCTTTGGTAGGAGTTGTGCAGTGAGTACCGTCGCCATGTGAGGAATGGACGGCTCCCTTGTACCAGAGAGAATGACCCTATTGAAGGTCTGGATGGGAAGATCCATGGTAACACCTGCTCCATGTGTGAAGCATTCTTGTGAGTAGAGCTGGAGCCACTGCCCCCCGAAGTCTAAAGGAATGCCTTGGGTGGGAAGAAAGATGGTATTGAAATGATGAGACTGAGGAAGATAATGTAGCCAAACTTTCTTTGCATTGAGCTTGGGAATCTATTTTAATAAAACCACATGTGAAGTACATTTCTTTCTAGTGCTTCCATGTTGAGAAAGGTCCTGGAAGCACCACAGAAGAAGGACCACTATGCTAAGAACTATTTCCCTTACAGTGAGTGCCATATAAAGACTCAGCCTTTGATGGTCTGTGCATATTAGGACACAGTCATGACTAATGCAAAGCTCTAGCCATTGAATGTTAAGAAGTAGCAGAATGTGTCAATATCCGATCATACCTGAGATGCGATACTTTCTGGGGGAAAAGACGAAAATCTTGATTCCCCCCCCAAAAAAAATTTGTAATGTGAAAAATATATTTACTTTTTTGCCATTGTTACATGTCTTGTTTTCTAAGCAACATTAAAAATAAGAACAATCCTTTTTTTTTTTGGGGGGGGGGGGGTTGTACTTACCATCCAATTCCTAAGCAGTAGCAATGGTACAGAAGTAATGGAATAGTTGTACCTAGAAAGATTTTTCCTTTAAGAAAATATGCATTGAGCTGGGCAATGGTGGCCCATGCCTATAATTCTAAATATTTAGGATGCTGAAATCAGGAGAATTGAGATTCTAGGTCGGCATGTGCAGAAAAGCTTACTAGACTTTATCTTTAAAATAACCAGCCAAGGGCAGAAGGCATGGCTTAAGTGGTTGAGTGTTGCCTAACAAGTACAAGACCTTGAGTTCAAATCCCAGTACCATCAAGGAAAAATAAAAGGTAATATTCAATATGTTCTAAAAATGATTCTCTCCTATTTCTCTCTTACAGCTTGCAGGAAGCCAAAGAAAAAGCTGAATCTAGAGCTAAAAGAGGGACTGAAAAGGTAATTGTCCTGGGATCTTCAAACCATAACGAAAAGATGCAGCCTGCCATTTCTCTGTAAAAGTCACTCTTGGAATTGTGAGAGGCCCATAGCCATGAGGAAAATTGATCTTCTTTTTTTAAAATTTTATTTGTGTAAATTGATCTTCTTTTAGTCCAGAGTCTGTCAAACTTTTTCTTCAGGGCCAAGTAGTGGCTTATATCAGCCACAGCATCATGACTACCACTGCTGAACTCGGTAGCTGTAGCTATCACAGAACCAAAGATTATGGACACACAAAGAGCACAACTGTGTGCTCAGAAAACTTTATTCTCCTAAACAGGGCACTGGAAAGGTTTTGCTCACAGAGTACATTTTTCAAACCTCTCTCTAAATGTACTCCATCCCCATATTGCAAAATGAAGATATAAGTCCAGAGAGACCGAAGAACTTGCTTATAAAGTTAGTGTATAAAACTATTAGTACCTGTATCTTCAATGGTATCTCAAGCGTGAAAAGTAGAAACTAAAATAGAATTTAAACATAGACTTCCTGACACGTAGTCCAGCATTCTTCCTAACACACTATATTTTAGGATTGCCTCGTTTGGTCAAACTAGAAGCATAGTTTGTGCCTTTATTTTTTTTAATTGTGAAAATACCGTACAGAGGGGTTACAATTACATGGGCAAGGTAATGAGTACATTTCTTATCAATCATTGTTGCCTCCTCCTTTGTTTCCCCTTCCCATCCCTTCCTATCTCCCTCCCCTTAACACCCCCCACTACCTCACAATCCCCCCTCCATGCCAAAGATGTATAGTTCATTTTCAACATAACATCCTGTACATCTCGTTGGTGCAATAGGTCCACCTGTATCCCTATTTAAACAATTTGTTTTTTCCCTTCCCCTCCACAAATTATACTAACATCAAATACAGTGAAAAGTGGTAGCCTGTAGGGAAGAAATTTTAAAATAAGCAGTATGCAAATAATATTTTCTTGAGGCCAAAGGACTGACTCCAGGTCTGTTACAACAGGTTGTGGTCATTTCTCTATACCTATCAAAAAACAATAAACATGATATCTCAATAACTTCACATATGAGTCCTGTAGGATGCAGTTATTGCAGTTTTATTGAACACAATTGTGTATCTAAATGAAAGAAATCTTTAAAAGAGAAAACTCTATCCTATGAGATCAATGCTGCTATCTATTGTACTTAGTATTGATGAGCCATTCTCTTTTACAAAATCTGACCAGGTATCAGCAGAGAGTTCTGAGGCACAACTGACTGGAAGGAGAAATTATAGTTATTTTCATTGAATTTCAACTTAAGAGAAAGAATTTAGGAAAATCACAAATTCAATATTAATTGGGGCCAATTACTAATTTGAATGTTTAAGTGATTTGTTTATTCTCTCTCTAGTCTACACACAATTCTTCATCTGATATTCTGCATGGTTTCTAGAGGTTAGCATGCATGTATATACACTAAGGATACATGTATATGCACACACACCACATATGTCACTTAGCTTACTTGTTCTCAGAAAAATCTGGCATGTATATTGAATAAATAACACTTGCATTACATATTGAATAGATAACACAGTTTAACCATTGTACTAATGAGGTATTTGAGGTACACAAAGCCAATAGCCTTCACCCCAATTCTCTTGATAGCAAAACTGAGATTCTAACTAATAACAAAATGAACTTTCAACAGGGTAGTACTTATCAGACTGTACTTAGGACAGAACTCGGAATAAGAAAAATTATATGATCATGTCATAAACCTAACAACTGAAGTTTCTGAGAATCTGTGGCTCTTGGAAGAGAATATTGGGAGGCATGGTAGACAAAGAAGAAAATTGTCTACAAATATCTGATGAACTCTCATGTTGCAAAAGGGCTGTGTGCATTCTATTTTTAATAAGCCAGAAAAATAAACCTTAAAAGTAGAGACTTAGTAAGGTTATTTTCCAAGATCCCTGCAAAGAATCACCATGGCTAATTTGTGGGAGTTATCTAGTAGAAATTTTAGAATGAACCATCTGTAAGATAATAGAGTTCTTATCACTGCAGAACTTGGATACCTTCTTGGAGGCCCTGGGATGAAAGGGATTGAAACACAGTATGGAGAATTAGACAACAGAACTTTGAGGTTTTTCTCAAGCATAGGATCCATTTATTTTTCTATGGCACCACAATGTTCTTTCATTATGATGTATTAGAGATAAATAATAAATCCCAGCAAGGACAGTCCCCAGAGGTCCAAAGTCATTAAGAGAATTTTATTTGCTTGTGATTGTAGCTCCAGTCTGAATGTGGAAACTAGCTCTCAAAGAAAAAGATACAAATGTTCTATTTAATTCTTACATTCTTAATAAGAATTGAATGATCCAGTAGCTAGCAAAGAAATTCTTAGGCCATTTTCTCTTGGAAGTGTTTAATAGAAACCAAGCAAACTAAAAACCAAGAAAATACCCAAATTCTTGTCTTATCTCCTTCTTTTAGGATACATGCGATGAATTTAGGAATCTTTTGCAAAATGGAAATCTTTACTGCACACGAGAAAATGACCCTGTGCGTGGCCCAGATGGCAAGACCCATGGCAACAAGTGTGCCATGTGTAAGACAGTCTTGTGAGTGTACAAATAAAGCTCTTATTGATGGTTGGAGAGGCTGGGAGGCAGAAAACCAGGCAGGTTATGTATCTTATTCTTTATTTCCTTGTATATAAAAGAAACATCTAATTCCTTATAAAGAATTTTCAAGTGAAATTTTCTTTATAATATCCAAGGTTCATTGTGCTAGGAATAAACAGATAATACATTGACAGCTTATTATGTTCTCTGGGGTAGAACCGACCAATAAATCATAACATCTTTCTTGTTAAAATACCAACTCCTTTCCCAAGTGAATATTTTCTCTGGATTAGTTTAGAATTCTCAGTTGGAGAAAAATGCACAGGTTTTATAACCAATCTAACCCCTATAACTATTTTTTTAATATCCCATTTCAGAAAATGAAAAGTGTTCCTTTACCCAAAGTGTGGAAGTATATTTAAAGTATTTATGTATTTAATAGTAAATGGTCTAATGTCTAAAATATGCAACATGCATGGTTAGGAAAAGATGAGTAACAAATCCTTCTCAGGAAAAAGATAATGTGCTAAGTATTAGACCTGGACATAAGCTAATATGGTACAAGAGAGAAATTGAGAGGTAGGTAGTGACATGTGTAAGAGGCTATGAAACCTTGGGGAAGGCACCACTAATTGAAAGCTCTACGTATAGCTAGAAATAGACCTTACAATAGACCATATGATCACAGCAAGAAGGATGAGACAATGACATAGATGAGATATCAATTAAGAAAATTATAAGCCAGGCACCAGTGGCTCACACCTGTAATCCTAGCTACTCAGGAGGCTGAGATCTGAGGATCACGGTTCAAAGCCAGCCTGGGCAGGAAACTCCCTGAGACTCTTATCTCCAATAAACCACTAGAAAACAGGAAGTGCATTGTAGCTCAAGTGGTAGAGCACTTCCCTGGAGCTGAGGAGCACAGAGACAGCACCCAGGCCCAGAGTTCAAGCCCCACAACCAGGAAAAAAAAAAATTACAGTAAGGAACATGTGATTTGTTTATTAGAACTGACCATCTTTACCAACACTGAATGCCAAACCAAGCATTTTGAGATCAGTTCTACATGCAGTGAGAAACTACTAAAATTTTTCATGTATGAAAGGAAGTAGCAGAAACCTCATTTCTCTAGGAAGATCCACTATTAGCAGTAAAAAGATGAAAAAGAGAAAGAAGAGGCTCATTCCTAAAGGTCCTGAGGTTGAAGGAGGGTCTGTAGTAATCCAGTAACTTAAAAATCAGTGTTGCTGGCAACAGCTATGTAAGCTTTTTTAAGAGAGGAAATAGAGATGGCTCTAGTGTTTTACTTTTCTTCCCATGGAGACAATCCAGGAAGAATATAATCCTTGGTAAATAAAGTAATTCTTGGGGGAGGATGCTTCTTAAATATGAGGAATTTATAAGAAACACAGAAGGAGGTACCCAGTGGACATTCAGGAAATGCTAATTAACCACTCGTCTTGTTTGTAGTCATGTATATTGGTTTTCTCCCACTGTAATGAGAAATTTTTCCAGGCCAAGAACTTCACATGACACATTCTTTTCATTCTGAGAGAAGAGGGACTGTAGATTTAGTGGTGGTGAAAGGCTCAGAGAAATGTGCTCTGCTCTCTGTAAGCGATTCCTCCCAATTTCCCACTTTCTAATTTCCAGCAAGAAAGAAGATGAAGAAAGAAAGAGAAAAGAAGAAGAAAATCAGAGAAATGCTGCAGGTTCAAATGGTGGTGGAGGTAAAGCTAAGGTGAGAGCAACTTCCCTATCCTACAGCCACAGTGGGCCAGACTCAGTGCCAGGGGAACTTGTCGGGGCCTGAGCCGTAGGGAGCTGTAGATTGTAATAAATCTGAATGGCTTTTAGAACAACAAAGGACTTTTCTTTGAAGCTGTAGGGGAAATATTAGCTAAGGAAGCTTCTTAAGGACTCTGTTTGACTTCTTCAAGCTGGAAATTATTAATAATATACCCTTCCTCGGGTAATCTAGCCCTCATGACACTATTCTTTCTCATCGGTATCATGTGCTCTTCATTGGCTTTCATTATTCTTTCCTGCTCTGGATGAAGCCAATATTATTTCTTTTAGTTGTTTTATTTTTTTTGTGGGGTGGGGGTATGTGTGTGTGCACACATGTGTGGGTACTAGGGCTTGAACTAAGGATCTCATGCTCTGGTTTGGCTTCTTCACTAAGACTAACACTCACTCTTTATTGGTTTATTAGTTAATAGGCAATGAATCTCCTACATTTGTCTGCTTGAGCTAGCTTTTATCTAGGATCCTCAGTTCTCAAGCTCCTGAATAGCTAGTACTACAAGCGTGGGCCCTCAGTGCTCAATTGAAGCCATATTATCTTTTTTTTGTGGGTCATGTGGCTTGAACTCTGAGCCTGAGTGCTGTCCCTCAGCTCTTCAGCTCAAGGTTAGCACTCTACCACTTGAGCCACAGTGCCATTTCCAGTTTTCTGGTGGTTAACTGGAGATAAGAGTCTCACCCACTTACCTGTCTGGCTGGCTTTGAACCGTGATCCTCGTATCTCAGTAGCTAGGATTACAGGCATGAGCCACCAGTGCCCAGCTGAACCCAGATTTTTAGGGCATCTTTCCTACACAGATGGTGAGGGCAGATTAGAGTGCAATCCTTCCCCTTCCACTTCAATTTACATTTCATAAAGGCTAACTTCATCTTCTTCACCACTTCTATGGGGATAAAAGGAAATAATTTAGGCAAGCTTAGCATAGATCTTGAAACATGTTATAGCATGAACCTGACAGGATTACACATAAAATAACTCTTGGAGCCTGTGGAAATAGTTTTGTGAGATTTATGAATACCATCTCTTTGCATCTGAATCCAACAAATGCCTCAGAAATACCTTTGATGGACCCTATCCCTTCTTTATTTTCCATCTCACTTTAGGAGGTTGAATCATCAAGAAGTAGATGGTTGTACATGTCTGTTCTCCATAATTCAGGAAAGCCTATCCTTGACATTTTCTCATTACTATGTGCTTCCTGCTGCATTGTGCTTCTCCCTTTTATTCATACCAGATTTTAGCAAAACCTTAGCGAATACTATAGTATTGTATGTCATAGGGCATTGATTGTTGCTACTTGTTTCCACCATTTTTGCAGGAAAAGGAGTTATAAATAAAACCCAAATAAATGAGTGTTTCAATACAATGTTACATGCCAGGACAACAGCAGGACAGAGTTGGTCTGTGGGCTAAATTCCAGTCATCATTGTAGTTTGTCAATGTGAATTTTTAAAGGCAGCATTAGGAGCTATAACAATGGAGCCCTTATAATTAGAATATGGATAATTCTGGCCTCTCTCTGTGAATAGTAGCCCTCCAACCAGAGTTTTAGAAGATATAATTCTTATAAGGTGAAATAAACAAGCATTTCTCTTGTTCAGACTGTACCAAACTTCATGGCAATAGAGTGGATTAAGTAACTCAAGAGGCTTGCTTCTTCTCCCTTGTCAGGACCAATGTGCTGAATTTCGGGAACATATGAAAAACGGAAAACTCAGCTGCACTCGGGAGAGTGACCCCGTACGCGGTGCTGATGGGAAATCATACAACAACAAATGTGCCATGTGTAAAGAGTTACTGTAAGTGCTTATCACATTAGGCATGTCTAAATGATTGTCACACAGCCTTCCTGCATCGAGGGCTATTTTCATAGTCTATGACCTCCTCCATGAAAATCACCATTTGTTCATTACTAAATTATACATCTTTCTCTTGCATTTCCTAAAAATGTAGGAATCCTAGAAGGGTAGCCAGTCATGTGGCTGATTCCTCCTTTGTTTCATCTTATAATTTTGGCTCCCTCGACACCATCACAACAGATCGTATGTTTCCTTGTGCCTGAATCCCAGGAAGATTTTGTGATTCCAAATGACCATTTGGAATAAGTGCCCAATGTAGCTGAAGAGTGCTAGTTTCTTGTCATGGGTTCAGGATACACTTCCTGTATAAAAAGGCTAAAGATTTTCTATTTATTTTTTATTTTTTATTTTATTGTTCTGTTTATTGAATTATATTGCTTTTTGACCCAACTCAGCCACATTACCGCAAGTAGCCTAATACCCCTACAACCTGTAAATTGAGACTGTTCTAGATCACTTTGAAGACTATGTGTAGCTGTAAAATGTGCTTCAATGCTCTGAATTATGGCATTTATATATGCATACATAGAAATTGTCCTGTATGAAAACAAGTGAAATTTTGAACGTGGTTTTAATATCTGGGTGTGGAGATATGTGAATTTCCTGCTTTTGCTTGTTAAAAATCAGGTTACTATGCCAGAATTGAGATCTTATAAATAAAGTTGTGGCATGATCAGTGAATCTGAATTTTTAACTATCGTTCAAGTGGTTGCTATGCACATAAAAACCTAGAGCTAACTGGCATGAATTTATGACAAAAGCAAGACATTACACCCAGGGTAAACCTCAGTCACTACTCATATTGCTCTTATGACTATTTTGGACTTTAAGAATAATATTATATTTTTTTTAATATTATAACTTTTTTAATATTATAACTTTTTTTTTTTTTTGAGTCCGGTCGTGGGGCCTGAACTCTGGGCCTGGGCGCTGTCCCTCAGCTCTTCAGCTCAAGGCTAGCGCTCGACCACTTGAGCCACAGCGCCACTTCTGGCTTTTTCTTCTTGCTTATGTGGTGCTGAGGAATCGAACCCAGGGCCTTGAGCATGCAAGGCAAGCGCTCTACCACTGAGCCACCTTCCCAGCCCCTGTTATACTTAACTTTAAGAAATAAATGTTATAATAGGCTGACTCAAACTTACAAAGCCAGAATGGGGAATTAATGGCACATTCAAACTCATATCTCACACTGAAAAGTTGAATGTCTGGAGAAATTTGCTTTAAATATCTAAAAGATTAATACCAAGTAGCAATAAATTCAGTATATTTGCTCTATTTTGTTCCAAGCCTGTGAGTTAAGACTAAAGGACAGAAGTTATAGAAGGATGTATTTGAACTCAAATAACAAAAGCTTTGTAAACACATGACTTGATGTACTCTGTGACAAAGGGGCTTGTTCTACTTGAGTCTGACTCACACAACTGGTGTCCCTCTTGAGGAGAGGCAGATTTAGTTGCAAGAAAGGATGTTAACATGTATTCCTGAGTAGTGCTAACAAGATGACTAATGCCCCTTTTCTCTTTCAGGCAAAGAGAAATAGAAGAAAAAAATAAGAATTCAGGCTCAAGATCAAATGGAACTGGATCAGAAAAAGTGAGTCCTTAACTTGCTTTTGAGAATGATCTTCCCATCAGTCAGTCAATATTTGACTGTGGGGGAAAAAAGGTGGAAAGAGGGTGTTGATGTGATTAGCTGAGATTTTTCCCTTAGAAGATCAGGAGACAGCACCAGCTGGCTCAGTGTAAAATTCTAATGCCAATCAGAAATATTTTCATTTAACATCCTATACAGCACCTTCACAAATACTAGTTTAACTCATTCCTCAGCAGCGTGGTCAAATAAGAATTTTTTTTGTCTTTACTGGAGCTTGAATATGGGACTTCACATTCTTGCTAGTTTTTTTAAGTGGTGCTCTACCACTTAAACCACATCTTCCTTCCAGCTTTTTCATGTTTAATTGGAGATAAGAGTCTCATGGACATTGCTGTCTGGGTTAGATTCAAACCAGTGTCCTCAGATCTCAGCCTACTGAGAAGCTAGGATTATAGATATGTGTCACCAGCATCCAGCATTCAAATACTATTTTAAACGTGTACTTTAAAGAAAACAAGGTTCTGCAAGTATATTACTTTTCCATTGCTGTATTAACAAGTTACTACTTGCAATAACAAATACAATAACAAAAGCAAATGCTAATTTACAATAACACAAAGTTAACACAAAGTTTATATTCTTAAGATGTTCTAAATGGTCTCACTAAGACTAACATCTTCACTTCTTCGTAACGTTGCATTCCTTTGTGGAGAATCTAGGGGGAATCTACTTCTTTTCTTTTTCTAACTTGTGGAAAAGCCGACATTGCTTGGTTTGTAGCACATCTAAACCAGCAATGGCCCGTCGAGTCTTTTTTTGTACCTTTTTTATTATAAAAATACTGTACAGGGAGTTACAGTTACATGAGCAAGGTAATGAGTACATTTCCTATGAAGCATACCTCCTCCTTTGTTTTTCCCCTACCATTCCTTCCCTCCCAACTCCACAACTACATTCCCCCACACACATAAATTGTAAAGATCGTCTTTCAACATAGTGTCTTGTGTATCACACTATTACAATGGGTCAACCTATATCCCTACTTAAGAATTTTGTTTTTTCCCTTCTGCTTGCCAAATTAGAAAAGTATATATACAAGATGCAGGGCACCGACATCAAATACAGTGAAAACAGGAGTTATACTATGGGGGAGGAACATACAAAGAAACAAAAAAATCACATGGTACATTATAAATACATTATAAACAATAGCAAGCAAGAAAAAAAAACACTGTATCACTATCTTAGGGTTCATTTCGCTTAACATCATCTTATATGGTCATATGTACATAACTTTTGAATTTTCAGCTTGTCCCAGACATATACTAGTTATTGTAAATAAGGGAAACCAGTGAACCTATGTTTCTTTGGGCCTGGCTTACTTCACTTAATATAAATTTTTGAAATCTTTTCATTTCCTAACAAATGGGGCAATGTCATTCTTTCCGATGGAGGCATAGAATGCCATTGTGTGTGTGTGTGTGTGTGTGTGTGTGTGTGTAATACATTTTCTTGATCCACTCATCTACTGAGGGGCATCTGGGTTGGTTCCATATCTTAGCTATGATAAATAATGCTGCAATAAGCATAGTTGTGCTGATAGCTTTGGTATGGTCTTATTTGTGATCATTTGGGTAAATACCCAAAAGTGGGATTTCTGGGTCATAATGGAGCTGTATGTGAAGTCTTTGAGAAACCTCCATCCTGCTTTCCAAAGTGGTTGAACAAATTTACACTCCCACCAACAATGAAGTAAGGTTCCCTTCTGTCCACATCCCCTCCAGCATCTGTTGTTATTCTTGATTTTAGCCATTCTAACTGGGGTGAGGTGGAATCACAATGTTGTTTTGATTTGCATTTCTTTTATGGCTAGGAAGACTGAGCATTTCTTCATATGTCTATTGGCCATTCTTATTTCTTCTTCAGAGAAGTTTCTCTTTAAAAGTCTTTAGGCCACTTATTTATCGGGCAGTTGTTTATTTGAGCATTTGTTAGTGTGGGAATTAATTTTTTGAGTTCCAAGTATATTTTTGATATGAGACCATTATCTGTTTTATGGCTAGTGAAAGTTTTCTCCCAACCCATGGGCTTTCTATTGATCTTGCTAGCTATGTACTTTGCCATGCAGAAGCTCTACAGCTTCATGCAATCCCATTTCTCCAACATTTCTTTGATTTGTTGTGATTCTGGGTCTCTATTAAGAAAATTTTGGGGCTGGGAAGGTGGCTCCATGGTAGAGCGCTTGCCTGAGGCCCTGGGTTCGATTCCTCAGCACCACAGAAGCAAAAAGAAAAAAGCCGGAAGTGGCACTGTGGCTCAAGTGGTAGAGCGGTAGCCTTGAGCTGAAGAGCTGAGGGACAGCGCCCAGGCCCAGACCGGACTCAAAAAAACAAAAAAAAAGAAAATTTAGGCCTGTGCCAAGGAGACCTAGGGTTTCTCCTATTCCTTCCTGTAATGTTTTCAGGGTGTCTGCTTTGACTCCAAGGTCTTTGATTCATTTGGAGTTCATTCTGGTTCAGGGTGATATATACAGATCTAGCTTTAGTTTTCTACTGGTGATTAACCAGTTTTGCCAACACCATTTACTGAAGAAGCTGTCTTTCTTCCATTCTATTTTTTTAGCTCCCTTATCAAAGATTAGGTGGCTATACGTCTGTAGATTCATTTCTGGATTTTCAATTCTATTCCATTGGTCCTCAGGTCTGATCTTGTGCCAGTACCAAGCTGTTTTGATTACTATGGCTTGGTAGTAGAGTTTGAAATTTGGTATTGATATTCCTCCAGCACTATTCTTTCTGTTAAGGATTGTTTTTGCTATTCCGGTTCTTTTATTGTTCCATGTCAATTTTTGGATTGCTTCTTCTATTTCATTGAAAAATAAGGTTGGAATATTGATAGGTATTGCATTGAATTTGTAGATAGCCTTGGGAAGTACTGTCATTTTCACGATGTTGATCCTTCCCAATCCAGGAGCATGGGAGGTTTTTCCACTTCCTAAGTTCTACTTTGTTTTCCTTTATCAGGTTTTTAAAGTTTTCATCATAGAGGTCCTTCACTTCTTTGGTTAAGTTAATTCCTAGGTATTTTTTTGTGTGGGGGGCTATTACAAAAGGAGTTGCTTTCCTGATTTCAGCTGTGCTCTTCTCATTGTTGGCATACAGAAAAGCCATTGATTTTTGAGGGTTAATTTTATACCCAGCTACTTTGCCAAAGTTTCAAATCAGCTTGAGTAATTTGGGAATGGAGTCCATGGGATTCTTTAAATACAAGAACATGTCATCTGCAAAGAGGGAGAGTTTTTCTTCATCTTTCCATATTTTGATTCCCTTTATGTCTGCATCTTGTCTTATTGCTGTAGTCAGGCATTCTAATACTAGATTGAAGAGAAGTGGAGAGAGTGGACATCCTTGTCTCGTTCCTGAGTTAAGAGGAAATGGCTTTAGGTTTTCACCATTAAGTATAATTCTGGCTGTAGATTTGCCATATACAGCCTTTATTGCATTGAGGAATGTTCCCTGGATTCCTAGTTTTTCCAGAGCCTTCATCATAAAGGGGTGTTGGATCTTGTCTTTTCTGCAATATTGAGATAACCATGTGGTTTTTATCCTTGCTGCTGTTGATGTGATGAATTATGTTAATTGATTTGTGTATATTGAACCAGGTTTGCATCCCTGAAACGAATCCTGTTTGATTGCAGTGTATAATTTTTTTTGATGAATTGTTGAAGTCAATTGGCAAAAATTTTGTTGAGAAGTTTGCATCAATATTCATCAAAGAAATTGGTCTATAGTTCTCTTTCTTTGATGAGTCCCTGCCTGGTTTTGGGATGAGGGTTATGATGGCTTCATAGAAAGAGTTCAGTAGTGAACTTTCTCTTTCAATTTTATTGATGAGTTAGAGAAATATTGGTGTGAGTTCTACTTTGAAGGCCTTGTAGAATTCTGCTGTAAATCCATCCAGTCCTGGGCTTTTCTTTGATGGGAGGTCTTTTATTGCCGTTTCTATTTCAGTGTTTGATATGGACCTTTTAAGTTGGTTTAACTCATCTTGTTAGTTTTGGCATGTGGATATTTGCAAGGAAATCGTCAATTTCTTCCAGAGTCTCAAACTTAATAGCATAAAGGTTTGAGAAGTATTCCCTTATAATGTTCTGAATCTTGGTTGTTTCTGTGGTGATGTTTCCATTCTCATTTCTGAATTTGCTTATTTAGGTGTGTTCTCTTCTTTTTCTGATAAGATTTGCTAAGGGTCTGTCATTTTTGTTAATTTTTTTCAAAGAACTAACTCTTCATTGATTCTTTCTATGGTTTTTTTTATTCTAATTCATTTAATTATGATTTAATTTTAATAATTTCTTTCTGTCTACTATATTGGGGCTTAGCTTGCTGCTCTTTTTCAAGGAGCTTCAGATGTGTCATTAAATTGTTGGTTTCAGATCTCTCCAATTTGTCGATGTAGGAACTCAAAGTTATAAACTTGTCTCTGAGTACTGCCTTTGCTGTGTCCCAGAGGAGCTGGTAATTTTTTTTTTTTTGGTCCGGTTGTGGAGCCTGAACTGTGGGCCTGAGCACTGTCCCTCAGCTCTTCAACTAGTGCCCTACCACTTGAGCCACAGCGCCACTTCCGGTTTTTTTCTTTTTGCTTACGTGGTGCTGAGAAATCGAACCCAGGGCCTCAGGCATGCTAGGCAAGCGCTCTACCACTGAGCCAACTTTCCAGCCTTGGAGCTGGTAATTTATGTGTTCATTTTTGTTGAATATCATACATATTTGAATTTCCTTTCTAATCTCTTCCATGACCCACTGGTGATTCAACAGTGTGTTGTTCAGCCTCCATGTGTTACAGGACTTTCCTTGGTGGCTTTTGGTGTTGAGTTTTAATTTTATTCCCTTGTGGTCTGAGAGAGTGTAGGGCATAACTTCAAGGTTTCTGAATTTGGACAACTTTGCCTTGTGACCTAAAATGTGGTTTATTTTGGAAAATTTTCCATGTGCTGCTGAGAAGAACATGTGCTCTGATGCTGCTGGGTGAAATATTCGGTAGATGTCTATTAAATCTAGTTGATCTATACAGTTGATTAGATCTGCAGTATCTCTGTTGAGTTTTTGCTGGGATTATCTTTCTAGTGGGGATAGTCATGTGTTAACATCCCCAACAACTAATGTCTTTGGATGTATGTGAGCTTTGAGGGAAAATAGTGTTTCTTGGATAAATTTGGGTGCTCCATTGTTTGGTGAATAGATATTTAGAATTGTAATATTCTCCTGAAGGAGCGATCCCTTAATTAGTATATAACAACCTTCTTAATCTCTTCTCATTATTTTAATTTGAAGTCTATTTTATCTGATATTAGGATTGCAACTCCTGCCTGTTTATGGGGGCCATTTGCTTGGTAGATTTTGTTCCAGCCCTTCACTTTCAGAATATGTTTGTTTTTATGGGCAAGGTGTGACTCTTGAAGGCAGCACATAGAAAGATCTTGCTTTTTAATCGAACTAGACAGTTTGTGTCACTTAATTGGAGAGTTAGGACTAAGAAGTGTTGGTAGTTCATGCCTTGTTATCCATCTTCTTGGGGGCTGTGACAACTAGATTCTTCCTATAGTTCTTGGATTCTCAGTTTGGGTGTGGTTTCTTTGCCTTTATTGTGGTCTTGTTGGTTTTTATGTATAGGATATCATTAAGTATCTTTTGTAGGCCTGGTTGGGGGAGATACATTGTTGCAGTTTTTCTTTGTTAAAGAAGGTTTTTATTTGGCCTGTCATTATGAAGGGGAGTTTAGCTGAGTACAGTATTCTTCAATGGTAGTTGTTTGTCTTTAGGGCATGACATACATCATTCCAGGCTCTTCTTGCTTTAATTGTCTCTGCTGAGAAATCACCTCTGCTGAGGTGATTCTGATTGGTTTCCCTTTATAGGTGATTGATCTTTTCTCCTTGACAGCTTTAAGGATCCTTCCTTGGCCTGAATTGATCCTGTGCAGATTATAATATGACAATGGGATGTCCTGTTCTGGTCTTGTATATTTGGGGCTCTAAAAGCTTCTTGTATTTGAATATGCCTATCTTTTTGCATGTATGGAAAGATCTCTGCTAGGATCCTGTTAAATAAATTTCCTAGACTGTTAACTCTGTCTCTAGGTGCTCATCTACACCCATTATCCTCAGATTAGGTCTTCTGGTGGTGTCTTCTAAATGTTGAATAGATCTATCATATTTCTTGGATAGTTGTATGTTCTTTCTCTGTATATCTAGGCTGTCTTCAATTCCAGAGTTTTGATCTTCTGCATGGTCTAACCTACTGTCAAGACTTTCTACTTTGTTTTTTTATTTCCTTTCCTTCTAGTTGGTAGGCTTTGATGGCCTCAAATTCTTTGTTGGGGCTTTGTTTTAGATCTTGAATGGACTTCTTTACTTCCTTAATTTGGTGTTCAGTGTTTATTCTCAAATCCTTGGTTGATTGGTTATGGTTTCCTTGTACTCCCTTTCCTTCTAATGGGCTCCATTCAGCATTCCCTTTGTGGTCTCCCTGGATTCCTTCAGCTGTCTGTTTATGGATTCTATGAATGCCTCTATTGATCTTTGTCTATTTTCATCCTGTTCACACAATTACTGTATTACTCTCTGATTAGCTTCCTCACTCTCACACAATTCCTGTACCTTGACTGTTCTCAGCCTGTTCATGCAATGCCTGTATTACTCTTTAACTGTTCTCAAACTGCTCACACAATTCCAGTATTAATCTTTGATTAGCTTCCTCATGCTCACGAGATTTCTGTATTAATTTTTGGTTAGCCTCATCATGCTCATGAAGTTCCTGTATTAATCTTTGGTTAGCCTTGTCTTACTCCCTATCACACTCACACTGAGTCCTTTGCAGGTTTTCAATCTTTTCACTCACCATGTTTAAGAATAGTGTTTGTAGAGATTTTTGGGAACTCTCCTCTGGATTATTCATTAATTGTTCTGTCACCTGATTATCATGAGTGGGAGTTGAGATACCTGGACTTGCCATTTTTCTTGTGTTTCTCTGGCTTGTTCTGCCCATTTGGTTCAAAAGTAACACCAATTTTGTGCTAGAACACTATTTTAAGGCAAGCATCAACCAGAGTCCTGTAGTTGCACAGTCAAAATGGCTGCAGATACAAGCTAGTTCAACACATACAATCTATTTAACATCAAACAATATGAATTTATAGCCTAAGAACATCAAAATGGCATTCAGCAGACCAGAAATTAATAGGTTCAGGGAGAATTGTGGGTTAAAATAGGATTAGAGGGATGTAGAGAGGTAAATGGAAAGAGTGAATTTAACCAGTCCTAATCTCAGAGAGGAAATGAATAGAGCAGAATGAAAGGAGATAAAGAAACAAGAAAAAATGAAAAAACAAACATTTAAATTTAAAAATGAAACACTTAAAAATTATGTAAAAATAAAGAAATAATACTGATAGAAGAAAAGGATAGGATGAGAGGAGAAGAGAAATAAAAAGAAATAATGAAAAAATAAAAAAAATTTAAAAATGGAGTACTTAAAAATGATATAGGTATAAAGAAATAATAATACTATTAAAAAAGTTAAGTCTAAGAGGTTGTGCATTCAGCAATCAATTTCTGAATTATGTACACAATGAAGGATAAGGTCTAATAATTGATGACGGGCACATATCTGTGGATGAGCAGAACATCAACTAAGTCACTCAAAACAAAAGGACCAAAAGTTAAACACACACACACACACACACACACACACACACACACACACACACCTAAAGAAAAAATTATGAAAAAAATAGAAAAAAAATTAAATTAAAAAAATTAGGTAGTAAAACAAATTATTTGAACTTGGGGGGCGGGTAGGATCTTGTATCTCCCCTGTGTCTGTAACCAATCTCTTGGTGGAGTCTCTGTTTTGCTTGTGGTGTTTGGTTTTCCTGTGTCTTGATTAGTTTCTTAAGTCAGTTTGTTTGAGCGGGCAGAAAAATGCTCTGCCTTACCCAAGACATTGAGATCCTCCTCCCAGGCTAGTTCAGTGGGAGGAAGATTTGCTTTTGAGTATCACAAAAGAGGGAGATGGCTGTTTTCTCTAGCTTGGAGCTGCTGTGATGAGGCTAGGTTCTGGGTAGGTCTGAGGCCTATCAGCAATAAGTAGCTTTTCCTTAGGGCACTAGCTCCTGAGATACTCACAGAGCCCATCCTGGAGCCATTCTCAGGATTTATGATTACTGAGTTTCAATTGTTTGTCTTTTCCCCCTTACACTGCTGGGCATGCTGCCTAGACTGCAGTGGGGAAGACCAGCCTCTGGCTCTGTCACTCCTCTGGGAGCAGACCTTCTCTGCCTAGGAAGGGCAACTTTCCCCAGGGTGGAGCTGAGCCCAGCAGGTCAGGTCAGGTTCCTGTGACCTGCTGAATGGTTTCTATTGTTTTCTTCCAAGGCCTGAGTTGGATCTAGCTGCTCAATTGGGGTCTTTGTCAATATCAAAGATGGAGTTCTTCTTTGGTGGGGGGGAGGGGCTACCTTCCCACCACTGCTCCATGAGGAGTAAGGATGTCTTGGGGGTATTCACTTCAGCCTCTTGGTTTCCCGGCCATCCCTGGTCTGCAATCAGCAGGAAGAAGATTTCTGCTCCTTGTCAGTTCTTGCTGGTGGTGAGTAGAATCTGCTCGCACACTGTGTCTGGCTCCTTTGATCTGGGCTCTCTCTGTTATGTGGCAGCCACCACTGCTGTCGCCACCACCGCTGCATATGCTGTAAAGTGTCTTGACCAAGCTGCCTGGATTTTTTTCTCTCTGGCTAAACTCTCTATACTGTGATGGCACACTTGGTGTGATTCTCTAGCCTAGGACTGGTCACTGGAACACTAAAACTGCTTCCTATGCAAGAGCTTGTTTAGCCTCCAGTTTCTCCTCTGCCATCTTCCACTTTCCCTTGAGTCTTTCTTATTCTTTCTCAGTCTGAAACTGAGTCTTTCTCTGTCTCTTTCTCAAGACATCAACCTTCAACAATCCTCACTTCAAATGGCTGATTGTAAACCTTAATTCTATATGCCACCATAAGTAGCACCTGACATAGAAGGAAACCTATTTATAGACATCTCCGAAATTACAACAGGGACAGTTGCATAGGCCACAGTTCTGCTAACTACAGCGAGATTAGGTGGCTGCATGACTCTTGTGTAGAAATGACAAATCTGCTGATTGTTCAAATGTAAGCAAACACAAAAATGGAAAGACACTTTCAACACAATCTTTCCTTCTTTCCAGGATGTGTGTGATCAATTTAGAAGCCAAATGAAAAATGGAAATCTTCTCTGCACTCGAGAAAGTGACCCTGTCCGAGGACCAGATGGCAAGACTCATGTCAATAAGTGTTCCATGTGTAAGGATAAGCTGTGAGTATTCGCCCCCCCAAAATGGAAATTCTTCAGTGTGTAGTAGCCATTCTTAACAGTTTGAGTGAAAGGAAGGTGTTCTAGAAGTAGATCTTGGGATAGAAGAGATATTAATTCACTTTAGTTGAATTTTTTTCTTGCTTCCTTTCCTTTAGGGAACGAGAAGCAGCTGAGAAGAAAAAGAAAGAGGATGAAGCCAAAAGGACAACAGGAGAAAGGAGCAAGGACAAGGAGGTCAAAGATATTAGTGACTAAACCTGGCTGCTATATTGTGCAGGGAATTCATTTAGCAGTTTTTTTTTTTGCTTTTTTGTTTTGTTTTTTGGAATACTTGCTCTCTCCTAATTGATGAGGATATAATGGTTTAAAAAAATGAAATGAAAAGGAAAAGAGAAAACAAACATGGCTATCTCTTACAAACTAAAAATACACCATTCAATGACTTCAGAGCAACTCTAACTTATAGCACCATTGATAAGTGTCGAGTTATTTTGACTCTTTGTTCAGTGAATAATTGAATTCCTGAGGTTTTAAAAACACATCAATAAGTAAATACCAAAAGTACACAAAAGGAAGCAAATGACAAATATTTTAGCCCTGGCATTTTACTACCCTCTAGTGTTCAGTTTGGGGCTTTATCAGTAGTACTTAATAAAATAACAGAATATTACATAGCACCATAGACTCCAGCTAGAAAAGTAAAACTGTAGCTATATTTATAAATAGATGGAAATATTGGTATTTTGGGTATATGTAAAAAAAAAAAGTCGTGATTTTACCTATACACGCAAAGGAAAACAAGCTTTACATCTTATCACAGTTAAACATTCTCAAAACTCTATCTTATGGCCTGTTTCAATTTTACAACTGAGAAAAATTCAAGGAACTATAACTACACATAAGAAATAAGTAGAACGTGTTACCTAATTTTTGAAAACAAGGTTTGCACTGCAGATAGGTACCATTACTATTATTTTATTATTGCTGTTATTTTGACAGTACTAGGTCTTGAACTCAGGGCCTTGTGTTCTCACTTGACTTTTCGTCACATCTGTCAGTCTGCCACTTGAGCCATGGCTCTACCTTATGCTTTTTGCAGGTTAATTGGAGATAAGATTCTCAAGGATTTGTCTGCCCGGCTTGCTCTAAACCACAATTCTCAGATCTCAGCCTCCTAAATAATTAAGCATGAGTCACTAACATCCAGCTTGTACCATTATTAACATGCACATAAAATTGTGAGTACCTGGAATTGAAAACAGTTCTAGCTATTTTTGAAACTGATAGCTGTGAAACAATTCAATTCCAGAGACTTAAAAATGTATCAGATAAAGCAGGCCTAGAATTGTTTGTAGATAGAATGATTTAATGAAAGAAGGATAACTGCAACTCAGGACAGTAACAGAGTTTTTAAGAGAGCATTTCCGTATCACTACTCTGTCACTTCGTGGTTAAACGAAATTGAAGAGACTTCTATAAATCTGAAAGATTTCAATGGAAGCTACACATCCTGGACTCAGTTTCACTGGCTTCTCTTTTCAACTTCTTATTTTTCATGAACAAAAGAGCAAGTCTGTTGTTTTAGTTCATTTTCTCTCCTTTTTGTTTTTGTTTTTCTTTCTCTTCATTTCTACTACCTTCCCTCTTTCCTTGCTTCCTTCCTTCCTTCCTTCCTTCTCTCCTTCTCTCCTTCCTTCCTATTTTCCTCTTTCCTTCTTTCCTTCCTTCCTTCTTTTCTTCCTTCCTTCCTTCCTTCCTTCCTTCCTTCCTTCCTTCCTTCCTTCCTTCCTTGGCACCAACTGGACTTTAATCAGCCTGTTGATCTTCTCTTCATTGCTAGGATAATAGGCATGTACCACCATTCCTAGTTCTTGATTGAGAAAGGATCTCATAAATGTGTTTGTCTCAGGGCTCACCTCAAAACTTGACTGTCCCAATCTTAGCCTCCCACATAATTAGGATTACAGGGGTGATCCCCTGGATCCTAGCATGTAATATGCATGCAACACTTTCATTTTTAGAAATTGATGCTCTGGGCTTTTGTTTGTATGTATAGCCATAGGAATGTTTTTAGTTTTTTTGCTTTCTTTTTTCACTCAACTTAGACTTATTGATTGTGCAGTAATGAATCGTGAGGAGACAGATTTAAGCCTCAGCCTGACAGAATAATGTATAAAATGTTAAAAATATAGTCTAACATGATTGTACACAGCTGCAGTCTCAGCTACTCAGGAGGCAGAAGCAGGAGGATCATGAGTTGGAGGCCAGCCTGGACAAACTTTACTAGACTGTCTGAAAACCAGAATAGAAATAAAAAGGACTGACAACATGGACGAAGTAGTTGAGTGCTTGCCTAGCAGAGCTGAGGACCAGGGTTCAATTCCAACACTGGAATAAAAAAAAATGTCTTTAAAGCAGAAGACTGCCTTAGGTAGTGGTAAAAAGCACCAAGTCAGACAAAAAATGTGAAATCCCTTTTTCTCAAGTGTGATGAGTTCTTATCTATCAAACAAAACATGCTTTCCAGTGGAGAACACTAGACTAGTAAGGTAAAATCTGATTTTGCTTCTATTGGCAGGATGTGTGCCATGAATTCCGGAGCAAGCAGAGAGATGGAAAGCTGGTCTGCACCCGAGAAAATGATCCTGTTCGAGGCCCATATGGAAAGATGCATGTGAACAAGTGCGCCATGTGCCAGAGTGTCTTGTACGTGAACAGGCTCGTCTCTAGTCTCATATGTTATGCCTATTTGCCAGGAAAGAACTCCTGTCAGTTAAACCTTAAGACTTGAGTACACACATAAAGATCATTCTCTTTTATGCAGTTAGTTTCCAAAGTGCTTTGACCAAAATTAATTAATTAATTTATTAATTTATTTATTTATTGTGCCATGAGAGCCATACCAGTGCCCCTGAGTTAGGAAAATGACAATATTTCATTTATGATAGAATCACTGACTGTTAAGAAAAGAAAAGGCTCTCAGAGAATGACCTGAGAACCTCCACCTTGTGCAGTCTAGCTCCTCTGATCTATAAAAGAATTACAAAGTGATCATACTTCTTAAGAATGAATAAGCTTTAGAACACAGTAACTATAGGGAATAACCAAAATGAGGTGTGTACTTATAATTTAATTTGAAAAGTAGAGAAAGAGAAATGAAATAATTCTCTAGATAGTGAGTAGAATAAGTGTATTCTATTAAGGCAAACAAAAATAATAGCCTTTTAGAACACTAAGATTGTGGATAACAGTCCATTAAATGAGTCAGTGAAAGTTGAGAACATGGTCTCAAATGAAAACTCCAATGATCAGAAGTAACTAGCTTCTCAAAAACAAATAGATTTTTTTTTAGACATGTGAACTAGTACTTGATTTGTTCTCCCTTAAAATGTGAAAAAAGTTATTTGGTTGAAAGGCAATTCAATGAAAGTTCTAGAAAAATTATGCTGCAACTTTGTATTTTGCAGCCAGCGAGAAGCCAATGAAAGAAAAAAGAATGATGAAGAAAAGTCAAGGTCCAAACCTTCAAATGACGCAAAGGTTATTGCTTAACCTTTTATTGTTCTCTTTCCCAAACATGGCTTTCTTCTCTGGTGTTTAGATAACAAAAATTGTAATTATTTACTTGAAAGAAAATTGATTTTGCCCACTATTTTATTCTTCTGGTTTGGGGCTTGATGCTTTAAAAAAAAATCACAGAGAATTCTGCCACAATGTGTGTCAATAATTGCTTTAATCTTTCTGATTTGGGACAGATTTGGATTGAAACTAGAGTGTACAAATCATTTCCATCTCAACTGCATGCTCATTTCTGACACATTAAATGTGGCATGAGGCTTTAGGTAACTTGTTGATGTTGATTCTAATCATCCAGGTAACATAAACTAATCTCAAGCATCTGTTTGGCTCTCCTCCTTGATGTCTCTTTTCTTTTCTCTCCAGATGATTTTCAGAATCAGTGAATCAATAGTGTTGCATGGGTCATGCTGCCTTTTCTATTTGCTTTTCAAGACCACCACGAAGACCTCTTCCAGCAGTTATTTTAACAATGATGTCACATTTATAGAGTTAGATCGCCTGAGATCCTCCTTGGGTTAAGAGCACACCTCATCTGGAAAATAGGGGAAAAAGCAATGACGAGTGAATGGAGAGGTGGATAAGGAGGGTCACCCAAGGGTTGTCTTATGTTTCTCTACACTCCAGGACCAGTGCAGAGAGGTTCCCAGTGAAGCAGAGGATGCACTTGTTAGACAGTCTGGGAGTTCCTTGGCCTCCGTTGCCGGGATCAGTGCAGTGAGTCCCAGCCTAAGCCAAGTCTGCCAAAAATAAAATAAAATAAAACGCCAAGCAACGAAGAGTACAGGCCTCCTTCACTTCCCTGTCTCATTTTCTAGGATGAGTGCCGAGACTTCCGGAAGTATGTAAAGAACAACCAGCTGGCCTGCACTCGGGAGATGGACCCCGTGCGTGGTGCAGATGGAAAGTTCTACAGAAACAAATGCTACAAGTGCCGAGCTGTCTTGTGAGTAAGAGGCCTTCTGGCTTGGCTTGCAGGGGAGCTGCACTTTCAGAGGTGCTGATGGAGTAAATGTGCGTGTTCACAAATCCATCGAGTCCTTAAAGCGAGTCTTTGTAGTCAAGGACTTTAAGTGGGTGTTCTGACCTAGCACAGTCAGGGATATGAATGCAGGTTCTGCCTGGGACTTTCACTAGCTCTCAGCTGAACTTTGTATCAACTTTCCACATCAAAGAAGAAATACCAATCTTTATTCTACCACAACAGCAAATGCAATAAAGAAGTCTTTTTATTTCTGTGAAGATAGATGATTTTTTGTGCCTCTACTTAGACTTAAACTCAGTCTCTTCAGCTCTCTCACTTGGCTTGTTTTTGCTCGAGGCTGGTGCTCTACCATGTGAACCATACTCCTATTTCTGACTTTTTGCTGATTAATTAGAAATGAGTGTCCCAGTCTCTTCTGATTAAAATTCTTGGATCTTCAGAGATTAGTCACTTGAGGAGCTAGGGTTACAGGCATGAGCCACCAGCATCTGGCTTACATTTACTCCAAAATATATTTCTAGGGCTCAAAGATTTGTCTTTCAGAAGTTGCTGCTGAGAAATTTTAAGGAATTGTTCTAATGTATAGCCAAATTACAAGAGCAGAAGAGCAGAGCATATAGTGATGATAATGGTGATGTTGATTATGATGATAGTGATCATAGTGGGTAGTAGTTGTGAAAAAGTACTATGAAGGTACAAGTAACATTGATAGAACTTTTCATGGGGTACTGTTCCTGTTTCTAGGAAATTCAAACTCAGGACTTTGAGCACAGGTTTAAGATCACACATTTACGATCTCACAGAACGATCTCCCCTTGCTGCCTTTGAGCCTTCATTCTCCAAATCTCAGCCTCCTGAGTAGCTGGGAACACAGGCATAAACCACCAGCTTTTCCTTTTTTCAGAAAAGTAAGGTCTTGTTCAAGGTCCAAGCTGGTCTTCCACAAGCTATACCTCCCAAGTGGATGGGAAATAAGACTACATGTGTGCTTTTCTGAACATCTTATCAGGGTCACTTTTTGATTGAATGTTCTCAGGGCTTATTTTATTAAATCATTTGTGTTTCCTTCTCTAGTCAGAAAGAAGCATTGGAAAGAGTAAAACTTAAAGAAAAGCCACGCCACATTAGAGCTTCTGAAGAAAAAAGCCCAGATGCCTCTATTGCTTTTCTGGTAAGAGCAACTATTCCTGAAAAGCTACTCATCAATTGGAGTCCTTTGATATGTCAGGTTATTTCCCTTGCCCTCCTTAATCTCTGTCTGACGGAAAGGGTGCAGGCCAAGAGACTGCAGCCAAGAGACTGCAGGACCAAAGGCCAAATGCTGTCATGCTTGGCTAGAGCTCTGAGATTACTCATCTGTTATTCCTCAGCCTTATTCTGCTCTTTGGGATTAGTAATCCTGATTCAATTGAATACATCTTGAAATTTTAAGAAGTGGGTGCATAGTGACTGTGTATATGTTTGACTGTGTATGTCAATATATATATGACATAATATGTATATATGACATACGCAGTCAAACATGGGATTGATGGAGTCAGTTGTGTATTTTCAGTAGATCAAAAGTCTTGTCAGTTTCCTCTCACTTACCTCCTTTATGCCAATCACTTTTCAGTAACCTAAAATGCGAACTAAAGTGAATGGCAGTTGAGTAATGCACGATTTTAAAAGGTAGCAGCTCACAGCTCATTAGTGAGTACAGTCATCCAGAAGAAACAGAGTTGGATTTTATCACAGTGGGAGCAGAGGAAGCTGAGAGGTGGTTGGATACTAGATCCACGTTGGAGGAGCCAAGAGAGTTTGACCAGAGTTAATGTACTATGTAAGGAAAAGAGAAGTACACTGCTTGTTTTTCTCTATCTGCTTCATCTTTGCAGTGATTTATCCTAGTACTTACTGAATATTGCCACAGCCATTACCTGAAAAGTGTGACAGAAATTCCTGATTCATACAAATTACATATCAAAACTCTTTCTGAATATTTGTATCGGCATGGAGCTCACCACACTCTGAAGCAATCTATTTAGATGTTTGAATTATTTATCAAAACAAAGGAATAAGCAAACACTGACATCTCTGAAATTAGTACTAACATATAATAATTATATACATTTATATATATTTATATATTATACATATTCATATATTTGTTATATTGTGTATTTATATTTATTTATATATAATATGTATTTTTATTTATTTATTTTTATTGTGAAAATACTGTACAGAGGGGTTACAATTACATGAACAAGGTAATGAGTACATTTCTTTTTTTTTAAATTGTGAAAATATTGTACAGAGGGGTTACAATTACATGGGCAAGATAATGAGTACATTTTTTATCAAGCATATAATACATATTTATATATTTAAATTACATATATTATATATATCATATATAAATAAATATAAAAAATAAATATATAATATATAATACAGTTAAAATGTTAATTTTTTTGTTTCATTCAAAACAAAAATGTAGTCTACAAGGAACTTACTAATTTTATCTAAATGGTTGCATTTATTAGTATAGAATTATTCATAACATTCTCACATTATCCTTTTACTATCTAAAGGTGATACACTGATGTGATTTTATTTCTATTAATGGTCGTACATGTTGAATAATCTGCTTAGTTAATTCTGAAAACAGATAATAAACTCGTTTATTGTTTTGATTCTTTTGGTCCTTCATAGTTTTGTATGTCCTCCATTTTGCCTCTTTTCTCCTCTTTTCTTCTGCTTTCTTTGGCCTTGATCTGATAGCTCATTGAGATGGTAGTATGTATGAATCATTATGTGGTAGCATGGTATGGTAGATATTGTATAGTAGATGGTAGTAGTATGTATGAATCATTGCGTGGTAGTATGGTATGGTAGTATTTGTATGGTAGATGGTAGTATATATGAATTATTGTATGGTGGTATGGTATAATAGATGGTGTATGGTAGATGGTTGTATGTATGAATCATCGTTCATTCTAAACCACTTTCTAAATTTCCTATTATTACTTTGAATCATACCAAACTTAATTTTTACTTTCATTCTCCCATTTTCCTTATATTTAAGGTATATTTCTGGTTTTAAAAAGCTCACAACAAAACCAACCACATCATTGTGTCACTTGTTTTTTATTTTTAGCTTGACAAATTTGGTTTTTAATCTGTAGTACTTATTTGCTAATATTTACTACAATGTCTGATAGTGTGGGAGTTAAGTTTCCACTGTCTTTTGTTTTCAGATCTATTTTTTCTTTTTCTCCTAACCTTCTATTCTGATTAATCTGGTGAAAGTTATTATTATTTTAGTTGTTATGAGTATTATTAAATTATATTCCCCCAAAGCTATAAAAACAAATATATTTTTGTGGTCCAGAGGACTGATCCCCGGGCTTTTCCCTTGCTAGGCAGGTAACCTATTGGTTTTTGGTTTTGCTTTTAAATTAACTGAGGAAACATAGTAAAAACTCTCACAGAACAGTTAATATGTGACAGACACTGTGTTCATTATGCATTTGGATGCACTATCTTATTTTATCCTTAAAAGCAGTAATACAAAAGCAATTATTATTCATATGATAAAATTAATAAATGCACTACTTTCTGATAAGACTGATAACTAAATCTATGAGAAAAGTTGATAATTACCTGTGAATATTTTCTTCCTAAATTGTCTTTGTAGCCAGTTTCTTGATTTAAGGGGAAAAAATGAATTCTATTTTTAGCATTATTCACACCCTAGTTTTCTTCCTAGGTATGCTCCAGCCTATCATGACTCATATTTTGTAAGATTTCTCCTTTCTTACAGTTTTCATTTTTTTCTTTCTTTGTTTATTCACCTAATTTATAGAATCCAAATACAAGGGGTTAAGTACACCAAATATGATATGTTAAATAAATACATGAGTTTGAATAACCCAGGTCACAGCACTGTTTCTAATCATTCATTCAAATAGGATTCAAGTACCCAAGAGGTTCTTCCAGCCTATGCTTTTCCTTGAACGCTGACAACCAAATCTGTTTTGTGCTTTATTCATTCAGGATGCTGACATGTGCAAAGACTACAAATTACGGCCCAGGATGGGTTATGCGTGCCCAAAGAACATAAATTATGTCTGTGGTGATGATGGCCAGACCTATGCCAATCCCTGCATGCTTTGTCATGAAAACCTGTGAGTACACGAAGCACACTGTACACCTTCCATAAATGGCAGTGCCTGAGTATCAGTCTAGTATGTATTACAAAATGCTTATTAATCATGTCAGTTAAAACTCAAAGTCTGTTAAGCCAAGTACAGTGGTTTCTGTATGTAATATCTGCAGGAGAGAGATACAGTAGGGAGATTGTATTCCAAGGCTAGCCAAGACTGGCCCAGTCCTTACATATTTTCAGATAGTGCGAGATCCTTTCTAGAAAAGAAACTAAAGCAAAAAACACTGGAAGCATGGCTTAACTCCGGAAAGCTTGCTTGGTTAGCAAGAGGCCCCAAGTTTAAGTACTTAGAACACCAAAAATTAAAATATTGTATGAATTTTTATGTATATATAACATAGAAAGGATTTAGTGCTACTCCTTTTAAAAAGTTGCTTACATCCGCTGTTGTCCTGCTTACTGAATCAAAGATAAAAAGGAAACTGTGGTGTTAACAATGGTTGTAGTGAATCTCTATAAGAGCATCATCCATCCAGCATGAAGCAAAGGAAATCACCTGAGAAGAACTGCCACGTGGATTTAATCCCTCCTATCACATCTAAAAAGTTGTATGCTTCAAGAGAGCATTAACTTCTGTTAATCTTCCTCATGAAGGAGGTTATGCCATGCAAAACCCCTAATGCTACATTGATGTCTGTTTTAAATTCCTTACTAACTGTTATCAAGGGTATATTACCTCATCCTTCTCAGACTCAGTTTTTCATAGAGCCATTAAGTTCACAGACTATTGACAATGAACTTCTAGAAAATAGTTTTATTTTAGATTAAGTACAAAGGACCCACTCTAGTTCCTTTATTATTAATTTTCTTGTTGATTTTCTGTTCATATGCTATCTGATTCTGATTCTGATTCTACTTGCTTTAATATATATCCTTTACCTTCTCTAAGCCTCCATGTGACCAGTTTTCAGTGAGGACACTGGTGACAAATCATTGGTTTTCCATCTTCCAGACTTACACTGCAGTATGAATACTACTTATCTTTTGAAGAATGCTGTATACATGGCCCAGGACAGGGACTGGGAAGGTGGCTCAGTGGTAGAGTGCTTGCCTTGCATGCATGAGGCCCTGGGTTCGATTCCTCAGCACCACATAAGCAGAAAAATGCAGAAGTGATACTATGGCTCAAGTGTAGAGGGCTAGCTGAAGGGCTGAGGGCCAGCTCCCAAGCCCAGAGTTCAGGCCCCATGACTGGCAAAAAAAAAAAAAAACATGGCCCAGAACATGAAAACAGGGTTCATTGATACATTGTCTTTTAATCTTGGAAAGATCCTTAAATTTACATTAATTTTCCTGTGAATGATATAACATAAAAGAAAAATGTTGTACATGGGGTTATAGATACAGATTTTTGTATGCATAAACTGCTTTGTTAGAAGCTCCTTTGTACAACTACTTAATGATAATTTTAACAACTCAAGAGAAAATAAAGTATGGATCAGTGAACTTCTATTTTAAAATATTTACAAATTATTCTTCAGGATGGATTGTTTGATTATAAATCTGGGAGTTCATATGAGAGAGAAGAAAAGATTCAGGCTATCCTATGAAAAAGGGACCAATATTGGTTTGTATAGTGTGAGGGGAGAGTATAGGAAAGCAATTTCAGCTTGAGCAACATCCAAAGGCAGATCTCAAGAGATGACTAGCTTCTATTACCGCAGTCAAACAAATGGATATTTGGTTCATAATATTTATTAAAAGGCAATATTTGTTCTCATAATAAATTTTTAAACCCATACTGTATTACTATGTCTTGTTATATTTTCTATTCTCCAAATCTTATTTGGATACTTGGTAGTCAGACTTCTCTCTGGGATCCTAATTTTCCCATCTACAAATTAATGGCTTTTGAAATGGATAGCTTCCAATATCCAATAATTGTATGAATGTTTTAGTGGGTGAAACGTGATCCAACAAGTTCATAGTTAGAGGAGGAATCAGGAGTAAAAGACAGAGACTGAACCCAAATAGATGCCTTCTGGAAAATGGTTCAGGGCAGATTTGTTGTTCAAAATCACTCACATTGATCTTAATGTTTTTTTCTCATTATAGCTGTGTATTTCCTCATTGTTGAAACTTCTGTTTTATTTTAGGATACGTCAAACTGATGTTCACATACGTAGTAGAGGGAAGTGTGAGTGGACAAACAGCCCAGAACCAACACCTGCTGCCACCTCATCTGTGAGTGCTCTGGCCTTCATGCTTTTGATGCTAGAAGTAGTTGATTCTGCTTTTGCTCTTTTGTAGTAAATGCTGGAAATTTCTCAGGCCAGAGAAGTCAGATGAGGACAAGTGACTTCACAACTGGCCACATTTTTCCTGTGACAGTGGTTAAGTAATTCCTGAAACATAGGGGGATAATATAGCAGCTTATCTTTAAAATATATTTCTATCCCCATTAATAGATTGCTTATGAGCAATGACTAAATCTCCTATGATGTCCTGCAGGGTAGGGTTTATTCTCTGTGATCTACCATGCAAAGATGAGACAGGGAGCAAGAGAGATCATATAGCAACAAAACAAGACTGAAACAACTTTTTGTTGTTGTTGTTGTTGTCAGTTGTGGGGCCTGAACTCTGGGCCTAGGCACTGTTTCTGAGCTCTTCAGCTCAAGGCTAGCGCTCTACCACTTGAGTCACAGTGCCACTTCCTGAAACCACTTTTATGAAATGTCATATCCCACAATGTCCACACTATGTTCAACTTTTCCCAGCACTGAAAATTATTTTATTTAACAGCCATAGTATAATTCAGCACAAGTTACTGACTTTGAAATCCCGCTTCCTGAATGTTGTTGAGGAGTTTCTTCATCAGGCAACAGGATAGACTACTTTAAAAACAAATAAGCTCTTATAAGATGAATTTGGGGCTGGGCCCTGGTGGTTCACACCTGAAATCTTAGCTACTCAGGAGGCTGAGATCTGAGGGTCATGGTTCAAAGCTAGCCCTAGCAGGAAAGTCTGTGAGACTCTTCTCTCCAATAAACCACTAGAATACCGGAAGTGGCACTGTGGCTCAAGTGGTAGAGTGCTCACCTTGAGCTGAAGAGTGCAGGGACAGCACCCAATCCCAGAGTTCAAAAATAAAAAAGATGAATTTGTGTTCAATTTCCAATTTTTGAGAGTTCTAGTGGATAACATAACTGTTTCAACCCAAAGATTTCAATGAATTATTGAAAAATACTTTTATGAACCACTGACTTTATAGCATTTGGCACTATGTCAGAAAAATTAATTGAATTTTTATTATTGTTGTCACTATTATTACTTTGCCTAAGATCAAAGTATGAAGTTAAAGGAAGACTTGAAAGTATGATCTTAGAAACGTAAACCCTGACTCAGTACTTACTTAATTTTATTTCTTCTTATTATTATTACTGTCATCATCACTATTGTTGTTGGTTCGAGGGCTAGAACCATGGCCTGATCACTGTCATTTAGCACTGTTCTTTCACTTAAAGTTGGTGTTCTACTACTTGAGCCATAGTTCTACTTCTGGCTTCTTGCTGTTTTTTTTGGCAATAAGAGTCTCACAGATTTTCCTGCCCAGACAGGCTTTGCACTATGAACTCTGATCTCAGTCTCCTAAGTAGCCATGATTACAGGTGTAAGCCACTAGCACCTAGCATTTGGGGGAGAAGTATTATAGTTTTAGAAGTGTATTATTATGTTAATAAAATATGTTAATGAATTATATTTTAATAAGCTTGCATTTGCTATTTAATTTGTATATTGAATAAGTATTTTATTAAAATTATATTAGTCATATTGCTTTGATATGAGAAATTGAGAACACAAGAATTGTAAGGTAGGAGCCAGGTGCAAGTGGCTTACCTTTGTAATCCTAGCTTCTCAAGAGGCTGAGATCTGATAATCACAGTTTGAAGCCAGCCTGGGCAGGAAAGTCCTTGAGACCCTTATCTCCAGTAAACTACTCAGTAAAAGCTAGAAGCGATACTGTCTCAAATGGTAAAGCCTTGATCCTACTAGTCTTGAGTACCCTGGTCTTGAGTACAAGCCTTAGAACCAGAAAAACAGAACAAAGAAAAAAATTATAAGCTAGGATATTTTTTGTTTCACCCTTAGGAGTAGGATTGAAGGCTCCTAAGAACTCAAACAACCCATTCTTTCTTATGTTAACTTAGCTATTCTAGCTTTCTTATGTTAACTTTACCTATTCTAGTCTGTATACATTTATTTTTTTTAAAAAAGTTTAAATGTATATTCTAGCCACAATATCATTTACTATCATATTTAGTAAAATTCTATGTGATTTGCTTCCTATTTTATTGAAAGTATATCCTCTGTTCCTTCCTCACAAATAAATCTAGTTGCATGAGGTAGCTCAGAACAAAAATGTCAAAATAATCTTTGTGCAAATTCAAAGCACTATACTTATGTCCTGAATCTCTTGTCCTACATAGGAGACTTGCCATAAACAAAATCACAAGAAACTTGACTTAAAGTCATATTGATAAATATTTTCTAAAATAGTGAATAACCATGCTGCAAGCTAGCATGTACACTTTTGTAGGAGCATTCCTTCCTTTAATTTCTAGGGGTTTCTCTCTCCTTGCATGGGAAACAATATTAACAACAGGAATGTTCCCTAGTGTTAAGAACAAATCATTGTAGAAAAAGACATTCTAGCTGGATGAAATTTCAGTTTCCCCTGATCTTGGTTAGTGATCTTGGTTACAGGTGGTATGGATGGGGCATGACTTAAAATCATTAGAGAAAGATCATCAGGATTTATGTAGCTCTTTAGAGTTGAGGGTACATTCTCCCTGTATCCTCACAGTACTCATCTGATTAGGGAGGGGTCATCAGTTTCTTTGTCTGACAGACAATTAGACTGGGAGACTCCTGTCATTATCTAAGTTACTTGTACAACATTTTGAGTCCAATGTGGAATCTATGATTTCATTCTTTACACACTGCTATAAGTCAGACTCACCAAAAGATTCTGCGAACCTAGAAAAGATAAGGCACAATTGAAGTATTTCCTACATAGACAAGTAGATTTCAATTTCCAGGGTATACATTCAAAATAGAGTAAGATCAGATGATCACCTGTCAGTAGCAGCCCTACTCAAATATTTCCTATTTCAATAGAAATGCCAGTGTAAATTTGTGAGATTAATGACTGCTCTCAACTTCATCACACAGATTTTGAAGGGTTCAAAGGGCCATGCATTGCTCCTTTCAAAGCCAAGTAAAGCTTGTAGGGTTCAAATGGGCATTGAAATAGATGTTGATGTTTGAGTTTGGGGTTGCTCTTGTGCCACCTAGCCATGTACAGCTATCTGGAACAAATTTCCTGAAGCCAATTCCCCCTTTTAAATGTTTTATAAGTGTTAACTTAATGCTTTAAATACTGACATCAAAACGCTCTAAAACATTGGTGAACTAGGAAAAGAAAACAGCTAATTACATTCCAATAGCTAAGATGATTAATAATAATAATAATAAAGCATTAGTGTTCGAGGAGTCAGATTCACAATGACCTAATTGGTAAACTTAGTAAGACACTAAAACCTAAAGCTCAGTTTCCTCATCTGTGAAATGGTGTTAGTGATATTTACTTTTTATATTTGCCTAAAGGTTACATGTAATTATCAGTGTGAAACACGTTCACTTTTGTGTTTGCCCAATAGGCAGTACATGTTAAATGTTCAAAGTCATAGAATCACATTGAATAAATAGAGGTGTGATTTTAAAGTGATAGTTCTCAGTACAATATGTGAATCTGTGGCTTTCCTGATTAATATAAACTCACATCTGTGCAGTGTGCCTGAATTCTAGCATTTAACCTGTCGCCTCTTCTCTTCCAGGTCAAATGAGGATGCAAGGATTGGTGAAAAGCCAGGAAGGAAAAAAAATCTATATCCCAATTCTGAACCACCTACCTTTGCCATCTGTATATATAAAGAATTCTTCAGAACTTATCTTTTTACTATAGAAAACAATGCAGAGCTGTTGGGATTGGACCTGCTGATTTTCAGTCTTTTCCATCTCTTTCCTCCTAGACTTTGGTCTGAGGGTACAGAGTAATCTCCAGCATATCTGTGCTTTGCAGATCTCCTGGTGACAACGTTGTCTGTCCAACTGCCTGTTTAATAAAAGTAGAAACTCAGCAGATTATCCTTTGGGGATTTCTTTATCACTGCCTAAATAATAGGAACCTTCTTTTCTCCTTTTATATAGAAGACTCTATCCTTTTGTCATGCTAAGTCCTTTAGTGGACAGAGAATGGTCACTTTTTCCATGATGTTTGTTTTCATGGTTGGAAAGAAGTAGTAAAGGAAAGGAGAGGTGGAGCAATATGAGATTCTAGGCAGCCAACAGCTAAAGTTTCTGTGAAAATTGCCATTTCTTATGTGTTTCATTAAGAAAAGAAAGGACTATTAATCATTTTTTCAGCATGCAGACATTGAGTTATTTCCAGGGGAAAAAATGATAAAATGTTGGTGGAGCTGTTTTCTTTGGTGAAAGAATGGTACTTTTCCTTCCTGTTCATATCTAGGAAATCTAGGAATTCTTTCAGGACTATGACATCAGGTTTCATAGGAAATAAATGTTTGTGGTGCCATTTTGAATATTTTATTGATGTTGAAAGGAAACTTCATATTTCTTTCATTCTTCTTAGTATTATACAACAGACATGAAAGATTTTATTTTCCACAGCCTATCATTTAACCACTCTTGATAATTATCCTGAGTACCAGTCAAAGAATATGACTTAGGAACAGACTGGCCTGGAGAAAATGATAGTCTAGGAATAAACACAAGGAGGTTGGGGAAGGAAGCAAAGGATTTCATAGATGAAGGTTAGGAGTGTGGTAGGAATAGTTTTCAGAAATGATGTACAGAGGGGACACAGAAAGATAAGATGTATGGAATGAGACTCAAGAATTGGAGCTGAGAGTGAAAATGTGCTAAGTTATTTGGTAATTTAAAAAGTTAAAAGTGGTGGGTGCCAGGGGCTTGCACCTGTAATCCTAGCTACTTAGGAAGCAGGGATCTGAGAATCATGATTCAAAGTCAGCCCAGCAGGAAAGTCCACAAGACTTTCGTCTCCAATTTACAACCAAAAAAAACAGAAGTAGATAAGTGGCTCAAGTGGCAGAGTGCTTGCCATGAGCAAAAAAGCTGATAGATTGTACACAAGCCCTGAGTTCAAGTCCCAAGACTGGCACACACACAAGTAAAAAATGTTAAAACTGTAACAGTGGATTTTTTTGATACACAAATAGCCGTTGTAAATAAAATGTCATCTGTATTAAAATTACAAGATAGCTATCTTAAATGACAAGTAAACAATACTGAGTTACTTCATGTGCCAGTGGGTAGGAGCAAATGAGCAGACCCATTACAACAAGACTTCACTAGCTGGTCCTAAAATTCAAAACCAGGAAATGAAAACTGATCCCAAGATGAAACTAAGAAAAGCAATTTTTTCTATTACCTCCTTTGACTACTAGCACAGACTTCTTCATTTTTCTATACCTAATACTTTAGACTCCAATGTCTTGAAAGTGAATTATTGACAAGTTGTGTTCACAAAGGACATGTGCTTAGGTCCTAGAAAGACACTAAAGAATCAGGAAATGCATGGCAATTCTCCATGCAGGAGTCATTGCTCCATGCTAAGGAGAGGTCTTGGAGGATGGACTGATTCTTGACATAAGGCTTAGGGAAGGACTTAGGCAGATAGTTCTCTTCAAATTATGTCCTGTCTAAAAGCACAAGATAAGACTTTCTAGAGAAAAAAATAGAATCTTAATTCTATGAGTTTAAAGTCAATAGCAAGCCATCAACAATGAAAGTTACTGGTTAAAAACGATGGACAAGTTTTTGTTGGATTTTTCTTTTCTTCCAACTGTAAAGCTATCAGAAACACAAATAAACAAAAAAAACACCCAAATGTGCATCATTACTAGAGTATGGTTGAGTTAAATTTAGAGAAACATGAATAATGGTCAAGAAAACATTAAAGTATGTTTTATAACTAGTATAATATAATTAGTAATAATATTATTAGTACTTTGGGGAAAGTAAGCAGAAGTTGAGGAATTAATTTTTTTTTGGGGGGGGGAGGGGGCTGGTTGTGGGGCCTGAACTCTGGGCCTGGGCGCTGTCCCTTAGCTCTTCAGCTCAAAGCTAGCGCTCTACCACTTGAGCCACAGTGCCACTTCTGGCTTTTTTCTTTTTGCTTATGTGGTGCTGAGGAATCGAACCCAGGTCCTCAGGCTTGCAAGGCAAGCACTCTACCACTGAGCCACCTTCCCAAGGCTGAGGAATTAAGTTTTTAAGAGACATAGGATTGTTGAACAGAAAAAAATGAAGTCATGCAAATAAAGTTAAAAGGAGACACAGAGTTTCAGCTCTGGCTGAGCCCTGCTTGACATTGATTCAGCAAGTGGTTTTGGAAACATTGGATACCCACATGTAGAAGAATGAAAGTGAATTCCCATCATACACAAAAGCATCACAAGATGAATTTAAAATTTAGACAGAAGACCCACAGCTACACAGCTGCAAAAAGAAAGCACATGCAGATTCTTACTAACACTGGCCGTAGCACTGACATTTTGGGGTGAGTCATCAAAAGCACAAGCAACTAAAGCAATATAATCAAGTGACTACATCAAACTCAATGCTTCTGAGAAACAAAATTTGAAAATTTAACAAAGTCGAAAAACGAACTTTACAACTTTGGGACAGGGGGCTGAGGGGTGGGGGGAAGTAGGGGGGGAGGGATGGAGGGGGGATGGGAAGGGATGGGAAGAGGAAACAAAGGAGGAGGCAACAATGCTTGATAAGAAATGTACTCATTACCTTGCTCATGTAATTGTAACCCCTCTGTGCCATATTTCCACAATTAAAAAAAAAAAAGGTGAAAGACACTGTACATAATGGGATAGGAATGTAGTTGAATGGTAGAGTTTGCCCAGCATTTACAAAACACTGGGTTTGCACCCTGGCACCCACAAACACTCCCCTCCCCCACACACCCTCCTTACTCAAATTTACAAGAGCTTAATTACTTTCACAACAGCCTAGAGGCTATACAAAATGGATGAAGAAAATTATATATGTAATTTTATATATAATAAAATTTTATTATATATAAAATTACATATATAATCATGTATACAATTATACATATTATAATATATATCATAATGCATAATTGCATATTATTTATTAAATTATATATAATTATATATGGGAGTTTTATTCAGCCATATACACACATATATGTATATACATATATATGGCTGAGTAAAATATATATATATTACAGATGGGAGTTTTATTCAGCCATAAAAAGAATGAAATTATGACATTCCTTCACTCTGGATAGAACTGGAGATCCTCATCTTAAGTGTAGCAGGCCAGCCTTCTCACAAAGAATAGCAAGTAGCCCATGTTTTCTCTCATGCATGGAACCTGGTGAGGGGTATGGAACACAAATGTAAAAGTGGGATGGATGATTGATAATGTGGAGAGGGAAAGAAAAAGAGGAGCAACAAGGGGAATGAATATGACCAAAGTACTTTATGTGCATCCATAGAAATATCATAACAAAACCTATTATTTTGTATAATTACTTTATAAAATATATGCAAACCATATAATATATAATTCATATATAAAAGAGTTAACTACAACATGTAAAAGATTACTATAACTTAATCAAAGAGTGATAATGGGTTAATGATGTGAATAAATAATTTTTTTCATAGGAGACATAGCAAATTGTAGCCATGTCTGTGAGAATGTGCTCATTATCACTAATCATCATGGAAATGGAAATCAAAATCGCAATAAAATGTCCTTTGAAGCCTTGTTGAGATGGTTATTATTGCAAAACAATAAATGTTGAGTGGAGACAGTACTGCTATAGGAATCTTTGTATACAATATAGGTGTCTGTAAGATGATATAACCACTGTGGAAAACAGAATGGACAGTCTTCAAAAAATTAAAAATACAACTACCATGTGATCCAGTAGTACCACACTTAGATATATGTTTAAAAGAATTGAGATCTGCATCTCAAAGACATAACCATACTGTTCTAGTCTCAAAAGCCAAAATGTTAAAAGTAATCCAAATAATTCACAAACAGATGGATAAAGAAAATGTGTTATGTACAAATAATGCAGTATCACTCAATCACAAAAATATCATATGTGACATCATAGATGCACCTTGAAAACATTAAATGAAATAAGCTGAACACAAGTGGAAAAATACTGCTTGATTCTATACCTGTGAAAAATCTCAACCTAGTTCATGAAAGTAAGATATAGGATGGTGAGTATCAGGAGTCACATTGAGGGGAATATTAAATCTCTGTTTAATGGGTGAAGCAATTCAGTCATTTGAGGAAAACAATCTTAAAATTTTCTGTAAAACCTACTTTTTCATAGCAATACACTTAAAAGTTGCTATGAAGGTAAACCTCAGATGCATTTTAAAAATTAACAATTTAAGAATTTAACAATTTTAAAAATAAAAATTTCTGTTTGGGCAACCTCCAAAAGAGGCAGAAGCCTTAAAAATATGTCCATGGGGCTAGGAATGTGGCTTAGTAGTAGAGTGTTTTCCTAGCATGCATGAAACCCTGGGTTCAATTCCTCAGTACCACATACACAGAAAAAGCTGGTGCTGTGGCTCAAGTAGTAGAGTGCTAATCCTTGAGCACAGAGAGGCTCAGGAATAGTGCCCAGGCCCTGAGTTCAAGTCCCAGGACTGGCTGTCAGCACACACACACACACACACACACACACACACACACACACACACACACACACAGAAGTTTTGGTATAAAAAATTGTAAAGATAATAGGTAAAAGAGGAGAAAACATGGTCATAAATGCTCATCTATCTATCAACCAATTTCTACAATTAACAACTCATGGCCGAAATATGTAGAATGATGAAATACAGTGTTTAACCTAAAAATAAGCCATTTATAACTTAGAGAAAGTGAGCCTTTATGGAAATATCATTTTGCCTAATAGAAAAAAATGGCTCTATTATCAACTAAAATAGAAGACTTTAATATATGCATGGAAAGAATATCCTGGGAAGAATGATATGACCGCATGGGATAAAATAATCAAGAGTGGAGAGGTCGGTGTGGCTGCATTTATCCAAACATTCTCTCAGGGTGCTACAATCTTCCCTGAACTTCAGTGTCTCATACAGCTCTGGAAAATATATATGCATCAATTAGAACTTTTCAGAGGCTGAATCTCGGCCAGTGATTGGCATTAGTGAGTTCTGAGGCTGACACAAACAAAAGTAATCAACAGAAAGGTTGAAACTCAGTTTTCAGCAGTCATTTATCATCCTTTCACGGATATTTGTTTTCTTGAGGGCAAACAACATAGAGAAATCAAAACAAATAGACATGCAGCCCACCTAGAAGTTTATTATATACTCTAAGGAATCCAAAACTAGATTTAAAGTATCATTACTGTCAACAAAAGCAAAAGGGAATCAATGGTAAGGGAACAGTAGAACATTTCTTTTCATTCTTTAATTTGGATTGTGAAAAATAATTCTTGCCTAAGAATATAAGCAAATTCTCACTGAATTATGCCCTTAAAGTCATTAAAAATAAAACAAATAGAATATTATATTTAAAGATACTTTTGTCTAGTTTTATTTATTCTAACAAGCCTAAAAGTGCTTCTCTGAAAGAGTGAAAGAAAATAAGCCGATTTTCTTCTTTCATTGGGACTGATTTCATATAGTATAAATTTGTCTTCTATTTGAGGGGTTAGTCTAAGAATGAAAACAAACTGTCTCCTTGGAAGAGGTATTTGCTTGCACATAAAACAGCAGTTTTTAGGGGCCTCCCACTCTTGCTGGCTTGCTTGCTCTGCTGGCTGTCTACCATTTGAGCCACACCTCCAACCTTGCTTTTTGCTGATCATTTTGGAGATGGAATCTTGTAGACTTTTCTACTTGAATGCACCTAAAATCTTAATCCTCCAGATTTTAGCTTCTTGAGCAGCTATGATTATAACTATGAGCCACTGAAAACTCGATAATAGCAATTCTTTGTTCCTTTATTTACAAGCTTAATCCAGGTGTCCGTAGACTTTCTTGAGCATAATACATAATTAAAAATATATTTTACCTCAACACCTCGGAAAACAAATGATCACATGTATACAGGATCAAGTTGTATTTTAACTTTTATCCTATTCTTTTTCCAGCTTAGTTTGCTTTATGTTTTGTGTTTTAAGATAGTAGAAATACATAATAAAATGTTACAGCCTATGAAAGGGTTAAAAATTGCAGGTTGAAAGCCAACTTTTTCCACTGTACTTTGACAAATCAATGCTCTATTTTGGCAAGTAGGATTATGGGGCTTATACCTGTGCTTATTTCTGTGCATCAGATACAGCACTGAAAGAGGCCCTGAACCCCTCCACTCACACTTATCAGGTCGGGGCAAAGATCAAACCCAGAGTTAGCTGGGGACTCTCACCACAAGTTACACAGCTAAAGCTCTTTCTCCAGTAAAGTAAGTAGGATAGAATTGTCCTGATGAAATGGAAAGAAGCAATAAGTCTTTGAAAGGAACCACAAACAGGAGAGAAAAAGCATTAGGTCGGACCTCAGTGAGTTAAGTATCAGGGCCTCCTGTTAAGAGCTTCTTAGTGATTTCCATCACATCTCTGAGGACACATCTCTGTGTTCCACCTTTTTAACATTCTTTCTTTATGATAAGTGTTTTTTAGATATTTTTAGATATTTTTGTTAGTTATTTTTATAGATTATTTATTTTCTAGTATATTTGCATGTATATAAATTCATATACATAAACATCTCTATGTCTGCCCTTTCTACTTGCACATATTAATTGCATAGTGTCTTTATTGTGATAGTTCATGCATGTGCATATGTACTATACTCTCTACCCCCACTAGTATTCTTTCTTATCTCACCTCCCTTTTAAAATGGTTTTAATAGGTTTCATAGACTATTTCCATACGTGTGTATGGAAGTACTTGGAGTCTGTTCATTCCTCTTTGCCCTCTCCTTACGTGCCTGTCCCTTTGACTACCCTCCCATTTTACAATTGTGTCATTTTAGCCAGGACATTTTCTCTCATATGTGTTCTCTCATATGCAAGATCTCTGCCCCTTTTAAAATTACATTTTTAATTATCTTTAAGTAGTTGTACAAAGGGGTTTTGATTCAACAGATCAGTTTATGAGTACATTGCATCTTGACCAGTCACTCCTTCCAACCTTCTCCCCCATCTCTCCCAGTTCACCCAATCCCTCTCACGGCCTCAATTTACTTGGTTCTCTCTCTCTCTCTCTCTCTCTCTCTCTCTCTCTCTCTCTATATATATATATATATATATACACAAATATATATGTATGTATACATATATATGAATATATATACATAGATATACATATCTATGTATATATATATATGAAATCAAGATATATCTATCTCTAACTATCTATATATATTGAGAGAGAGATGTATCTTGACTATTAGGGCTACATTCACCAACCTCCTGGTATTAGTTTTGTTAAACTGTAATTTAGTTGTTAAAGGAAGTCACACCATTGACATAATCCCCTGTATACACTACTATAGTCAATTTATTCACATGCCTATGCATATGGCCTTGTATGTTTTCTTATTGCTTAAAATTTAAGTTTAACTTCTACATATGAGATAAAATATGTGCCCTTTGTGTCTCTGAGTTAATCCACTTAACATAATTTTTTTTAGGTCCATCCATTTTCTTGAAGAATAAAATGCCATTGTTCCTGACGGGTGAACAAATTTCTATTGTGCATTTTAAAATAGAGAATAGATGAGCATCCATGCAGTCAGGGCTGAGGGCTGTGGGGAGAATGAAGGATTAGGACCACAGGGTAAGTATAACATGTCTTCCTTTATGCTGATTGGCAGAACAGGTGCCTGAGGTAGTGGCTGGGATCAGAGACTTTTCTCCAGCTGGCACTAGATTCTTCCCAGAGACAATTTCAGAATGACAAAGAGAAGTGAATGAACTGACAATTAAGTATAAAAAGGTTATAAAAATAGGTTCTACTGCATACTGAGGTATCACCAAGAGAGTGTTAGAGGAGTTTTCCAATAAGAGATGGGCATCTTCGACTTGATTAATTCCCCAACTAGATCCTAGTGTCTTTCATGCAATGACAAAAGGAATTTAAAGACAATTCACAACAAATACTCACAAGGTGAGGGGCCAGAAAAGATTTATTAGGAAAAGCAGAGTAAGTCAGAGAGAGGCAGAATGGGTGAAAGGAAACATCCTCTATCTAACATGCCCAGGCCTCACTAGGAAGACCCTGTTTAATGAATATTTATATATCTAATCTAAGCTGGGTTTAAGCTCTTCTTGGATAAGTGGTTACCTAGCAACTGTTCAGTTATCCTCCATGGTAATATTGTGAAGCATTGAGACATTGATTACTTTACAATTAAAGCGCATAAGGCTAGACACTATGTTGAAAAATGAACTATACAACTTGGGGGGTAATGAGGTTCAGGAGAAAAAAATAGGAAGAAAATGAGGAAAGAGGTGAAACTGTTCAGAAAGTAATGTACTCATTACCTGACTTATGTAACTGTAACCCCTCTGTACATTACTTTTACAATACTCAAATACTGGAAGTTCCTTCCTTGAGTTGTCTTTCAGCACTTGTGATTTGCTCACTAGCTCTCCACTACTGGGTGTAAGCTCATTAGGGCCAGTTGTTTTCACAGTGGTATCTTCAATTCTCCTCACCCTTTCTGACATTCAGGATCCCAGCATATATATGGAACTCACCTGACTAAGGATGTGCTGCTAATGAAATCCACAACAAAACTAAATAGAAAAAAGAGAAAAAAAAACAATCACTTGATGTCAGATGGGAAGTAATTTTATGTTTTTTTCCTACACCAGAGAAATGTTTAGGTAACAGCCAAATAAATAGCATTTATAGTAGCTAATCTAGGTCAGGCAGTTTCTCTATAGAAAGAGAAAATTAGGAAAGTCTGTGGTACAGAGAGAATAAATTTCTTTCTAAGTTCACAAAACATTATAATCAGATCTTCTTTCTCTGGACCCTGACTCCTTCTAAATAGTAGAGTATCTCTGCCTTTCTGCACAGTTTTTCACTCAGGAATATGGTAGGGTATTCTTCACAGTAGATTAGAGCTAAAGGCCTCACAAGCTACAAGCCCTTCTTCCTGGAAGTCTCCAGTAAGTTTACTTAAAGGCCATTATTAAAATGAAATGGGCAAATTATCTGAGTTTAATAAAAACCTGCTATTTCAGCATCATTATTATAATGAAATTTCTGAATTACTCTAGTAAACTACTATTGAAGAAAGTTAATATAATTCATAAATGTGATAGAATATGAGTCAAGAACATGATCTAAATGCATGTTTTATAGGAGTGTAGTTGAGACATAGTGAATTTATAAACAAGAAAAAGTATGTATACTACAAAAATTTGAATAGTAGAATAAAATATATGTATAGATATGCCTATGTGTTATATGTACTGTATACATGTGTGTATATACATATTATATACACAAATATATGTCTGCCTATTCTATACGTATATATAATATATAAAATTATATATAATGTGTGCTTGTTTATATGTATATATGTGCATACATGCATGTACATCTGTGCCTATATATGTGTGTGTGTGTGCATACATACATACATACACATGCACACCTATATAGCAATCATAGGCACAAAATACATGTATTTTATAATCTATACATATACGTGTATTTTATAATGTGCACATATACAAATTTTTTTTTGGGGGGGGGGTCCGGTCATGGGGCTTGAACTCTGGGCCTGGGCGCTGTCCCTCAGCTCTTCAGCTCAAGGCTAGAGCTCTACCACTTGAGCCACAGCGCCACTTCTGGCTTTTTTCTTTTTGTTTATGTGGTGGTGAGGAATCGACCCAGGGCCTTATGCATGCAAGGCAAGCTCTCTACCACTGAGCTACCTTCCCAGCCCCTATACAAATATTTTATAATGTATATCATACGTATTTTATAAAAATTGAAAAATATGGTTTAATATATGCTTACCACATGTCTGATTTATGAATTTTTGAGACATGGTTATATTTCTATTTTTCAAATTTTCTAAGCAAGCATATAGTACTTTTATTTTTTAAAAGAATCATTACAGAAAAGAAGGTAGAGGCAGGAAATGCAAGCACCAGAACCCACTCCTCTGTTATCTATGGTAACAGCTCTTCCTTGATAACATGGGAATGGCTCTGGATTGCCACTGGAACAAGGCTAAAGCCAATGCCAGCGGCATCCATAGACTTCATTTGTATCGTGCAGATTTCTAGACCAGCTTCTCTGCCTTAGCTGTTCCCACAATTTTTCATTCTGGCTTAAAATTACTAGCGATGGCTGTGAAGCATGCACGGTTGTTCTCTGGGGTTTCTTTCCAACTGTAGCATGAATCATCACTGTTATGCCCTTCTTGGATACCTATCCATTTCTTTCTTACCCACTCCAGCCTCAAGTCTTCTACAACATCCCCTGCTGAGGTTTAGCTTCCATTCAGCCAGAAAAACAGGCCTCCCAGGGCCTGCTTAGCCCAGAACACAATGCCCCAATGCCTTCTCTCCCCTATACAGACTCTGGCCTCCCAGGAGGTCCTAAAACATGCAGATTAAATCATGCATACCAAACCAAACAAGAGCACATTACACTTCTCTAGTTCTTCTATTTCTAAGATGAGTCAACCATGGCATGAGACTGGAAGAAAATGTTCAGGGCACTTTTCCTGAGCTTCTGCCTTAGCAGCTCTATTCAACCAGAAATCCACAGGAGAGTGATGAGAATTGAGTATCTCTCAGATTGTGGCAGAGAAGGCAGATTGAGCAGCCTGGACAGTGAACCAAAAATTTTCATTCAACCTGAGGAATGGGGTACACTGCAATGTCTCAACACATGCTTTCTGTAAAGTGTAAGAGAATAGGGACTCTCTGGACACAAATTTAAATTGTGTTTGAAGCTTTTATGAAGGTGAAATGAAGATACTGTTTTCATTTTGGGCCATTCCTCTGAGCACAGCATGTACTATGAGGCCAGTAGACGCATGATAACGAACATAAAGAACAAGTGAGAGATTATTATTTTTATGTTAAATTTGTGTTGTCGCATTCCTTCACTCTGGAAGTACTTACAGTGTAAGTTTTATCTCATTAGTGAATTTAATTTTTTTTTCCTTTAAGAAGTTGATCATGGAGGGGGGACCAAGATGGCGACGGGGCAGTAGGGAAATGCCACAGCTCTCTCCAACCAAAAAGAGAGTTCGAGTTCCAACGTTTAATCTCCCCAAGAGACCGACAACAACAAAAAGACGAACACTCAGAGAAAAACCAGAGGTGGAAAATAACAAAAAAAGAAAGAGAGGAAAAGAAGAATTTCAGAACAGAGAAGAGCGAAGACCCCTCCCCCAACCTTCACTGGCCGCGCGGCAGTGCGCCAAGCCGCCGGCCAGCCGGCCCGGCGGGGGCTGCCGGAGCCCAGAGACACAGGGGGCTGCTTGCAGATCACCAGGTACCGGATTGCAGAACAGCTGATCGCCAGGAACAGAGAAACCTAACAGCCGGGAGTCTCCACGAGGATCCCACCCCCACCCCTCACTCTCCACCGGAGCGGAGAGGCTCCATCCCGCCAAAGCCGCCCGGCACCAGCAGCGCAACAAAGGGACCTGTCGGCAGAACACCCACCCAATCGCAATCGCAACTACCCGGCGGGGGGCCGCCCAACCCAGCCCGCAACCACCCCAACTGAACTCGGATTGCAACAACAACTGAAGACCTACAGGGTGAGTACCCAACAGGGGACAGTGAATCCCTCAAGGGAGACCAGAGCTGGAGGGAATCCCCAGACCCTGACCTAGACTCCCTACCCCAACACCCGGACCACAGGACCCACTAAAACTGGGAACTGTTCGAGAGCTCCACCAGCCGGTGGAGCACACTCTGCTGGCCAGGCCAGAGCAAGAGCGCCCCTGGAAGGGAGCTTAAATGCTCAAGCCAGGAACAGCGCCCCTGGGTCAAGACTACCAACAGTAGAAGAAATTTGAACTGTGTCCTCCAGGCTGCATAACCTAGGTGGTATACACATTAGCACAGGCCTAACGAGCGCGCTCCAGGCTGGGGCCGGAACCAGGCCTGGGGACCGGCACCTGAATAAAGCAAAAAGGGTCAGAAGTGGGGCTGTGACTCAAATGGTAGGGTGCCAGCCTTGAGCTGAAGAGCTGAGGGACAGCACCCAAACCTAGAGTTCAAGCCCACAACCAGCCCAAAACAAACAAACAAAAACACATCAGGAGCCCATAGCAGACTCCAGTATTTGGGAGAGTGCATCCAGAGCATCTGATCTTCCCAAGAGCACCCGCAGGAGCAAACACAAGCAGTCTAGGCTGCTCAACCCTTCCAAAGGCAGGAATTGCTACAGCAGAGAGCTGAGAATCCTAAGTAAGTCAGAATAGCAGCTGGAAATAGGCTCCCAACAGAATCCAGATCAGGCACAGACTCTCTCTACCAATACAGAATCAGCAACCAAGCAAAGACAGACACACCAAAACAAGATTGAAGAGCAGTCTCCTGAACCCCCATGCGAAAATCACAGAGAAAAATCACAAGGTTTACCACTACCCAGGACAGCAAGCTCACCTCAAAAGCCAGCAGCCACGCAGGGGAGAGCCCCAGTGGGAGCAAAGCAGGAATGGAAGACAAAAACTACATCCAAGGGTTGCTGGAGGCAATGACTCAAGAAATAAAGCGAGAAATGGATCAGAAATTGAAAGAGCACAAGGATGAACTATCAAAAGATATACAGGACATCAAACAAAAGTTGGATGCAAAAATAGAAGCTGCACAAACCTCAGTAAGAAGTGAGATAAACGCCAAATTAGAGGTAATGCATACTGATCTCACCTCATTGAGAGGTGAGATCAGTACTCTGAGAACCAACATTGAATCCATAAAGGGATCCATTTCCACCATGCAAACCACAATAGAAGCCACGGTCAACAGAGTGAATGAAATGGAAGGTAGAGTGTCAGATACAGAAGACAGAATACACCAACTGGACCAAAAAGTGACAGATATGGAAAAATCACTCAAATTAAACCAAAGGGAAATTCAAGAGCAAGCAGATAATGCTAAAAAATTTAACCTTCGCATAATCGGAGTGGACGAAGGTGAGGAATTCCAGAGCAAGGGAATGCAATACCTATTTAACAAGATAGTCAATGAAAATTTTCCCCACCTCAAAAACGACCATCTTAACTACATCACAAAAGCTTATCGAACACCCAACAAGCAAGATCCCAGGAGAAACACTTCTAGGCACATTATAGTAACAATGATGGATCTGAATAATAAGGAAACAATCCTGCATGCAGCAAAAATGAAGAAGGAGCTATACTACAACGGGAAAAAAATTAGAATCACTGCAGATCTCTCCACACAAACAATGAATGCAAGAAAAGCCTGGGAAAGCACCATACGAGCCCTGAGAGCCAATAACTGCCAACCCAGACTGATATACCCGGCAAAGCTAGCATTCACATTCGATGGAGAACTGAAAACTTTTAATAGCAAAGAAAAACTAAATGAATACATAAACATTAAGCCAGCATTACAAAGAATTCTAAGAGGGGGGACACAACCTGAAGAAAGCAACCAGTAACTGGGACTTGCCCCAAACAGGCATTACTCAAAGTCTAACTGAGCAAGCCCAGGAGGAAAGGAAAAAAGAAAAACTTAGGAAAACGGAATGGCAGGGACAACAATGCATCTCTCTATACTTTCTCTTAATATAAATGGGCTGAATTCGCCAATTAAAAGAAAACGAACTGAGGACTGGATCAGAAAACAAGACCCATCCATTTGTTGCCTTCAGGAGACCCACCTCTCAGCCAAACATACAAACAAACTCAGAGTGAAGGGGTAGAAAAGGATCTACCAATCAAATTCCCCCAATAAGAAAGCAGGTGTAACTATCCTGATATCTGACAAAATAAACTTTTCATTAAAATCAGTACAGAAAGACAAGGACGGACACTACATATTAATAAAGGGAACAATCCAAGAGGAGGATATAACCATCATCAACTTATATGCCCCAAATATCGGTGCACCCAGATATGTTAAACAAATGCTCTCAAACTTACAGAATAAAATAGATCCCAATACGATAATACTAGGAGACTTTAACACGCCACTCTCACCAAAGGACAGGTCTACCAACCAGAGGATTGGCAAAGAAGCTACCGAATTAAGTGAGGCCATACTTGAAGCGGAATTAACTGACAACTACCGAGTATTTCACCCTAAAACAACACAGTACACATTCTTCTCAGCAGCTCATGGAACTTTCTCCAAAATAGACCATATCATAGTTCATGCAAGGAACTTAAGCAAATACAAAGGGATCGACATAATCCCCTGTATCCTATCTGACCACAGTGGAATCAAGCTAGCTCTCAATAACAAAGCATACCGCAGAAATTTCTCTAATACATGGAAATTGAACAGCACACTCCTTAACAAGGCCTGGGTAACAGAAGAGATCAGAGAAGAAATAAAGCATTTCCTACAACTCAATGAAAATGAAAACACCTCACAAAGAAACTTGTGGGACACAGCAAAAGCAGTCCTGAGGGGCAAATTTATTGCCCTCAGTGCCCACATCAAGAGAATGGAGACAGACCAAGTAAATAATCTCATGTTGCAACTAAAACAGCTAGAAAAACAAGAAAAAATGGGACCTAAAGCTACTAGACTAAGCCAGATAACCAAATTGAGAGCAGAGATTAACCAATTAGAAAATCAGAAAACCATAACCAAAATAAACCAAACAAAAAGCTGTTTCTTTGAAAAAATAAACAAAATTGATGGCCCGTTGGCAAGATTAATTAAAAAAAGAAGAGAGGAAACCCATATTAATAGGATTAGGGATGCCACGGGAAACATCACAACACGTACCCAAGATATCCAAACAATTCTAACAGACTACTTTCAAAAGCTATACTCTCTAAAGGAAGAAAATCTGGCGGAAATGGATGCATTTTTAGAGAAATACAAGTTACCCAAACTGAGCAAAGAAGAAGTTAACCAATTAAATAAGCCAATATCCTATAATGAGATACAGGAAGCTATCAAAAGTCTTCCAACAAAAAAAAGCCCAGGACCAGATGGATTCACAGCAGAATTCTATAAGACCTTTAAAGAAGAACTAATACCCATACTCCTCAAGCTCTTCAGAGAAACAGAGAAGGAGGGAGCTATCCCAAACTCATTCTACGAAGCCAATATCACACTCATCCCCAAACCAGGCAAAGACCCAACCAAAAAGGAGAATTACAGGCCAATCTCCTTGATGAACACAGATGCAAAGATCCTTAACAAGATTCTAGCTAACAGAATCCAGAAACACATTAAAAAAATAATACACTATGATCAGGTAGGCTTCATCCCAGAGACACAGGGATGGTTTAACATACGTAAGTCAATAAATGTAATCCAGCATATCAACAGAGCCAAGGTCAAGAATCACATGATTATCGCCACAGATGCAGAAAAGGCCTTTGATAAAATTCAACATTCATTCATGCTAAAAGCTCTGGAGAAAATAGGAATAGAAGGAACATTTCTAAAAACAATAAAAGCCATTTATGACAGACCAATAGCCAATATTATACTTAATGGGGAAAAGCTACAACCAATCCTCCTAAAAACAGGAACAAGGCAAGGATGTCCACTGTCTCCACTCCTCTTCAACATAGTCCTAGAACCCTTAGCCAGGGCAATAAGGCAAGAAAAAGACATTAAAGGGATCCGCATAGGGAAAGAAGAAGTGAAACTATCCCTTTTTGCAGACGACATGATACTATACCTCCACGATCCCAAAAACTCCATCCCCAAACTTTTAGAAATCATAAGTCACTTCGGCAAAATAGCAGGATACAAAATAAACTCACAAAAATCAGTTGCCTTCCTATACACTGATAACGCACAGGAAGAGAGGGAAATAAAGGGAGCAACCCCATTCACAATAACCTCCCAAAAAATAAAATATTTAGGAATTAACCTAACCAAAGATGTAAAAGAACTATTTAATGAGAACTATAAAAAGTTAAAGAAAGAAATTGCAGAAGACACTAGGAAATGGAAAGACCTCCCATGCTCCTGGATAGGCCCACTTAATATAGTAAAGATGGTGATACTTCCAAAACTAATATACAAATTCAATGCAATTCCTATTAAAATCCCAATGACGTACATCACTGAAATACAGAAAACAGTCCAAAAATTTATATGGAACAACAAAAGACCTAGAATAGCCAAAACAATTCTAGGGGATAAAGACAATATGGGAGGGCTATCCATGCCGAACTTCAAACTCTACTACAGAGCTATAATCACAAAGACAGCATGGTACTGGCACAAAAACAGACCCGAAGACCAATGGAACAGAATAGAAGATCCAGATATAAATCCACAGGCCTACAGCCAGCTGATATTCGACAAAGGAGCCAAAGACATACAATGGAAGAAACACAGCCTCTTCAACCGCTGGTGCTGGGAAAACTGGGCAGCCACATGCAGAAAACTAAAAGTGGACCCCAGCCTATCACCATGCACCAACATCAACTCAAAATGGATTAAAGACCTTAACATTAAACCTGAATCTCTGAAACTACTACAGGACAGAGTAGGAGAGACACTTGAACTAATAGGCACAGGAAGGAACTTCCTGAACAGAGTCCCAGGGTCACAACAAGTTGGAGAGAGACTCGACAAATGGGACTACCTTAAAATAAAAAGCTTCTGCACAGCTAAATCTATCGCAACTAAGCTACAAAGACAACCAACTAATTGGGAAAAAATATTTACCAGCAATATATCAGACAAGGGGTTAACATCCTGTATATACAGGGAACTCAAGAAACTAATCCCTCCCAAACCTAACAAACCAATTACTAAATGGGCAAGGGAACTAAAGAGGGACTTCTCAAATGAAGAAATAAAAATGGCAAAGAAACACATGAGGAAATGTTCATCATCCCTGGTGGTGAAGGAAATGCAAATAAAGACAACCCTGAGATACCACCTTACCCCAGTCAGAATGTCCCACATCCACAAATCAGCCAACGACAAATGCTGGAGGGGATGTGGAGAAAGAGGAACCCTGTTACACTGCTGGTGGGAATGTACACTTATACAACCACTTTGGAAAGCAGTCTGGAGGGTCCTTAGAAAGCTAAAGATTGACCTCCCTTACGACCCAGTCATACCACTTCTAGGCATCTACCCTGAACAACAGGAACCAATATACAAGGACACGTGCACCTCCATGTTTATTGCAGCACTGTTCGCAATAGCCAGGATATGGAAACAACCTAGATGCCCCACCACAGATGAATGGATCCAAAAATTGTGGTATCTATACACAATGGAATATTATGCAGCCATTAGAAATGACAAAATAATGGCATTTGCAGGGAAATGGATGGAGCTAGAAGGAATCATGTTGAGCGAGGTAAGCCAAGAACGAAGAGACAAACGGTACATGGTCTCCCTGATAAGTGGATGCTAAATCCAAAAAGTTAGGTGATACGATAAAACTAACAGGACTTAAGAAACAAAGAACTCCCGCTCATCTGGTTGAACCACTACTAAATATCCCCATGCTGCTGATCACAAATATGGTATATAACATGTGAACACTGTTATATATTACAGACTGTGGTAGACAATTTGCTCCAGGGAAGTTAGAATGAACTTGTGACTTTGAAATTATGTAATCATTTAATCACAATCAAAAAAAAAAAAAGAACCTCGGGGAAGGGAGGGAGGGAGGGGATGGTAGGGAGAAAACAATGGAGGGGGTAACAATGTTCAAGAGGAAGTGTACTCATAACCTCACTCATGTAACTGTAACCCTCTGTATAGTAGCTTTACAATAAAAAAAAAAAAATACAAAAAAAAAAAAAAAAAAAAAAAGAAGTTGATCATGAGTTGGACCATGAGGAAAATACTTGGAAGACAAATTGGACTTTACCGTTAGCAACAGAGTGAGGAACATCTCCAAAGCTGCCGATCCAGCCAAGAATGCCTAGAAACTTGCCCATGTCTATAATCTGCTCTCATGGGATTCAGTTCTAGAATGACCTCTTAAGAGGGATTCCTACAGGAAAAATATGTCCCCTTGCACAATCATCCATAAATAATAATATCTCGCTTCAATCTCCCTTTTAGAAATTATTTGTTGATTACCTGAGATGTGAATTCTGAGGAAAAGAGTTACATTTCTTCCTCTCATGAAGCTCACACATGGACGTAATATAAAAGGAAACATTGGTAGCAAATGTTATAAATTAAAGTAGATTGGTAAATAGCGAACAATAATTGGAGGCAGAGATGCTACGCACACAATGTAATCAATTGTTAAAGGTTCTCTGTCAGGGAACAATTAACCTGAAACCTTTAGTATAAAAACAGGCAGCAGGAAAGACTTAAAGAGAAACTTCTCTGAAGAAGAAAGAAGGATGGCCAATAGACACATGAAGAAATGTTCACCATCCCTAGCCATAAAAGAAATGCAAATCAAAACAACATTGAGGTATCACCTCACTCCAGTTAGAACGGCAAAAATCAAGAACTCTAACAACAACAGATGCTGGAGGGGATGTGGACAGAAAGGAACCTTACTTCAATGTTGGTGGGAATGTAAACTTGTTCAACCACTTTGGAAAGCAGTATGGAGGTTCCTCAAAAGACTTCACATAGAACTCCCTTATGACCCAGCAATCCCACTGTTGGGCATTTACCCAAATGTTTACAAACAAGACCACACTAAAGCTACCAGCACAACTATGTTTATTGCAGTATTATTTACCATAGCTAAGATATGGAATCAACCCAGATGCCCCTCAGTAGATGAATGGATCAAGAAAATGTGGTATATATACACAATGGAATTCTATGCCTCCATCAGAAAGAATGACATTTCCCCATTTGTTAGGAAATGGAAAGGCTTGGAAAAAATTATATTAAGTGAAGTAAGCCAGGCCCAAAGAAACATAGGTCCCATGGTTTCCCTTATTTGCAATATCTAGTATATGTATGAGTCAAGCGGAAAAGGTTAGATAATGTGATGTTAGGAAAACGAACCCTTAAATATGTATTTTAATGTTTTTTTTTCTTTCATGCATGTGTTTCTAATGCATTTATAAGATTATTTCTTTGTTACTTTGTATGTCCCTCCCCCACAGTGTAACCCCCGCTTTCACTATAGTTGATGTCAGTATAACTTGTGGAGGAGATGGGGACAAACAAGCCGTTTAAGGATTCAGGTGGACCTGTTGCAACAATGAGAAGTACAAAATGTCATGTCAAAAATGAGCTTTACAATGTCGGTTTGGGGGGGAGGGGGGGAAGGATTGGGTGGGGGGTGAGGGGGGAGGCTGGGAAGGGAGGTGAAGGGTAAACAAAGGAGGAGGCTGCAATGCTTGGTAAGAAATGTATGCATTATCCTGTCCATGTAATTGTAACCCCTCTGTACAGTATGTTCTCAAATAAAATAAAATAAAATTAGAAAAAAAAAAAACAAAAACAGGCAGCAGGTAGAGGCCCCCTTGAGCCACTGGTTGAAGAGCAGGATTTGTCTTATTCCAGAGAGACAGAGAGAGAGATACAGAGAGAGAGAGAGAGAGAGGAAGGGAGAGAGAGAGAGGAAGGGAGAGAGAGGGAGAGAGAGGACAGTTATAAACATTAATATTATCTTTGATAACCATATTCACTCATGTCTCATTTATTCATTTAGCGAATATTTATTCAACCCTAAATGTCTCTATGCTGAGCACTCACAAGATGATCAGGAACAAACTTTACCTTGTAGATTTATAGACTTTTGGAATATTGACTCAGTTAAGTTTTTATATAAATACTTTTTTACAAATCATTTGGGGTTTTGGGAGAATGTGGACTCATGATAGTATTTTGGGAAATATTTTTGAGGCAATGGGGATTCATAACCTATGAGCTAAAGGCAGAATGATTTAAAGTTGAGAAACATAATATGGCCAGAAGCTAAAGAGGTGGTTTGTCCAAGATCACAAGACACAAATGTGATGGGCTCGAGGTTTCAAATACAGGGCAGGGCTCCAAAGCTGCCATTCCAGTCCTTGCAGTTGGGAATTCCTGGCCAATGGGGCCAATGAACAGAGGGTCCGATCTTCTGGCACTGTTTTACCAGTTAATACAGTAAGGAGTAACATTCTTGCCAGGGAGTTCTGTCCTGAAATTCAAACACCTTTTTCTTTTCTTTTTTCTGGTGCTAGGACTTTAACTCAGGGACTAGGCTCTCTCTCTCTGAGCCTCTTTGTGCTCAAGGCTAGCATTCTATCATTTGAACTACAGTACTACTTCTGGCTTTTTCTGAGTTGTTTAATGGCGATAAGAGTCTCACCGACTTTCCTGCCCAGGCTGGCTTTGAACCTCAACCCTCAGATCTTAGCCTCCTGGGTAGCTAAGATTACAGGAGTGATCCACTGGAGTCTGGCTTCCTTATTCATTTTTATGGGAAAAATAATCTATTTCCTTCCAAAATATAACACCTAAATGGCGAGAACTTTTATATACGTCATGATAACTTGAAAAGAGTCTGCCTGTAACAAGAGGGTAGAATGGGTTCTTGCTTGCATGTCATTCTCTCCCTGATGCTTTTATCTTCTGGGGAATCATGGGTTTCTTGAGCACAGACTGCACTTGAAGATAAGGTTAAAGAATTGGTGTATAGCAGTTTGCTTGTCCCAACTACCAGCACTATGGCCAATCTGGCATACACATCAGATTTGCTGTCCATGAACCTTTGAATAGAAATAGTTGTGTCTCTGTGAACTGAAACTTTTGTGTAAATATACCTTAGAGCACATTTAGTGAGCCTGTGTGAAATAGCTGGTTCATCAAACAAGAAAGTCTTTGTTCAGGAAGTGGGAAAATTTTCTAAAGAGTCTTGGTCAGAAGGCATGAATGGATGACCTTCGCACCAGGCTAAGCAAGGCTAAGCAAGAGCAAGGCCGAGTTCAAATCCAGTACCAATCAAATAAAAAGGAATTTTAGTGGAAGAGCTGCTATGCAAGGCAAGCCTGAAGAGTTACTATGAACTCTGAAAAGTGTGAAGGAAGAAAGAAGAGCCAACCAAGAGTTTTGGTGAGGTCAGGGCGAACTCTGAGTGAGTCTGGGTGTGGTTGTGCACACTTGTACACTCAGGACTTGAGAGGTGGAGGCAGAAGGATCTTGAGTTCGGATCAGACTGGATTAAGCAGTGAAATATTGTTTTAAAAACAAACAACAAACCTGGCATCAGTGTGGCAATTCATGCTTATAATCCTAGCTACTCAGGCAGCTGCAATCTGAGGATCCCAGTTGAAGACATTCCAGGCAAACAAATCTGAGAGACTAGCAAAAAACTGAAAGCAGAGGTATGGCTCAAGTGGTAGAGCACCAGTGTTGGACAGGAAAAACTAAGTCAAAGTATATGGCCCTGAGTTCAAGCACACACACACACACTCACACACACATACACACACACACACACACACACACCCTTGGCTGGGGTCTGCTCTAACAAAGCAACACTAGGGCTGGAGTCTCTTCTTCATTTTTTTTAATATTCCAGTTTGTATTTAAATAAGGCAGATGAGGATTTTCTTTTTTTCTTTTTTTATGTTTTTTATTATAAAAATAGTGTATAGAGGGGTTACAGTTACATGAGTAAGGTAATGAGTACATTTCCTATTGAGCATTGTTACCTCCTCCTTTGTGTTTCCCCCACTACTTCCCTCCCCACCTCCATAACTCCTCCCTCCAAGTTGTAAAGTTCAGTTTCAACATAATTATCTTGCACATTTCATTGTTACAATGGGTCAACCTGTATCCTTGATTCACCATTTTGTTATTTCCCTTCCCCTCCTCAAATTAGAAAAATGTATAACACCCCTTGATGACTTCACAGAACCAATAAAGAAAGACACATCTGGGCAGGGCTGGGGTGGCATTTTCTCTTTAATCTCCATAGTGTATTTGTTAGGTTTATTTATAAGCAGATCACTTCACTATTTACAGTACATGAGCATAGAGATTCTACAGGTTTTGTGATGTAAACAATGACCCCACAGTGGGAGCTTGAGAAGAGAAGCCAGTTCTGAAGTATTTACAGACGTTAAAATAGAACTTTATACTCACAGAATAATAAGACATAGAGCAATTTGGTTAAATCATCTATGAAACTATAGAATCTGACAATGTACAAATACAGGAAAACATTTTCTCATTTAGAAGGTAAGACAGACAAATCACATCAGAAATAAAATAGAGATGATGACAACCACTGTAATTAAAAGCAAAGAAGTTTTCTTCCTTGCCTCTTACAGATAAATTATTCCTATAAATAAGGACACAACCCAACAAAATGGAAAAAATATATAAAACCCTCTACCAATTAAAAAATAGCAAAACTAAAAACTTTATTCTCAATCATTAGCAGTGTCCTTTAAAAAATTAAAATTTAGCGTTCTATTATAAATAACAAAGCAGATGTGTCCCTCTGTGTAGGTGAAATTCTTGCACCTTTCTCAAGAAATGCATCAATGTAATTACACACACACACACACACACACACACACACACACACACACGGCCTTTCACCCACTCACCCCAGGCTGTAGTTACCTTGTTGAACTTCCTAATAAATAATGCCCCTACAGCAGTAACCCCAGGGATGGCCACGCTTCTCAAGTGTAGCCATTCCCTCGTTTGACCCTGTCGCAGAGCCAGAGAAAGCCCTGACTCCCTATTGCTCAGAATTCTCTAGGCTGGATAGTCACATCAAGAGAAGAGGATTTTCAGTCCAAGATTTGGAAATGCTGGCAGGGATCACCTTGCCCAGTCAAGTAAGGCTAACTACAGACACCATCTCTGGAAAACCAGCACTGGGAGCAGGATCTCGTATTGATTTCCACACTGGCAGCTGCCCCAGCCAAAGCTTACCACATGGCACTGGAGGTGAGGGGTGTGAGTGTGAATTCTGGAAGAGCTTGCCCTGAGCCGGACTTCTGCATGGTCATCCGTCCCAGAAACCACCTGGAAGTCCACATGGTCCACTGCCCTGTTCCACACACCCGCGATCACACTCCATGTGAGACTGCCAACCTGTTTCAATTGGAATCAGAATGTGCCCCAGGAAACAAAGTTGGGAATCGTTTATAACTTTTTATTCCTAACACAAAAACATTGGACAAGATTTTTAAAAGTACAAAAAAAAAAAAAACCAAAAACAAAACAAAAGCTCAGAAAGATCCATTGGCTATTTGGGAGACCGTGTCAAAGGTCATGAGAGAGCCCTCCCTTCCCCATCCCCCATCCACACACACAACCTCTCTGTTCCGCAGCGGTAGAACGGGAGCCAGCTAGCAGAGGGTCACTGAGGGAGGCCCGCTGCCAGCGCTGACCGTAACTACAGGAGACCTCTCCTGTACACAGGGGCCACTCCCATCTGCTCTTCCCACAGGATAGCTAGTGCATTTCTTAGAATGCCTGAGTCTAGTGACTGCTTCTAGAATCTTCTAACCCTTTGGTGTTAGAGTGAGCTCTGAGCACACCCACAGTTCGTTCATGGCAGTGCATGTCATTCACAGATTAGTGCAGGTGGCAAGGTGGCAGGCCAAATGGCTGGATTGGTCCACCGTCCCCGTGGCTGGTGGATGCAGCCTTTGGCCACTAGATGGCGACCACATACAGATAAGGCAAAGTGTGCAGAGGTGGACACTGACCAATCCCCTCACAAGGACACAACACAAGGCCTGCAAAGCAGAAAAGGAGGCTTGTTAAGGCTTCCTTGGAGACTCCTTTGACTAAAGTACAGGATGGAGAGGCTCAAGTCACATGAACACCTCTTGGAGGCGCTGCCACACAGCACAGGAATTACCCGCCTACAAAACTATATTTTCCAGGCCCAGCATCTGGGCAGGTGGTGTCTTTTTGTATTCCTTCTGGACATGCCAGGCATTCTGAAGAAATTCTGAAAATCTGTCCCACAAAACACGAAGGCCCCACCACCACTGCTCTACCACTAAAGAAACAAGAAGCCAAAAGCCGCCCAAAACATATGCAGCGTGATCCGTGCCTCCTGCTGTCCCATATGCTTTACAGTCGCTTAAAGAAATGTGTGAAAGTGCCGGAGTTAAACCATTTGGGGAAAGAGATGCTGGGTGTGCAGTGTGCTGTCTCTTAGCTTTTCTTTGCTCAAAGCTAGTACTCTGTCACTTGAGCCATACATTCACATCTGGTTTTTGTTGGTTAATTAGAAATAAGAATCTCACGGCCGGCCACCGGGCACTGGTAGCTCATGCCTGTAATCCAAGCTACTCAGGAGGCTGAGATCTGAGGATCATGGTTGAAAGCCAAGCCAGGCAGAAAAGTCCGTGAGACTTATATCTAATAAATCACCAGAAAACCAGAAGTGGTGCTTTGGCTCAAGTAGTAGAGCACTAGCCTTGAGCTGAAGAGCTGAGGGACAGCGCCCAGGCCCAGAGTTCAAGCCCCACGACTAGAAAAAAAAGAATCTCACAGACTTTTCTGCCCGGCTGGCTTAAACTCATGATCTTCACATCTCAGCCTCCTGAGTAGCTAGGATTACAGGCATGAGCCACCAGTGCCTGGTGTCATCAAATGCACCTTACTGCATCTCTTTCGCGTCAGGATTGGGCAATGGCTCTGTGGCTGGGAGCGTTCCTCTCTTCCTCCACCTGTACCCGGAGCCCTGGCGCCTGTTCTGGCATGCTTCAAGATGGTCGGGCAGACGCAGACAGCAAGGGGTGCTTCCTGGCTCAAAGCACTTCTCTGGTTGGGGACACCAGGGTGGGGTCGGGCTTGGGGTTCTCGCTGCAGTCCATCCACTCATATTTCTTTACCTCTTTGATGCATTTTCCTTCAGTAGCCAGAGTCCCCAACAGCGGGGAGTCTGACTCAGCCTTGTACCGACTGAGGAAAGAGGTGGAAGAATGCCACTTAGTGGATGGACCGGACATTTCTGGCAAACGCCAACATGGCGCAGAAACAGCGGCGAGCCCGCTCTGCCTGGCGGCAATCACTCGGTCTACAGGAAGCTGGATGGGGCCCACAGCATGGAGAGCCAACGCTAGGACAGCCAGGACAGCGCTACGAGGAGATGGTTGCCAAGGCTGGCTGCTCCCCGACTCCCCAGACTCTGAATCGAGTCTCAGTTTCCTCCCTCCTATAACCAGGTCTTAGGCCTGGCCCAGCGCTCCTGCACTTGGATTTCCAGTGAGCCTGCGAGCTTCTGAGTTGCACACACAGGGCTGGGCAGCTCACGGGTGGGAGTGTATGGAAGGGGATCTTTGGGCGTGCCAAGACAATGAAGCAAAACCGTATCACACGCACTGACCAGGAAGCCGCCTGCAGGAGCGCTCCGTGCTGCGCGCGGTGCCCAGGCAGCCTGGCGGTGCCCGGCAGCCTGGCGGTGCCCAGGCAGCCTGGCAGTGCAGTGGAGCCCGTGTGGTTCAGACAGCATCTCCCGGGCCGGCCCAGCCCCGCATCACAGGGGACAGGAGGAAACCCAGGCCCAGGCTCCACGCGGGGCCACAGCATCGGTCACAGGGCTCTGCATCCCACGTCACCATCTCCTCTCAGCGTCCACGTCTCGCCGGCCCTTTCCTGGGCAGGCTGCAATGCCCCGGACGCTGGGAGTCCTTCTCCTCCCGTTGGGCCCAGGAATTGGGGGGCGCCTCTTCCCCACCCCCTAAGGACCTCCTGCTCCTCCTGACAGTCCCAGCCACCTGCTCAGATATTTCAGCCCGGGCATCATTCGTGTCACCCTGCTTGGTGCAGGCCTCACTGCCACCGTGTCTTTGTGTGGGAGTCACGTGTCTTTCTCTCTTCTGCCTCAGTGGTGGGACTGGAGCCTCATCCATCTCGTCCGTCACCCCGTCAACCAACTGACAAATGACTGGCCACCCCGGGATCCAAGAAGCTGCTCTGTGCTCGGCCTGGGTGTAATTCTGGGGTTCACATCCCTCACGAGTCCCCTGTCCCTCAAAGCACCACATCCAATGGTTGCACATCATCCGATTGCTCTCTGTCCATTGTTCCTGCCTCCCTCCCTGGAGGCTGGACGGAGCTGGAGCTGCCGCCCGGCCTCGGCCACAGGTCCTGGCCGCCGCTCCGTGCTCAGCGGTGTGAGCAGCCCCGCAAGGCCTGGAGCTGCGGATGGACTCTGGGAGGGGAGCAGGGAGGGGGTCCGGGAAGATAGAAGGGGCTCCCGTGGTCTTTGAACCCTGACCAACTTGGGAAGGTCCTTAGGAAGCACACACACCCCCAACTGTGTCAGCTACCCATGAGGACACTGGGCCCAAGGAAGCGAAGGCCCACCGAAGTCTCCCTGAAAGGGGCGGCGGGACTGGCTTGTGGCCGACTCGGCCTGTGTCTATTTCCCTCCGCTATCACCATCTGCCTCTCTGCCTTCTAAAGGCACCTGAGCCGAGCCCTAACTTCACGGCCATTCTACTGGCTGGGTTTCGCATGGCCTCGCCCTGGAGGGCTGCGGGTGGATCTTGGGGTTTTCTAAGGAGAAAAACACAGCGCGTCCCCAGGCAGACACCCCCTGCCCTCCAGCTCACCCCATGCACTCCGGGCTGGGCCTATCACTTACAATGGCCTTTTCCCGCCGCTTCCTGGCGTGATGGATGCTTGGCCTTCCATCCGAACAGGGCCCTCGGCTCTCACATCTGTCAATGAACAAGAGAGACTCGTATCTCCAATAAACTACTCAGTGGAAGTGGAGTTGTGGCTCATGTGGTAGAGCATTAGCAAAAGAAGCTCAGGGACAGTATTCAGGCCATGAGTTCAAGCCCCAGGACCAACACAAATACTACTACTACTATTAAATAATAATAATAATAATTTTAAAAATAGAAGAGCTAAAGGGGGAACAGGTGGAGTCCTGGGGAGTCTCAGTTCTTTAGAGGTACATGTAGGAATGCAAACACACTCAAAGCTCAGGTTGGGTAGGAAGAAGAGGCCGGGATCTCCAGCGTGGACCATGGGGACCAGCTTCAACATCAGGAGAATGTCAGTAGTGTTCTGGGAAAATTTTCACACAGGACACTGCCTCGCGTGGAGCCTGTGTAGTTGAACCCAGCCAAGCAAGGCTAAAACTGAACCCTGACTGCAAGAGACCACAGGCAGTGCTACCTCCTGGGAAGGAAGCACAGAGCCAGAAAGAGAGACTCAGACAGGTCTGCCACCAGGGCTGTGACTGCAGACCCCGCTTATTCAGAAGAAGGGCCGGCTGAGAAGTCGCTCTGAGGACAGAAGACTGAGGGCTTCTTCACAGTGGACTGTGGAGAGCCGTGAACCTGCTGAACCTGATGCTCATGCACAACTTAATGGGGAGAGAAACTTGGCTCTCATGCGATCATCACGCTGTCAAGAGGCCTTGGTAAAGATGTGTGAATACAAAGCTGAATTTTCCTAAGAAACTCTGGTCTCAGATATCCGGGCTCAAACGGCTCTGCTCTGGACCCGAGAGCACCATCTAGTGGCCATCCAGGTGCAGCCCAGACCGAGGATATGGGAACCTGCACCCGCCCTTCTCCAGCCTTCCCTAGGAAGAGACCAGGTCCTGCTCTGATCTGAGAGAAGCAATTGCGCCCTATAAAAAGTGAAGTAAGCCAGGCCCAAAGAAATATAGGTCCCATGGTTTCCCTTATTTGCAATATCTAGTATAGGTATGAGTCAAGCGGAAAAGGTCAGATAATGTGATGTTAGGAAAACAAACCCTCAAATATGTATTTTAATGTTTTTTTCTTTCATGCATGTGTTTCTAACGCATTTATAAGATTATTTCTTTGTTGCTTTGTATGTCCCTCCCCCACAGTGTAACCCCCGCTTTCACTATATTTGATGTCAGTATAACATGTGGAGGAGATGGGGACAAACAAGTCGTTTAAGGATTCAGGTGGACCTGTTGCAACAATGAGAAGTACAAAATGTCATGTCAAAACCAGCTTTACAATGTTGGTGTGGGGGGGGGAGGGTATGATTGGGGGGGGAGGGCGGAGGCTGGGAAGAGAGGTGAAGGGTAAACAAAGGAGGAGGCTGCAATGCTTGGTAAGAAATGTATGCATTATCTAAACAGCTGCATAGATCAACTAGACTTAACAGACATTTACCGAACATTTCACCCAGCAGCATCAGAATACACGTTTTTCTCAGCAGCACATGGAATGTTTTCTAAAATAGACCACATTTTAGGCCACAAAGCAAACTTGTCTAAATTCAGAAACATTGAAGTTATACCTTGCATTCTCTCTGACCACAAGGTAATAAAGTTAGAACTCAACACCAAAAGCCACCAAAGAAAGTCTGGTATCACATGGAAGCTGAACAACACACTGCTGAATCATGAGTGGGTCATGGAAGAGATTAGAAAGGAAATTCAAATGTTCATGCTATTCAACAAAAATGAACACACAAAATACCAGCTCCTCTGGGACACAGCAAAGGCAGTACTCAGAGGCAAGTTTATAGCTCTGAGCTCCTACATCAACAAATTGGAGAGATCTGAAACTAACAATTTAATGACACATCTAAACCTCCTTGAAAAAGAGCAGCAAGATAAACCCCAATCCAGTAGACGGAAAGAAATAATCAAAATTAAATCAGAATTAAATGAATTAGAATCCAAAAAAACTATAGAAAGAATCAACAAAACAAAGAGTTGGTTCTTTGAAAAACTTAACAAAATTGACAGACCCTTAGCAAACCTTATCAGAAAAAGAAGAGAACACACCCAAATTAATAAACTCAGAGATGAGAATGGAAACATCACCACGGAAACAAGCAAGATTCAGAACATTATAAGGGAATACTTCTCAAAACTTTATGCTAATAAGTTTGAGAACTTGACAGAAATGGACCTCTTCCTAGCAAATATTGACATGCCAAAACTAAACCAAGATGAGGCAAACTATCTTAACAGGCCCATATCAAGCATTGAAATAGAAACAGCAATAAGAGACCTCCCAGCTAAGAAAAGTCCAGGACCAGATGGTTTCACAGCGGAATTTTACAAGGCCTTCAAAGCAGAGCTCACACCAATTCTCCTCCAACTCTTCAATGAAATTGAAAGAGAAAGCTCACTACCGAACACATTCTATGAAGCCATCATAACCCTTATCCCAAATCCAGGCAGGGACTCATCAAAGAAAGAGAACTATAGACCCATTTCTTTGATGAACATTGATGCAAAACTTCTCAACAAAATTTTGGCCAACCGACTTCAACAATTCATCCAAAAAATCATACACCACGATCAAACAGGATTCATTTCAGGGATGCAAAGCTGGTTCAATATACGCAAATCAATTAATATTATTCATCACATCAACAGGAGTAAGAATAAGAACCACATGGTTATCTCAATAGATGCAGAAAAAGCATTCGACAAGATCCAACACCCCTTTATGATGAAGGTTTTGGAAAAATTAGGAATCCATGGAACATTCCTCAATACAATAAAGTCTGTATATGACAAACCTACAGCCAGCATTATACTCAATGGTGAAAAACTAAAGCCATTTACTCTTAACTCAGGAACAAGACAAGGATGCCCACTCTCTCCACTCCTCTTCAATCTAGTATTAGAATGCCTAGCTACAGCAATAAGACAAGATGCAGACATAAAGGGGATCCAAATAGGGAAAGAAGAAATAAAACTCTCCCTCTTTGCAGATGACATGATCTTGTATTTAAAGAATCCCATAGACTCCACTCCCAAATTACTCAAGCTGATTCAAAACTTTGGCAAAGTAGCAGGTTATAAAATTAACCCCCAAAAATCAATGGCTTTTCTGTATGCCAACAATGAGAAAAGTGTGGCTGAAATTAGGAAAGCAACTCCATTTGTAATAGCCCCACAAAAAATAAAATACCTCGGAATTAACTTAACTAAAGAAGTGAAGGACCTCTATGATGAAAACTTTAAAATCTTGAAAAAGGAAATCAACACAGAACTTAAAAAATGGCAAAACCTCCCATGCTCCTGGATTGGAAAGATTAACATCGTGAAAATGGCAATACTTCCCAAGGCTATCTACAAATTCAACGCAATACCTATCAAAATTCCACCCTCATTCTTCAAGGAAATAGAAGAGGCAATCCAAAAATTCATATGGAACAATAAAAGACCCTGAATAGCAAAAACGCTCCTCAACGGAAAGAACACTGCTGGAGGAATATCAATACCAAATTTCAAACTCTACTATAAAGCCATAGTAATCAAAACAGCTTGGTATTGGCATAAGAACAGACCTCAGGACCAATGGAATAGAATTGAAAACCCAGAAATGAACCTACAGACCTATAGCCATCTAATCTTCGATAAGGGAGCTAAAACAATAGAATGGAAGACAGACAGCCTCTTCAGTAAATGGTGCTGGCAAAACTGGTTAACTACATGTAGAAAACTAAAGCTAGATCCTTATATATCACCCTGCACCAGAATCAACTCCAAATGGATCAAAGACCTTGAAGTCAAAGCAGACACTCTGAAAACATTACAGGATGGAATAGGAGAAACCCTGGGTCTCCTTGGCTCAGGCCGAAATTTTCTGAATAGAGACCCGGAAACACAACAAATCAAAGAAAGGCTGGACAAATGGGATTGTATAAGGTTGCAGAGCTTCTGCAGGGCAAATGACATAGCTAGCAAGATCAATAGAAAGCCCACGGACTGGGAGAAGATCTTTACTAGCCATACAACGGACAAGGGTCTCATATCTAAAATATACTTGGAACTCAAAAAACTAAACCACCCAACAACAAATCCTCAAAGAAACAACTGCCCAATAAGTAAGTGGGCGAAAGACTTAAAGAGAAGCTTCTCTGAAGAAGAAAGAAGGATGGCCAATAGACACATGAAGAAATGTTCAACATCCCTAGCCATAAAAGAAATGCAAATCAAAACAACATTGAGATATCACCTCACTCCAGTTAGAACAGCAAAAATCAAGAACTCTAACAACAACAGATGCTGGAGGGGATGTGGACAGAAAGGAACCTTACTTCATTGTTGGTGGGAATGTAAACTTGTTCAACCACTTTGGAAAGCAGTATGGAGGTTCCTCAAAAGACTCCACATAGAGCTCCCCAATGACCCAGCAATCCCACTTTTGGGCATTTACCCAAATGATCACAAACAAGGCCACACTAAAGCTACCAGCACAACTATGTTTATTGCAGCATTATTTACCAGAGCTAAGACATGGAACCAACCCAGATGCCCCTCAGTAGATGAATGGATCAAGAAGATGTGGTATATATACACAATGGAATTCTATGCCTCCATCAGAAAGAATGACATTTCCCCATTTGTTAGGAAATGGAAAGGCTTGGAAAAAATTATATTAAGTGAAGTAAGCCAGGCCCAAAGAAACATAGGTCCCATGGTTTCCCTTATTTGCAATATCTAGTATAGGTATGAGTCAAGCGGAAAAAGTCAGAGAATGTGATGTTAGGAAAACGAAACCTCAAGTATGTATTTTAATGTTTTTGTTTCTTTCATGCATGTGTTTCTAACGCATTTATAAGATTATTTCTTTGTTGCTTTGTATGTCCCTCCCCCACAGTGTAACCCCCGCTTTCACTATATTTGATGTCAGTATAACATGTGGAGGAGATGGGGACAAACAAGTCTTTTAAGGATTCAGGTGGACCTGTTGCAACAATGAGAAGTACTAAATGTCATGTCAAAATCAGCATTACAATGTCGGTGGGGGGGGGGGGGTATGATTGGGTGGGAGGGAGGGGGGAGGCTGGGAAGGGAGGTGAAGGGTAAACAAAGGAGGAGGCTGCAATGCTTGGTAAGAAATGTATGCATTATCCTGCCCATGTAATTGTAACCCCTCTGTACAGTATGTTCTCAAATAAAATAAAATTAAATTAAAAAAAAAAAGAAACATAGGTCCCATGGTTTCCCTTATTTGCAATAACTAGTATATGTCTGAGACAAGCAGAAAAGGTCAGATAAGTTGATGTTAGGCGAGATGAACCTCAAGATAAGGACTCAAATATTTTTTCTTTCTGGCTACTGTTTCTAACACATTTGTAAGATGATTTCTTTGTTGCTTTGTATGTCTCTCCCCCACAGTATAACCCCTGTTTTCACTGTATTTGATGTTGGTATAATTTGTGGAGGGGAAGGGAAAAAACAAATTGTTTAAATAAGGATACAGGTGGACCCATTGCACCAATGAGATGTACAAGTAGTTATGTTGAAAAACAAACTTTACAACTTTGGCACGGGAGGCAGGGGGCTGGGGGGGGAGGGGGATGGGAAGGGATGGTAGGGGAAACAAAAGAAGAGTCAACAATGCTTGATAAGAAATGTATTCATTACCTTGCTCACTTATTTATTGGACAATTGTTTCTTTGAGGATTTGTTGTTGGGAGATTTAATTTTTTAGAGTTCCAGGTATATTTTAGTTATCTTGACGTAAATGAGAATGTAAAGTTGAGCAATATAGTGAAGACAGGCAAGTCAGAAATGAATAGAGTATGAATTCTCCATCACTGTTTAGTGTAAATAAGTCCAAGAATCAGGAAAAATAAGCTGTCTTTTACACAGCATGAAAACAGACTTTCATGTATGCTATTATACAAAGATGTTGCAACAATGACACTCACAAGACACTATGTTGGAAACAAACTTTACAACTTCTGTGGGTTGTAAAGTTTGTGGGGGAGTGGGGGAGGTGTGAGAGGGAAGGGACAGTAGTAGGATAACAAAGGAGGGGGGTAACAGTGTTTGACAAGAAATGTACTCATTACCTTACTCATGTAACTGTAACTCTTCTGTACAGTGTCTTTACAATAAAATAAAATTTAAAAAAAGAAATATGCTGTCAATTCCAAAAGAAGGGGAATGTCGTTTGTAACATTAACTGGCATTACTTGATAATACACACACACACACACACACACACACACACACACACACACACATATATTGTCAGTCATGGGCCTGGGCACTGTGCGTCAGCTCTTCAGCTCAAGGCTAGTGTTCTACCATTTGAGCCACAGCACCACTTCCAGCTTTTCCTGCTTATGCGATACTAAGGTATTGAACCAAGAGCCTCATGCATGCAAGGCAAACTCTCTAACACTGAGCCAACCTCCCAGCCCCTACTTGATAATATTTTAATAAAAATGTGATGCAAAATTTACTGCATTAATACCATGACTATGCTATGTAATGCCGGTAGCTTTTTTGTTTCTTTGTTTTTACTTTGTGATCATTTTTTCTTTCTCTTTTACTATCTCTTCCTTATGTGAGATTGAGGGTTTAATATCAGGAGGACAATAAGTTTATCAGATGAAATAATTCAATGAATTTATTTGGTTTTAGGATTCATCATAATCCCTAAACTATAACACAATCTTGATATTACTTTGGGCATTATCCTCTCCTGGATTGTGATTTGTCCATGGAGTCAAGTGTAGACTTTTATTTTGAATATAAATATTCATACAATTGGAAGCATAGTATTATTATTTTTAATGTGGCTGGGCAAGATGAAGGATCTTGGAGAAAACTCATTAACTTTGGCTAATGTTCAAAAGCAAAATATTTGTATTTAATCAACAGGTAAATTTAAATAAATATATGTATGCATGCTTTAAAATAAATAGTATGAAGGAAAAAGGCTTATTGGATTGTGATATTTGAGTAATATAAGAATAAGTTTCTTCCAACCTTATTCTTCAATGAAATAGAAAAAGCAATCCAAAAATTCATATGGAACAATAAAAGACCCCGAATAGCAAAAACAATCCTCTACAGAAAGAACAGTGCTGGAGGAATATCAATACCAAATTTCAAACTCTACTACAAAGCCATAGTAATCAAAACAGCTTGGTACTGGCACAAGAACAGACATGAGGACCAATGGAATAGAACTGAAGACCCAGAAATGAACCCACAGACCTATAACCACCTAATCATCTATAAGGAAGCTAAAAAAGTAGAATGGAAGAAAGACAGCCTCTTCATTAAATAGTTCTGGCAAAGTTGGAAAATTAAAATTGTAAAATAAAATTAAAATTGTAAAATAAAATTGTAGAAAATTAAAGCTAGCTCCTTATATATCACCCTGTACCAGAATCAACTCCAAATGGATCAAAGACCTTGAAGTCAAAGTAGACACCCGAAAATATTACAGAAAGGAATAGGAGAAACTCTAGGGCTCCTTAGCACAGGTCAAAATTTTCTGAATAAAGACCCAGAAACACAACAAATCAAAGAAAGGTTAGAAAAATGGGATTGCATGAAACTGCAGAGTTTCTGCATGGCAAAGGACATAGCTAGCAATATCAATAGAAAGCCCAAGGATTGGGAGAAGATCTTCACTAGCCATACAACAAACAAGGGTCTCATATCTAAAATATACTTGGAACTCAAAAATTAAATTCCCCAACAACAAATCCTCAAAGAAACAACTGCTTGATAAATAAGTGGGTTAAAGACTTAAAGGGAAACTTCTCTGAACAGGAAAGAAGAATGGCCAATAGACACATGAAGAAATGTTCAAGTTCTCTAGCCATAAAAGAAATGCAAATCAGGACAACATTGAGATTCCACCTCACCCCAGTTAGAATGGCTATAATCAAGTAATCTAGTAACAACAGATGCTGGAGGGGATGTGGCCAAAAGAGAACCCTACTGCATTGTTGGTGGGAGTGTAAACTTGTTCAACCACTTTGGAAAGCAATATGGAGGTTCCTCAAAAGACTCCACATTGAGCTCCCTTATGACCCAGCAATTCCACTTTTGGGCATTTACCTGAATTATCACAAACGAGGCTATACTATATCTACCAGCATAACTATGTTTATCGCAGTATTATTTACCATAGCTAAGATATGGAACCAACCCAGATGCCCCTCAGTAGATGAATGGATCAAGAAAATGTTATATATATATAATGTAATTTTATGCCTCCATCAGAAAGAATGACATCGTCCCATTTGTTAGGAAATGGAACGACTTGTATTATATATTAAGTGAAGTAAGCCAGGCCCAAAGAAACACAGGTCCCATGGTTTCCCTTATTTGCAATAACTAGTACATGTGTAGGACAAGCAGAAAAAGTCAAAAGCTATGTTCATATGACCATATAAGATGAAGCTAAGTGAAATGAACCCCAAGATAGGGACACAAGTGGTTTTACCTTTCTTCTTGTTGTTTTTAATGTATTTATAATGTACCATGTGATTTTTTTGTTTCTTTTGTATGTTCTTTTCCCATGGTATGACTCCTGTTTTCACTGTATTTGATTCCAGTGCCCTGCATCTTGTATATACCTTTTTCTAATTTGGGGAGGGGAAGGGAGATAACAAAATGCTGAAATAAGGTTACAGGATGACCCATTGTAACAATGAGATGTACAAGACATTATGTTGCAAGCAAACTTTACAACTTCAGGGGGGTGGGGTGAGGGGAGGGAGGAGTTCAGGTGGGGAGGGAAAGGATGGTAAGCAAAAAACAAAGGAGGAGGTAACAATGCTCAATAGGAAATGTACTCATTACCTTACTCATGTAACTGTAGCCCCTCTGTACAGTATTTTTACAATAATAATAAAATATATTTTAAAATAAAGAATAAGTTTCTCAAATACTCAGGCCAAGTCAGACAATATGCAACATGCAAGATGCACAGTCTCATACATACAGCATAGCTAAATAAGGAAAACTGTCTTTGGAAATGAACAATTTTCATTACAAAATTAACAAACTTTCTTTTGACACTTTTATCCTACACAGTTACCTCACTACTACAATTTTTTCTTGTGTTTGTAAAGGGTGCCAACGTATATTTAATAATTATCTTTCCTTGAAGGAGTATGATATCTGAAAGTAATTATTAACTTACATAAGATTTTATATATATAAAATCTTATAACATTATATATAATATATATGTAAAATCTTATGTAAGTTACTATAGATATCTTATGTAAGTTAATTATATGATATATATAAACTACATATATAATTGATATATAATCATGTATAATATATATACCACATTCCACAACAATTTACAATGTATTACATCCTACAAAAGGTAAAATGTTGAGCTTATTTTAAATTTTTTATTTTTTTCTTGGTTAACAGAAGGATACCTTTTAGAATACAATTTGTTTTTGGTTAGTCAGCAACCATGAGTTAGATTCAACTAAGTAGCAAACACAAGATATATTTTAGACAAAGTAACACTGATGGGCAAAAGTACAAAAATAAAATCATCCAAATTGCACCGGATCCTGGAAATGTGAGCTGCTGGTACCTGGAATTAAGATAAAGTTGGGCCAAAAGTGTGCCACATCAGAGAAGAGTCTTACATTTATCAAGTTTATTATCTAAGTCTTGTCAATCAATGAAGACACACTTCTATTGAGTTTTCCTGGGATCACCTTGGTAGCCCAGAGTTGGTAGATTTGAGAAGAAATTTGTATACAGAAATAAAAATTCTTGCAGTCATTTAGTTTCCACTGGTTAAGGTGAATTTAGTAATAACTTGTTGGAACTGACGTAATTGACATCAACAGTACTCCTTCCCTGTGACTTTAAAAATCTTTGGGAACTTTCCCCTCTTCATACTGAATGTTAGTAAATATTTAAGAGGCTTCTTCTGATGGTTATAATTAAACTTCAAAGCAAATGGGTAAAGCCATTTAAATGGGTGGAAACGATGTACTTTTTGTTTTCATTGCCACTAGGGCGCAATTTATTCAAGCTTGTCATCATCACATTTTCCAAATGGTGAACAAATGTTTTCATTTAGCATGATGGAGAAATTCAGAATGACAGCAGGAGTGCTATCTGACTTAATGCTGGTTCTCATTTCAACTGGGTCACTGTCCACACCGTAGAAGGCCTGCTATTATGGGATCTATTTGGTATTGGCTATCTCAGCCTCCCTCACAGCCAGATGTATTGGCTAATAGTATTGGATGTGTTCATCTTCCATCTTGGCCAGGTATTCTATGCTCCATTCTTGTGAGATGTCTCATGTTCACTTAGTTAATAGCCTTCACATATTTCATGGATTCTAGTTTAGATGCACTTCTATTCCAACATCACCATTGCCACCCTACCCCAAACATTATTTTAGATTAAGCTCATAAGAGCTCACAGTTTTTTGAACCTGTGTCTCTTTTATTCCTGAATGGGACCATCTGTCAGAACAAGCAGAATCATATATAATTTTATGTATTATACTTTCAAAAGTATATTTTCTAAAATGTCATCACATTATATTGCACTAGAAAATATACACCTACTTTTTTAAGTTGTGAGTTCCTTTATTATAGGTTAGCATACTGTTAGAAGTACAATATGCAAGGTACACAAAACTTCCTTTGATAATACTGAGAATAAACACAAATATATAGAAAACATTGAAAAAATAAAAATTCAAATAAAAATTTGCATGTAATATCTGTAAGATACCAAAAGATTAAAAAATGTAGAAATAATTTGTGTGTTTGGGGTTTTTGGGGGTTTTTTTGGGGGGGGTGTCCAGTCGTGGGCCTGAACTCGGGGCCTGGGCGCTGTCCCTCAGCTCTTCAGCTCAAGGCTAGCACTCTACCACTTGAGCCACAGCATCACTTCTGGCTTTTATTCTTTTGCTTATGTGGTGCTGAGGAATTGAACCCAGGACCTCATGCATGCAAGACAAGCACTCTACCACTGAGCCACCTTCCCAGCCCCAATTTGTATGTTTTTATTAAAATTATAATTGTGGACTTAGTCTATCAAATCAATGAGAATTTTTTAATTATAAGACAGATTCATGTTTTTTTCCATTGAAACCATTATAATCTCATGCTATAAAGGATTACAAGACATAAATCAACCGGTAAATAATATTGTAGTGATTCAGAACCAATCTCAGTGGATCAAAGTTAAACAATCTCTTTTAAAAAGGGAGGGTAGGTAAATAATCATAGGAAAGAAATTCCTTGAACTCTTTCTCCACCATCCAATTTAGACTTTGGAATAATGGGAAAATGTACAGCATAAAATTCTCTACCTCTGCTGGGCTCTGGTAACTCATGCCTGTAATTCTAGCTACTCAGGAAGCTGAGATTTAATGATCACAATTCAAAACCAGCCTGGGCAGAAAAGTCTGTGAGACTCTTATCTCTAATAAACTACTTAGAAGAAGTTAGAAGTGGCACAGTGGCCCAAGTGGTAGAGTGCTAGCCCTGAGCAAAAAGAGGTCAAGAACAGTGCCCAGCCCTGAGTTCAAGTCCCAGGACCAGGACCAGTATATATATATATATACACACACACACACACACACATATACATATATATATGCATATATACATATATGTGTATATATACATATATACAGAGAGATAAATACATACATACAGAGAGATAAATACATACATACATGTAGATAGATAGATAGATACATACATACATACATACATACATACATACATGTAGATGTCACTACCTCAACCATTTCCAAATTGCTAAACTTGACTTCCAATTCTAAGCTTTGCCATCCATGGCTCTTGCATAGACTTAATGAGAAATAGGAACTTACATTCTATCTCATTAGGATAAAGGTTGATAAAGGTATAAGGCTTTCAACATACATTGCCATCTGATTTAGATTTAGTTATTGGAAACCAGGTGGTAGAAAACTAGAGACGAACAAATATCTACATGTTTCAAACAAGGAGAAATTGAATGTCGTGGAGACAATGCCAACTGGAATCATTACTGATTATATCTGAGAAACATGGTAATAGTTACATTTAAAAACTTTTAAGTAGAAGTGTATGGGGTAATTGCTAAACACAAGATGGAAATTTGAAAGATGAATGATAATAAATACAGATTCTGATCACAAGCAGCAGAATTGGTGAAATTTTTTTTTTTCTGCCAAAGGCCATTTGGGTGTTTATAACATCATTATGGGACACACACAATTACCAATACAGTAGACAGTCTATGTGTCTACCCTGTCAGATGGTAAGTGGTTTTGTGGATCATACATCACCTTGGGGCCAGATGTTCTCCTCCTCTGAAACATGACCATTTTCATTAAAAAAATATACAATGATAGTTATCTTGAGAATTAAAAAATTACCTTTGGTATAAAAAGGGCAGAATTCTCCAACTCACATGCTTTCTAGGGGCAGTGACAGAAAAGGCAAATGAGTGGAACAAAGCAAATTTCTCTGAGGAATGTACCATGGAACACCTGAGGGGTTTTGTCCTAGCAATGAAGGGCTCAAATAGTTTCAAGATTTCTTGTGCTTTATGCCAATCATTTGTAAATAGTTAAAAGTTGTGGATTAAGGGGAAACATGAAAACCATTTCACGATCCAAATAGAATATATTAACAAGCCAATCAGTGTCAGTCTTCATGGAATCAACTTAGATTGTCTTCCTTAGTGGATAAAATAATATCCTGTGGGCTGAATTATCATGTGGGCTGAATTATCATGTGGGCTTCTGATTGCCTGGTGAGGAGAATTTAGACATCTAGTCATTAAAGAAAATATATTTCCAGACAAAGGCAGTGCCACAAATTAAGGTGGATAAATAATAATTGAGGGAAATAAAATAAAAATGAAGAGCGTACAGAAAGACAAACGGCACGTTCTCTCTGATATGCGGAACTTAGATCTAAAATACACTGGGATATGATACATTATACAGATTCTAGATGCTCACACACAGAGAGACCTCAAGAGGAAACTCTTAGGAGAGAAACACAAAGGCACAATGCCTAAGCACCTCTTCATATTTATATAAAATAATATACATACTGAAACAAACTCCAAGATATGGAAACAAGAGACCTGTTTTTCTTTCCTTCTTCCTTTCTTTTTTCTCCTTCCTTCCTTCCTTTCTTCCTTATTTTCTTCTTCTTCCTTCCTTCCTTCCTTTCTTCCTTCCTTCCTTCCTTCCTTCCTTCCTTCCTTTCTTTCTTTCTTTCTTTCTTTCTTTCTTTCTTTCTTTCTTTCTTTCTTTCCTTCTTTCCTTCTTTCCTTCTTTCTTTCTTTCTTTCTTTCTTTCTTTCTTTCTTTCTTTCTTTCTTTCTTTCTTTCTTTCTTTCTTTCTTTCTGTTTACAGTTTCTGATGATTGTCTTCTTTACTTTATGTATGGGATATTAAATGTATATCTTCAGAAGGGTTGTGGGGAGGGTACAGAACTGGAAGGGAAGAGGGTGAAAAACTGCAACAGTGGAGCTCATTGGACACTGATAAAAGTGAACTATACAACTCGTGGGAGGAGATGGGAGGGAAGGACTGGGAGATAGTGAGGGAACAGAAAACACTATACCAAAGGAAATGTACTCATTACCTGACTCATGTAATTATAATCCCTTTGTTCATCACCTCTACAATAACAATAAAGTAAATTTTTTAAAATTGCAAAAAAATGCCGGTAATCCTAGCTACTCAGGAGGCTGAGATCTGAGGATGGCAGTTCAAAGCCGGCCCAGGCAGGAAAGTCTGTGAGACTGTTATCTCCAATAAACCACTAGAAAACCGGAAGTGGTGCTTTGGCTCAAGCGGTAGAGCTGTCCCCTTGAGCTGAAGAGTGCAGGGACAGTGCCCAAGCCCAGAGTTCAAGCCCCACGACTGACCAAAAAAAATTTGCAGAAAAAATGAAGAGCATATTTGGATATCTCTGAGGAGGAGGAGCAGAAAATGTGCTAATTTGAGCATTTAGAAGACTTGTACCATGTTGACTCATGTGGCACATGCTCACACAAATTCTCCTCATTGAATTTTATAAGGATGAGAAGTTTGATACCAGGCCAGAAAAATGCCCAAGTACTGATTTCAACAGAGTAAACTTGTAGGTAACAGTTGAAGGATCCTTGAGCCTGTTTTACTCAATATTTTTGTGGTAACACTGATGACAGTTGAAAAGACATGTATAGAGATTGTTGATGTAAAGCTGGGAATAACACTAATGTGATGACATCATCAAACCTAAATAATCCCAAGAAACCAAATGAAATATCTGGTTTGAAATGTAAGGTGGTTATAATACCAGAAAGTCAGTGAAATAAACATATGTCCTAGATAAATAAACAGTATGGGAATGCTGTGTACATATTCTCAAAGCAACTACTTTCATTAAAGAAAGTCAATTGTTTTATCTTATAATATGTGTCTTACATATACATGCATCTCTTGTTTCAGCAGGATATCCTTTACAAAATCATTTCATATTTAAACTTACTACACTTTTCTTCTTGGTATTTGTATTATGTTTGAAGGCAGACTCTCATTGTCAATACACTTTCTTGGTATTTTTTGTGCCAGTCATGGGGCTTGAACTCAGTCTCAGCTCTCATTTGGATTTTCATTCAACATAGCCTTCTATCTACCACTTGAGCCATACCTCCTTTTCCAGTTTTTTCAGTTAATTGAGGATGAGCGTCTCATGGACTGCTCTGCTCCAACTGGCTTCAGATATCAATCTAAACTTCACAGCCTCTTGAGGAGCTCAGATTCCAGACATTAGCCACCAGTTCCCTGCTCTCTTCCTTAAGACATTTTATCCTTTACAGAAAGGAATCGTGCCATTCTTCACTTGGATCTATCCAATTACATTGGCTGTGATAGTTATGAGATTCCTAACATAGGAAAAATGTTTTTCTGAGAGGCTCAAACATAAAGGACTCTAGTACAACTATTTGTAATCTTTCAGAATTAAAGCAAGTATTAAATATTGCTCATTTTAATATTCAATTCCATAACTTCTCTCTAACGTTTTTATCAGTGTACCTTCATTGTGCAATATGTGTGGTCTCCAGTGTCATCATTACATTGATTCGAACACTGTATTTGTTCATATGCACTCCTATATTATGCTTATCCTACCTCCTAATATTTAAAATATTTTATTTTGAGTCAGAGTTCACAACATATCCCAGGCTGGCCTTTAACTTATGAATACTTATGCTTCAGCCTCCTCAGTGCTGAGATTATAGGCATGTACCTCCATACTTTGAAATCAGTTATTTTCTTGGCAATTCCAGGGCAGGGATGTAGTCCTAATTCAAGATCCTGTGATTGGTAAGTAGTCTTTCTACCACTGGAGTCATCCATGCAGCCTTTTTTTAAAATGAGTTATGTTTTTAAAATAGTATCTCACTTCCTGCATGGGCCCATGACTAGACCATGATTCATCCATTTTAGGTTTTCAGTGACAGCTGGGGTGCTCAGCTTCTTTCTAACAAGACAGAATCACTAAGCAAATTACACAATGAACTATTCTTCAGAGAAATCCTAGAATCAAGTTCCTCCAACTCTCACCCTCCCACACAAGTGTGTAGCACAATACACCGCTATTGATTGAGAAAGGATCTTGTGCAGATGCCAGAATTGGCCTTACATTGTGATCTTCACAATCTCAGTCTCTCTAGGAGTTGGTATTACAGACATAAGCCACTGGTGCCCAGGTGAAATAAAAACGTTCATTAAAGGGCTGGGAAGGTGGCTCAGTGGTAGAGTGCTTGCCTTGCATGCCTGAGGCCCTGGGTTCGATTCCTCAGCACCACATAAGCAGAAAGAAAAAAGCGGGAAGTGGCGCTGTGGTTCAGGTGGTAGAGCGCTAGCCTTCACCTGAAGAGCTGAAGGACAGCACCCAGGCCCAGAGTTCAGGCCCCATGACCGGACCCCCCCCCCAAAAAAGTTCATTAAATAAAAAGGAAATATCAAACCTCTTGTACCTATTAACTCAAAAGTTTCAAATCACTGGCATTTGACTGCATCATGGTTCAAAAATTAACTAGGAAATCTTTGTTCTAAGGAAATTCTGGAGATGATCTAGAATACTTCCCTGCTTTTGGTATTCCTTAGAATGACTTGGATTTGGAAAATCCAAGTTACGCCCAGAGGTTCCATCCCTCTGGTTATTCATCTTGTCCACATCACTTAGGACTTGCCTGAAAAAGACACAGGGAGAAGTGGAATGTGTGAATCATCCCTTTAATGAAGCAAAGCCTTGGAGGGAAGAGCAGGGAGGATGTATTGGTTGTTAGGCAAATATAGGTTAGTAGCAGAAAATGACATCCTCTATTACTACGATCTAAGGTGCGACTCACATAATTGTCCTCATTTTTAAGATTGATGGGGAGCATAAAACATTTCCCTAACTAGTGACAGCTCCCCATAAATACCTAAAGTGTCTAGGACTGTATATGGTTTTAGAAGGTGATTTTTTTATAAAAGAAGGTGGAGATCAGATCTCAACTCTCTTTATGTTGTCTCTTATATATACATGTGTGTATGTGTGAATGTGTGTCTGAATATGTGCTTTAGTGCTTTCTGAGAAGTGTCTTCACGGAGAAGCCAAGCCAAGCAAGCAGCCTCGATCGGAGTGAGCTAATTGACACCATGAAAGCAGCAGGTGTCTTTGTACTCCTCTCTCTGGCTCTTTTCTGCATGTTCTCAGGTGAGTTTTTTCCCTTAAAATTAACATCTCATTTGTATATCAAGCCAAAAATAAAAATGTAGTTTTCCAGGATGTTTCAGAATTCTAATGATTTTGCTATAAGAGACAGACCAGGATAATGATATAAAGGGCAGATGATCACAGTCATGATTGTAATGATAGTGATGATGGCAAAGATGGTCACCATGATAAAATAATTGTCTTTTATTGAGCATATACTCTGTTCTAGACATGGTATGACTTGTATCATTTCTGATTCTCTTGGGAAGGAATTCACATTCCCATTCTTCATGAGACACAGTTAAGAAAAATGCTAAGGGACTCACACAAGTAAATAAAATTTGGAACTTGAATCCAGATCTTGTAGACATTCAACTTGGTGCTTATTCTAAAGAACTAATCAAGCTGGGCGCTGGTGGCTCACGCCTGTAATCCTAGCTACTCAGGAGGCTGAGATCTGAGGATCGCGGTTCAAAGCCAGCCCGGGCAGGAGAGACCGTGAGACTCCTATCTCCAATAAACCATCAGAAAAACCGGAAGTGGCGCTGTAGCTCAAGTGGTAGAGCGCTCGCCTTGAGCTGAAGAGCTGAGGGACAGCGCCCAGGCCCAGAGTTCAAGCCCCACGACCGACAAAAAAAAAAAAAAAAGAACTAATCAATAAATCAAGTTCATTGAAGTACATATTTACTTCAGCATTAATCTTGGCTTTACAAAATAAAACTAAGCTATCCTGTTATTCGTTATTTACAAAGGAACTCAAGAAATTAAAAATTGAAACAAGGGGGAAATATAAACTTAATGAGGAAATTTTTGAAAAGAAGTTCTTGAACCTTTGGATGTAAGACCATGTGTTACTGAGACATTAATTCTTTAAGCAGGAAAATATGGTTACATTAACAAAAGTAAGTAATTTTATCAATTAAGAGGCAAGTAACACTCATACTTTGATACGATGTTTTCCACCTGAAGATGAAAAACATCATTTCTAGTTATTGTGGTAATTTATATGAACATTCATATGAATATAATATATATTATATTGTTCTACATTAATTTATACTATTATATTTTACTGGCAAAGTGTCCACAAGACTCAGTAATAATCTTTGTACCTAAATAAATATCTCAGTTCTCTGAGATATTCTCTCCCGTGTAAAATGCTAGAACTGATATAAGTCCTAGACCTCCATGTGTGATGTACCCATTGTCTGTGTTAACAGCAGGTGGATTTTGCTGCTGCCAAAAATTTTAAAGTTGAACATGTAAGAAACAAGTTTTATGTCCTTATGGAGAGTATCATTTATTGTCACCAGATCACCTTTGTATAAACAAAAACACCCAAAATATTTTAAATACATAAAAGCTTCCTCTAATATTATGCAGTAAGGTTGAGGACTAACATCAAATAAATCAAACGGTAGTCTGATAAGTTGCTGAGCTGGCAGAAAAATCAGACTTATGTTAAAAATAGTTGCAACAATAGTCTCTGTCATCGCTTACTCTGTTCAGCTTCTCTTTGCGCAGATGAACTGATCTTTACCAAGATCTTATTGACTGACATATCAAATGCATCAATCATTGATACTTCATAGATACAACAGATGTCACTTGGGAGGACAAAATGTCCAATGTTGAACCCCAAAAAGAAGATCAGACCCAGCACTTCCGTCTCAACATGACCTTTCTAAAGCTCCTTTTCTTCCCATAGGAAGAGTTTATAAAAGGACTAATTCAAAATACAAAAGTAAATAAGAGAATGCATAGAATGAGCTTCACAGAGCTAGTGCTCAACAGACATCTTTTATTTTTTCCATAACTCAAGGACAACAGAATTGGACCCAGACATTATAGATACCAATCTTCCTTCTCTATTGCTGTTTTGTAAATCTACAAGACTTTGGGAAAAGCCCTCCTCTTCTAATCACAGATTTTTCACAGTGGAGACTGGACAGAAAATTGTAGTCATTTTCCCTGATCATAAAATTCAATGAGCATGTTTGAAAAATATGGAATTCCAGTACCTGTCAGGTTTTATATTATGCAAGGTTCGAGAGATCATCTGAAGAATCTCTTTTTTATTTCATGCATTTCTATTTTGGCAGTTTTGATGTTTGAACTCATGACTTTATGTCTGTTAGGTAGATATTCTAACAATGGATGACATTTGAACAATATCCCTAGCCCTGATTTGATTATTTTATTATTATTCTTGTGGATTCTTTTGCCCATGCAGCCAGGACTACATCCTCCTATTTCTGCTTCCTACATGAACCACCACACCCACCTTTCCAGTGTTGTGTTGAGATTTAATATCACTTATTTTCCTGGGCTTGCCATGAACCATGATCTTCTGTATCGCTACAGAATAGCTGTATTATAGGCATTTGCCACTGCATTTAGCTAAGTAATCTGTTTTTACCATGAACATTCCATTTATTGGCTAGGAATCAGTGATCTTGGTAAACACTGCTGGAAATGATGACACAACATCTTTTAAAATTGAAAGCCTTGTTTTCTCCTTATCCTCATTTATTATGATTTCACCTTTAGACATTTTCAGTATTTTCCCCAATTATTGGCTGGCATTGGAGATGGATATCATGAATCCCTACTTTTTGTTATTGAGCGTACATGTGAGTGGTGTTTCTAAACTATAAGCTCCACAGAAAGGGTCACAGAACCCAGCAGTTGCGCCAAGATGGAACCTAGGAGTTTTGTTATTTCGTTATTTGAAACCACTGAGCTAATTTGTCATAATTCAGCATAGAAGAGAATGGATTGGTTCTTGGCAGTCTACATTTGGGCTATGGTTTTGAAGTGGTATTCTGAAGAGCAATTCTGATTTGGTGAACGAATGGCAAACTTCACCAGCTGCCCCAAACAAATATTTCTGAGAGGAACTGCAAGAATTGATTGTCAATGTCAGAGGTTGTTGGTGAAGCCAGCACTGTACCATAAATCTCCAGAGCCTTTTTTGTCCCACCTTGGAAGGTGGGAGAAAACAAAAAGAACAAGTATTGTCATTTTGTGGTCCATGTCCTTTCATAACTTTCCAAGTTCCTACTGATCCCTCCACAGTAAACAGGTAAAATGTCAGGTAGAATAGTGTACTTCCTGATACAACCAGATCCAAGAGGAGGTATGAAAATGTACGGTGTATAAATCTCACTTTTTCACATTTGTGAATTACAGTGTCTGCATTTTATGTTTTTTCAGGTGTCTTCAGTCAAGGAGGACAGGTCAGTATATTCTTATCCATTTCTTCTGAGCACAATGTGTGCTTAGCTGGTTTGTCTATACAATAAAAGAGCAAAAACCATGATCAGGTAAGGCCAATACAAATGTTCACTGAAACAGTCATTTTTAAACTAGAATTTCTCTATGAGTATACCATTTTCAATTCAAAAGAGCCTAAATGTGATGGAATTATTACAGTGAAAAACCATAATTACTATTCATACACATTAATAAAAAGCAAACAAAATGCATTACTTTTATCAAAAGAAGAGCTGATTTCATAAAGGCATCCTATTATTCACTTTATAAAATTTAAATGATACACACCTTGCATAACAAATATTTATTTCATGAATGAAATTATGGAAACATTTGAGAACCTGTAACAGTTACTAGTGAATTTCTATTCATTACTGATTAACAGCTTCTCCAGGAGTTAGAGAAGCTCATATTGTATTTTTATAAATAACAACTTAGAAAACTAGTTTAATGTTCTGTGTTGAGAATACATAGATTGATCACTAATCTAAATGTAATTTGGAGTAAAACTTCGAGCCGGCATGCCTTTTCTTCATTGTTGGGCTTCATTGTTACCAATTTCATTTGGTAACTTTTCTTACCTTTCTTGATTTAATTATCAAAAACTAAAAAATAAATACTAGTTACTCTGCCAATTTCCATATTGAACATTTCAAATTAATCCTAGTACTTGTTTGTTAGTTTAAACGTTTTGTCTTGATGGATCCAAAATGCTTGCTGGTTGTCAAACTTTCCAAACATTGCTGGCAACTGATTTAAGTTGGTAAGCATGTTGAGAAATATTTTCCAACCTTGAAATACTCCCATTATAGTACATCAGCCTTGAAAATAAAATTAGCATATTCAAAATTAAGGTATATCTTACAATTGGTGATGTCTTCCAGTTACCTGCCTCTGTGGATATGAGTGTGTTTAATACATGCATTTGTTATTGCTTTATAATGCTTTAAAACTTAAAATTGACTTCTCTACATAAAAGCTCACAAAGGAAATTATGTAAGACTCCATCCACATGCTTCATATCCATCACACAGTAATATATGACCATTACACAGAAATGTCACAGCTGTGAAATTTAAACTAAGTTTTGTCATTTACATATACAAAGCTCTTTCCTTGGACACACAATCCTCCATGTCTTACAGTTGGCTTAATTCTGGGTCACCTGAGATTCTGTGTAGATAGGCAAACGCCCAAATAAGGCCCTGAATATTGATCTTGAATAATAATTTCAAGGGTAAGGAACTTGGAATTTGTTTTCAAAGTAGTTATCGAGGTGTTGTTCAGATAGAGCAAAATCTGAGAACTTTCTTTCTTGGTAGCCTGAAGCAAGCAGTACTAGGAAACACTGGCTTTGGAGTCAGACAACGAGTCCTAATGCAAATGTTTACTCTGTGTGTGTGATTTAGGCAATAATTCTTTCCTTCTCATTGCTTTTGCTCCTAAATCGTTTATTTTTTTTCCTGTGTGTGCTTGTATTGGGGCTTGATCTCAGGCCTATAGTATTTGCTTGGTTTTTTGCTCAAGACTGGTACTCTACTACTTGAGCCATCCCAGGCTGGCTTTGACCTGAGATCCTCAGATCTCAGCCATCTGTGTGGCCTGGTTGTTCACAAATGGTTATTATTAAAGGGTTTGGTTCTTATACTTAGCAAAGGGAAAGTACATATCACCTGATTTGGAAGAAATGGCTGTAGTGTCAAAGTTTGTAGAGTCCGTAAGCTTCATGGAACACGATAATGACAATGTGCCTCATAAAGGTTAAGATATGTTTGTGACTTTAAGTATCACTAACCCACAATACCCTGAAGTTGGTGAAATTTATGTAATAGCTTAATCTCAGTAAAAATTATTAAAAAAGAAAAAAAAGGGTTGGGTTTACCAACCTTTAAAGCATCTTCCTGCACTAAATATTTGAGCCATTATAAACCAAGTCTGGTCCTGCCCAAACTGTGGTCTCCACTCAAACATAAAGAATCAGGAAGGACTCCTTCTGATTCACGTGGAGTCTCAGCTTCCTCTTCTGCCCAGTGAGGGACAGAAGCTGGAGCTCGCTTTAGGAATGTGGTGACTAAAGGCGGATCCAGCTAAGGCAAAAGGAAGTCATTATTATTAGGTTTCCCTTATGCGCAAGTCATTCTTTCCAGGTTACAAAATCTCTGCACAATGAAACACCTCATGAAAGATTATAGTCATCCGTCCAAATTATAGTTCTTTAAAATTTTGCACATTCAAAATGTTATTCAAGCTGAACAATAAGCATGTTCCCAGACGTTTGGAACTCAGGTGCTAAGTAAAAATTTCTTTTTAAGGACAAATGACTAATTGGTTGTCAAGTTGTGAATATGCCAACTAGGTACATTCAATAACATGATGACAATAGGAACATAAAACTACTACTTACTATCTCAAGCACTTCATTAAATTGTTTCATAACAATAACAAATGTGTGAAAGACAGTCTAGAAACAGCTAATCCTTTGTTCTGAATAAATAATGCTTTTTGAATTACTCACTGCATTGCCATTCACGTCTTCTATTTTTCTCAGACTCTGCTCAGTGTTTAGGGACCATATCCCTAAAGAAGTGTAGAAAGGAGCAGTCTGGACTAAAGAGAATAGATCAGACCTTTCAAAGGTGGAAAGGTGGATTAGGATCCAATTTCCTGTTTTGTTGTGCTTTGGGATCACTAAATTTATTCTCCTGTTTTGTGATATAAGGGGTGTATTTGAATTGTAAAACAATTCTCCATTGCTAGGATGAGCTTGGGTTTTTGAATCTTCTCTATTCACTTCATTTTTTTCTTAGAATCAATGTCCAGTGCAGCTTAGTGTTCTTACACACCATCCCCAACTTAACCACAGAAGGGAAACTCGCACTGCTGTGAATCCACAGCTAGGGCTGCTGAGTGAGCACTAGTCATCATAAAGATTCACAACACAGTATCTGCCAACCTTTCAATAATGTAATTTTCTAAACAAATGTGAAGTAGCAGTATTATCCTCATTACCGTCACAGAAAAAAAAAAGAAAACCATTGTTCAGAATAAAATCCATGTAAGGATTTGACACCAGAAGGAAAGGAGGCAGAAAGAACAGAACCTGTTATATTGAATTGGAAAATAATTGTTGAGCTCGTGGCTCATGCCTAGAATCTTAGCTACATGATATCTCAAACCGGCACAGGCAGAGGCTTTCAAGAAACCTTCTGAAGTTATAGGTGGGCACAGTGACATGTGTTTGGCATCCCAAGCCAAACTGGAGGCTGACCCTTGAAGGATTGACGTTCCAGATCATCCAGAGCAGAAAAGCCTACACAACTCCACCTGCATGGAGTGGTACTGGACTTTCTCACTTATACCTGCAATCCCAGAAATCACAGAAAGCCTAAAGTAGGCAAAATCATAGCTCTGCCAGGGTCTTGCAGAAGTGAGACTATGTCGATAAATGAACGAAGGGGGGGGGGGGGTAGATGGGAGGGCAGGGATGGGAAAGGGAAACAAAGGAGGAGGCAACAATGCTTGATAAGAAATGTACTGATTACCTTGTTCATGTAATTGTAACCCCTCTGTACAGTATTTTCACAATAAAAAAACATTAATATAAAAAAGAAAAAAATTAACAAAAATGGGTCTGAAGGCTTGGCTCAGGCGGTAGAATGCTAGCTTAGCAAGCGTAAGACCCTATGTTCAAACCACAAAACTGATAAAGAAAGGGAAGGAAGGAAGGAAGGAAGGAAGGAAGGAAGGAAGGAAGGAAGGAAGGAAGGAAGGAAGGAAGGAAGGAAGGAAGGAAGGAAGGAAGGAAAGAAGGAAGGAAGGAAAGAAGAAAGAAAGGAAGGAAGGATGGAAGGAAAAGAAGGAGAAAAGAGAAAAGGAAGAAAGCTGAGGACTGGTGCAAGTAAATTTGGAATTAGTAAAGAAAAAGACTTGAGGCACAGACATTAAAATGTTAATAAAGGAAAAGAAATAGCAATGTTTTAGTCTGAAGATCAGCTAGGAAATCTGAAGAACTATGCTGTCATGAAAAATGGAAATGTTGTTATTCAAAAGTAATTGAGAGGGAAACAAAGAATTATAGACAAGCATCAGCTCCCACCTATAATCATAGTGACTAAGGAGATTAAAATTTGAAAATCAAGACTTAGTGCCAAGCTAGGCCATTCCTTGGGACTCTTCTCATCCAAGAGAACAGAAAAAAAAAGACTAAACATAAGTGGAAGTGTGTCTCAAGTGGTAGAGTGCCAGCTGCAACAAATAAAAAAAAAGGAAAACCTAGAAAGAGAAAACCCTTAGTGAGAAAGTGAGATCCTGAGTTCAAACCTCAGTACTGGATAAAAAAAGAATTATGTTTCAGATACAAATAATTCTTAAGTATATATTAAATTGTTGGCTATAGGTATTTTATGCCACAACCAAGAATTCAAATTTGAGTTATTAATAAAACCTCAAGAAAAAGTGAGATTTGTTAGTATTGCTTGGGGAAATATGCATCCTTCGGAAAAATCAGTGAATAAAACCATTTTGAAAATGATGGTTATAATTAATGCTAAAGAGGGGAAGACAACAACAGAAAAATAATCATGGAGAACCATAGAACTGACAAAATTTAAAAACCTTCTAGGCATTTCAAACTGTTTGTAGTGATCCAAAGTAGCATCTACCATAAGGAAATCATGACCATTTAATAAATTGTCAACAATAGTTTGAAAGGAATCATTTTTAAAGCAAATAGAAGTGGTGTGAAAGCAAGAGTCCAAGAACAGGTAGAGAGCTCGTAAGAAAACTTGTACTACAGGTTAGAACTGATGTGATAACATGGTTACTATTTGTCTGAAAACGGGGACAAAAAATAAAGGACCATGATTCTACTACCCAAAGCCGTGAGCTACAAATTCCCATTGGCTTTATCTAGAAATATAAAATTTTAGACTAAAATATTAATTATTCTGATTTTTAGTTTACAACCATTTCCAGTCATGATTTTGTTGAGTCTACTAGTAAAACGATTAGTGTTCCTATGTAAGTCATGCTATTTCACATTTTAAGAGATGTAGTTCTCTGAGCAATTAGAAGTGATCAGAGCAAGACTATGCACTGGACATAGTATATGCTTTGTACCTAGTAGTGTAAAGCTATAGTAACAAAATGGAAATTTTTTGTCAAGTTCATCACCATCGAAACAACATTAAAAATCTCACTAAAATAGGGCAAGCAATAATGAGCTCCAAAGCTTTACCATGTAACAAATACACCATACATTGTTGGTGTTTATAGTATCAAACTTCCACATGGTACTTGATATAAACCTCGTTCATTACCACAATCTGACAAGATACCCAAATACTCATCCACTTGGGAATATGTAGAAATATAAACTCAGAGTAATGAAGTGTTGGCACAAGGTAATAAATAAGTGATCAAGAGAAGCAAAATTTAAACCCAGATTAGGCTAATTCCATTGGCAGGATATTTGTTCGCATTACAGCATCATTGCAGAAATTTCCAATAGATTAATTAAATTTGTCTCTCATGGTGACCTAAATGCTCGCCATATGATATGCTAAAGGAGAAATGTAATCTCACTTCATTCTCAATCTAATTCTGCTTTCACTTCCTTAGACCGTTAAGCAAATTGCTTGGATTTTATTCAAGAATCCACAACAAAAACATAGAAGAGGAAAGGGAATTTAGGCAAAAAAAAATTCATGACATGAAGAATTTTTAATCTCCCACTTCCCTCAAGTTGTGTGAGCTGGGGCCTCTTTCTTCCACTTTGCTGAGATTTCCCAATAATTCTGCAAATCCATTGTCACCCGCCCCCCCCACCCCGACACACACACACACACACTGGGACAGCCTCTTCTGACTGCATTCTGCAGGCTTAATTTTCTCTCAGAGAGACCACAGAAGATTCTAGATGTAAAGTAAAAGGCAATAGTTACCTTTCTCCCAAGCATTGAAGAACTAAGAACACAAGATCTGTGTGGAAGCCACACAGATGGTGGTCTGGGACCACCAAAGCTAGAAAAACCACTAGAGACCACTGAGTGTGGTCTCTGTTTATGTTACAGATGCCTTTCAAAGCTTCAGTTAAGAGAGGAAGTAAAGTTGCTTTCTATGCACATGATGTAGAACAATTTCAATTCCACACTACCCCTCTTCAGCTGCCATATGACCACATTCGATCCCTGGAAATCAAGGAACAAGACATATCTCCTCTGTGTGTGTGTGTGTGTGTGTGTGTGTGTGTGTGTGTGTGTGTGTGTGTGTGTGTGTGTGTGTGTAAAGAAACTGAAGCATCCTTATTGCGTGCATCATCTAAGATAGGACACAGGCAGCTTGTTCACATGCCAGCTAATTGGTTTGGTTTTATTTAGTGAAAACGTCTTCTTTTCCTAGCCTCTTCCTGGGGGTATTGAAGAAATGGTGAAGTGGCTTTGGGGAGGGGGTGGAAAACTCTCAAAGTGAATGCTCCCCACCAAGTGCCCTTCCCTGTATCTGCTTTCCAAAGGACAAAAGAGGCTGGATCACAAGATCAGAGGGCCGAATGCCAGGGAGAGGTGGCTTAAGGAGTCGTCTCTTTCAAGTAAGAGACTTTCTTGTTTATTTTCCTAGCTGTGGTGAGACTGTAGGTGGAGCTGGCCTTGGCTTCACTCCCGCATGACCTGTGTTTTTCCCACTGTGGCAATGGCTACACACTGTACTGTGGTGACAGCAGCTCTTCTCTGCCTCTCTAATGCAGATGGCATGATGAGAAGGCATTTCTTACCAATTGTCCTCCAGCTCACCAGCTTGCAACCCTATGGGAACTTGTGAAACAGTAATAACACTGTGGTTATAAATGAAGGGTACCTGTGAATACGTACACTAATGACTTAAATGTAGACACTTAAATGTAAACACAACAACTTTTCTTTGTGGCTTATTCTGTTGTTGAGATTTTTTTTTGTCTTCACTCCACTTGAAGACTTAAAGGAGAGATTACTGTTCAGGCAGTAGCATGAGAAGATGGAATTTTCTTTCAAGGGAAATAAGGATCATAGGTGATACATGACCATGTTATCCATCTTCAATAGTATGAAATGCTGTCTCAATGTGTGGTTTTATATACTCAGGTATCAAAAAAAATTGATGTGGCAATTCCGTGACTTAATTATATGACTCTTTCATGGGGAATTTTCCCAGGCAAACCTTTAGATCTCTGTCAGTAATACTATTTTACTAGCATCTTAAACAAATGATTTCACTTGTGTTCATGAATTTCTTTAAAACACTGTTAAAAAGTAAATATTGTGTGTATAAAGTATGATTTTATAAATAAACATAAACAGCAAATTTCTTCTAGAGGAAAGCCAGTTAACATGTCCACTACTTAGTTACCCACTTTTTGGGTTTGTTTCTTTTGTAGTAAAAGCAGCTAAAATATACTCATTCCACACAATAAACAAAATACAATTGTAATATGTACAATAATAGGGACTTGTGCTTTGTATCTATATTAGGTGTCTGAAATACATACTGTTCTTAAGCTGTGGAGAACTATAGAGCTATTTTAAGGAAGTCTAAGGCTTGACTTTAAGTACCAAGTGAGAGACAGGTGGTTGTTCTCTCAGTGACGATCTATTAGAAATCAACTATGTTAAACTGTCAAAAATTCTGATCCGGTAATGAGAAGGAATATGTCACACATTGACAGGCTAGTTAAATGTTATAGAAAACCATCTGGGAGCTATCTCTTAATGTAATTCAATATACTTCTTAGGGATTTCAATAGGCTCAAATGATAAAAATGAATAGTACTATTTTCATAGAACTTGTAGATGGATGAAACAAGGTTCCTTTATTGATATGCAAATGTCAATTCATTGCACACAGATGTTATTTGGAGGGTTTCAGTTTACATAGTCCATTTTGCTAGCATCCTGGAATATTGTACCATGTACAATTGTACAATATTGTACCATGTATAATGCTATTTGCATACCAAAGATTGACTCCATTGAGAGGAATGGTCCCATAAGAACACTACTATCCAGATTACTTTTAAGAAACCACTACAGCTGAGAGAGCATATCACCAGCACAAAGGCTATTATCCCTTCCTGTGATAGCACTTATTGATCAATCATAACAAATGGTCTCAACTAAACTGAGTGCAACTCCAGAGTCCTGAACACAGAAGCGTTTGCAGCTGTCACTAAATCAATGAAGTGGGCACAAAAGTTCAAATTACATCAGAATTTGAAACAGAATAAGTTAGCATGAAGATATTCAGACTGTGATTCCTAGAGATAATAAATGGACTATTCCATCCATGGAGACCTGTTGGCGCCATAAGAGAAAACCTTAATGCTTCTTTGCAATGACCACATGTGCTTTTAAAAGAATGCATAAGAAGTACTATTGCATTCATACAGTTAACATGTCATCTAATGATCCCAAACTACTATCAACTGGACCAATTTGTGTTATAGCAAAAAGTCTTACTTATAGCAGTTGGCATTATCATGTGTTTCCTGTGACACAGAGAAAATGTCTGCTTTATATTTAAGTATCTAATTTAAACAAAGAGAGCTAGTTTTTATTTCAGAACACTTTGGTGTTTGTGTGTGTGTGGGTGAGAGAGAGAGAGAGAGACAGACAGACAGACAGGCAGACAGAGACAGAGACAGAGACACACACACAGAGAGAGAGAGAGAGAGAGAGAGAGAGAGAGAGAGAGAGAGAGAGAGAGAGAGAGAGAGAACACAAAAGTTTGCTGTCCAGAACTTCTGTTGCAAGGAATGATAATTTACCTAGCATTCTCCAATGTCATTGTCTACTTTGTAGATCAACTGTGATGAGTTCCGTGATCCTAAGATCTTCTGCACTCGGGAATCAAACCCCCATTGTGGTTCTGATGGTCAGACATATGGCAATAAATGTTCCTTCTGTAAGGCGATGGCGTAAGTGTTACATTCACCAAATCTTACTTTCCTTGATGTATTCTAAAAACTTCTACCCATCCCTCCTACAGAGGCTGTCAGGAAAATGACTCTAAAGCAAAGCAAACCCACATTACAAATTCTTTTTTTGGGGGGGGTCCGGTCGTGGGGCCTGAACTCTGGGCCTGGGTACTGTCCCTCAGCTCTTCAGCTCAAGGCTAGCGCTCTACCACTTGAGCCACAGCACCACTTCTGGCTTTTCTCTTTTTGCTTATGTGGTGCTGAGGAATCAAACCCAGGGCCTCAGGCATGCAAGGAAAGCGCTCTACCACTGAGCCACCTTCCCAGCCCTACAAATTCTTAAATACAAAAAATTCATTACTTTGTAATTAATTTTAATTCAGTTTGGGTACATTTTTAAACGTGTATTTGATAACTATTACATTTAATAGTCTTGATAGTTTTCTTTATTAAAAGTTTTTTATTGTTATTATAAAGGTTAATGTACAGAGGAGTTACAGTTACATAATAAAAAGATAAAGAATACATTTCTTTGGGGGGAGTTTTATTTCTTTACCATTTTCATATACATATTAATGTACTTCTGTAGCATTCACCCTGTTACTCTCTTCCTTCATTCTCACCCACCTGTTAGTCTCACCACTCTGCTCTATCAATTTATTTTACAATCATGTCTTAGGGTTTTGTTGTTGTTGTTTATTCTTTTGCCTATCCTGGAGCTTGAACCTTGGGCCTTGGCTCTGTCTCTAAGTACCTTTTGCTCAAGTTTAGCACTCTACCCCCTTGAGCCACAGGACCACTCCCCTCTTCTTTTGTGATTAATTGGAAATAAGAGTGTCACAGATTTTTCTGTCTGGGCTGGCTTCAAACCATGATCCTCAGATTTCAGCCTTCTGAGTAGCTAGGATTACAGATATGAGCCACTGGCACCCAGGTATGTCTAGGTTTTTATTAACTAATTTGACAACTTGTTTTAGACAGAGTCTCACTATGTACAGCAGCCTATCCTCAGACTCAAAATCCTCATACCTTAGCCTTCCAAGTACTGTTTAATTTATTTTTTAATTCAAAATATCAACATTAAGGACAGGTTGGTGATTACACCTACAATCCTAGCTACTTTGGGAGTGAAGATTAGAAGGATTGCAACTGAGGCTAGCCTAGAGAAAAAGCTTGTGAAATCCCATCTCAACAAAGAGGGGGCCACTCTGGTAACCTCCTGTTTTCCCAGGGACTTGGGATGCTGAGGTCTGGAGATTCATGATTCCAGCCCATTCTGAGCAAAATGTCTATAAGACAAAAGAAAAAGCTGAGTGTAGTGGTGCAGACTTATCATCTAAACTAGAGTGGAATTATAGTAGAAATATTGCCATCCAGAGGTTCTAGGCAAAAAGTGAGGTCTCTATCTCATTATAACCAGAGAAAAAAAGGATTGGTAGAATGAGTTATGTGTTAGACAGTCTGCGTAGCATTTCTAAGGCTTGAATTCAAACTCCAGTGCTACAAAACACACACACACACACACACACACACACACACACACACACACACACATCAATATCACTATAAATGAACACATTGATGTGTTTACACATAACTCAATAGTTAATATCAAACATTGCTCAGCCAAAGATAGATAGGCTTGTGCAAGATTTGAATTAGTGGACACAAATTCTGAGAAAATAAATGTGTGGACGTGCACATATAAAACATCAAGTGCCTTGATATTTGATTATATTTTCCTTCAGGACAGAGCTATGGTGTTATAATCTTTTTGCCATTATTTTTCCTTGCTTCCTTTCGTGCTTGTGTGTATAGGTTCACATATAGATGGAGATACATATTTATAAACATCTGTATATGTATATATATTAGAGAAAGATTAGTTGGTACTGAAATGGCTGTTTATCGAAACTCTGGGATTTATTTAATTTGATGTTTCCAGAGTTAGAATAGGTGTCATGTCTGAATGCATGTAATCAACCGCTAGTGAAAAGTAGTATGGAAATCTCTTGACTCAAATGAGGATGGGTCTTGGCTCATGGCATATTTAAAACCATGTCCAACTTCTGTAGCAAAAGACCTATGACAATGCACTGACCATATTTACATCTATCTTTTTTTTAAGGAAAAGTAATGGGAAGATTAACCTGAAGCATCATGGAGCATGCTGAAATGGATCCAGGGTTCTGCACTGGCTCACCAGCTTCTCCTTTTTTTTCTCACTTCTGATTTTAATTTTCTCTGACAAAGCCCTTAGCACTTAAAGAGGCAGACCTTCTTCTGTGTCTGGGCCGTGGGTATATATATGCATATTGCTTGAGTTACTTGTCAATAAAGTAAATTCTGCATAGCATTGATTATGTTTTTACTTTGAGTTAAAGACAACATATAGCTGTTGGCCTGAAGGAGGTAGGAGACAGGGGAAGAGAGAGCAATAGAGAGGATTATTCTGATTTTAAAATAATATATATAAGTTTGAAATATTGTGGCAAACACACTTTGTGCAAGTAACACACACTAACTCAAAATAACATGAAAGTAAAACAGGCTGTATTGGGGTGGGGGTAGAACAGTGGGGGATGCAGACAGAGTGACTGAATGATATGGATATGATCAAAGTAGTATATTTACATATATGACAGTAGAACAATTGGAACTTGTTGAAATTGTTTTCATAGAAGAGGGTGGGGTAAGGAAGAATACTAGAAGAGAACTTTGCTCAGTACACATTGCATGCATGCATAGAAATGTCATAATGAAACCCCCTTTGCCAAACTAAAGTACACTAAGAGAGAACTCATAAGGAAATGCAGATACAATACAGAATAATTGACATGCTGTAAACTTGATCAAAAGATCTAAGTTACCGATCTAAATCAACCAAAGACTCACTGTGGAATCATGGGGAAATGCATTCTTTTCACCTCTGTGAAGATAATGAAGGATTTTGGTAAAGTGGCCATAGGTTGGTTAAATAATTGTTTAAGAATATCTATCATTTAAAAGTTAGATTACTTAATACTGGTCTTTCCTGATTCCTTGGAAAGTATTTCAGATAAATGCAAAACATTTATCTGGGTGCCAGTGGCTCATACCTGTAATCCTAGCTACTAGTAGGGCTAAGACATGAGAATCAGTTCACTTTAGCAGGTAACATTTCAGTAGGTAGAAATACATTGAAAAACAAACAACTCAAAGCCAGCCTGGGAAGGAAAGACCATGAGATTCTTACTTCCAATGAACCACCAGAAAACTGGAAGTGGACCTGTGGCTCAAGTGGTAGAGTGCTAGCCTTGGGCAAAATGCTCAAGACAGCACCTAGGTCATGTGTTCGAGCCCCAGGATCAAAACAAAGACAGAAAAATAAAGGAAGTAAATCATTTTTCTGTGGATAATAGTTCTTCAATATCTGAAATAAAAGATTTTGTATTGCATTATATATAAATACTAGTAGTATCTTTCCAGCAACACCAAAAAGTCTTTCAGGCAGAAAGAATATTGGATAAATGATAAATATTCAAGAAATAATATATGGGTACAAAATCAACAAAAATAAAGTACATTTAAGGAAATGTTTAGGATTGAGTTTCAAAGGTCAATATTATATCTGCATAAAACACTAGAAATCTTAAAGCACAGAAAAAGTTTAATTACTTGCTAAATAAAACAGTTCTGAAAATGAAAACAGAGCGCTGCCTAAAAGCTACCCCTACCTAGGAACACCCAGAAGCTGCATTTACAAGTTATCTCACTCTGAGTGGGCCAAGTACACGTTTTGAGAATTCCTTCTTTGAATATGGTCATGTGGTAGACCACAGCTTTTCTTTTTTTTATTGTGAAAATACTGTACAGAGGGGTTACCATTACATGGGTAAGGTATTGAGTACATTGCCTATCGAGCATTGTTACCTCCCCCTTTGTTTCCCCTTCCCATCCCTTCCCATCTTCCCTGCCCCCTGCACGCCAAAGTTGTAAAGTTCGTTTTTCGACATAACGTCTTGTATATCTCATTGTTGCAATGGATCCACCTGTATCCCTATTTAAACAATTTGTTTTTTCCCTTCCCCTCCACAAATTATACCAACACCAAATACAGTGAAAACAGGGGTTAATAATATCCATTTCACAGGACACATCTCTAAAGGAGTTTTTAATGTAATTACTCTCTCAGTGAATAAACACATTTATGCTGACTGCCTGCTCTGAAGTTCAGTCTGATCTATGTGCTTATGATACAACTATAGACGGGATGATAAAAGACCACATTTCAGTAGGGAGAAATACATTGAAAAACAAATATAATAAGAAGTAAATGGAAGACTTAGAGAGAAGGAACTAACAGCTATAAGAAACATATTAACAAAATTCTGAAATAATCATACAAGTTGACCCACTGTAACAATGAGATATACAAGACACTATGTTGAAACCGAACTTTACAACTTGGGGGTGGGCGGGAGGGAGTAGTTGGGGTGGGGAGGGAAAGGATGGTAGGGGAAAAACAAAGGAGGTAACAATGCTCAATAGGAAATGTACTCATTACCTTACTTGTGTAACTGTAACCCCTCTGTACAGTATTTTTACAATAAAAATATATACAAAAAGGAAAAATATTAAGAAGAATATGGAGAGCTGGTATGGTAGGGCATACCTTCTAGAAGATCCTAGTCTGATGATAGTCCAGACTTAAGTGTGAGACCTTAATCTAAACAGCAAAGTACTTCTGGGTTTGGGGGGAATTTTTTTGTTAGTTAGTTGGATATAAGAGACTCATGAACTTTCTTGCCCGGGGTGGTTTTGAAGCACAAACCTCAGATCTCAGCCTCCTGAATAGTTGGGATTACAGATGTGAAAAATCAACGTCTAGCCATACATATATATTGTGGTTTTTGTGGTCTTTTATTAATATTGTCAAGGCAATGTACAGAAGAGTTTCAGTTACATGAGTAAGGTAATGAGTACAATTCTGGTCAACCTTGGTACCCTCTCCCTCAGTTTTCTCCTACTTTCCCTCCCCTTAACCCCGACAAGTTGTATAGATCGTCTTCAAAATCCTCTTGTGTATATTGTTGCATTGGTTCCCACTTGTCCTTTGTTTCTCCATTCTGTTGTTTTTCTTCCCTTCTGTAATTCAAATAAATCTATTTACAATACCAGGTACCAAAGTCAAGTATAGTAACAACAGAGGTTATACCATAGGGTGAAGGACATACAAAAGAAAAATATCACATAGTATATTAAAAACACCAACAACAAAGAAAAACCTTTTTTGTCCATGTCTTGAAGTTCATTTCCCTTAGGATCATCTTATATGGTCATATGTACATAGCTATTGAGCTATTCTGCCCATCTGCTAAGATTATCCTAGACATATATCAATTATTGCAAATAAGAGAAACCATGGGACAGATATTTATTTGGGTCTGGCTTACTTCACTTAATATGAATTTTTCCATGTCTTTTCATTTCCTTCCAATAGGAGGTGTCATTCTTTCTGATGTAATCAAAGCGTTCATAGAGTTCATACACACACACACACACACACACACACACACACACACACACACACACACACATATAATGCCACATTTTCTTGATCCATTCATCTACTGAAAGGCATCTGGGTTGGTTCCATATCTTACCTATGGAGAATAATGCTATGATAAACATAGCTCTGTTGGTGGCTTTAGTATGGCCTTGTTTGTGATCATTTGTGTAAATGCCCAGAAGTGGGACTGCTGGATCATAGGGAATATCTATGTGTAGTCTTTTTTTTTTGTCAGTCATGGGGCTTGAACTCTGGGCTTAGGCTCTGTCCCTCAGCTCTTCAGCTCAAGGCAAGTGCTCTACCACTTGAGCCACAGTGCCACTTCCAGTTTTCTAGTGGTTTTATTGGAGGTAAGAGTCTCGTGGACTTTCCTGCCTGGACTGGCTTTGAACCATGATCCTCAGATCTCAGCCTCCTGAGTAGCTAGATTACAGATGTGAGCCACCAGCGCCTGACCTTTGTGGAGTCTTTTGAGAAATCTCCATACTGCTTTCCAAAGTGGTTGAAAAAGTTTATACTCCCACCAACAATGCAGCAAAGTTCCCTTTTGACTACATCCCCTCCAGCATCTAATTGGGGTGAGGTAGAATCTCAATGTTTTTTTGATTTGCATTTCTTTTATGGCCAGAGAAGTTGAGCATTTCTTCATGTGTCTACTGGCCATTCTTATTTCTTCTTTGGAGGAGTCTCTCTTTAAGTCTTTAGCTCACTTATTAATGGGGCAGTTGTTTCTTTTAGGGTTTGTTGTTGGGGATTTAATTTTTTGAGTTCTACGTATATGTTAGATATGAGGCCCTCCTCTTTAATTTAGTATTAGAATGCCTAACTAGACCAATAAGGCAAGATGCAAACATAAAGGGGATCCAAATAGGGAAAGATGAAGTAAAACTCTCCATTTTGCAGATGACATGATCTTGTATTTAAAGAATCCCACGGACTCCACTCCCAAGTTACTCAAGCCCATCCGAAACTTTGGCAAAGTAGCAGGGTATAAAATTAACCCTCAAAAGTCAATGGCTTTTCTGTATGCCAATAGTGAGAAGAACACAGCTGAAATCAGGAAAACAACTCCCTTTGTAATAGCCCCCCCCCCAAAATGTGTAGGAATTAACCAAGAAGTGAAGGACCTCTATGATGAAAATTTTAAAAAACTGAAAAAGGAAATTAAAGCAGAACTTAGAAAGTGGAAAAACCTCCAATGTTTCTGGATTGGGAGGATTAACATCATGAAAATGGTAATACTGCCAAAGGCTATCTACATCTTCATTACAATACCGATCAATATCCCAACTTCATTCTTCAATGAAATAGAAAAAGCAATCCAAAAACTAATATGGAACAGTAAAAGACCCTGAATAGCAAAAACAATCCTTAGCAGAAAGAAGAGTGCTAGAAGAATATCAATACCAAATTTCAAACTCTATTACAAAGTCATAGTAATCAAAATAGCTTGGTACTGGCACAAGAACAGACATGAGGACCAATGGAATAGAACCGAAGACCCAGAAATGAACCCAGAGATGTATAGCCACCTAACCTTCAATAAGGGAGCCAAAAAAATAGAATGGAAGAAAGAGCCTCTTCAGTAAATGGTGCTGGCAAAATTAGTTAAATACCTGTAGAAAGCTAAAGTTATATCCTTATATATCACCCTGCACCAGAATCAACTCCAAATGGATCAAAGATCTCAAAGTCAAACCAGACACCCTGAAAACATTACAGGAAGGAATAGAAGAAATTCTAGGGCTCCTAGGCACAGGCTGAAATTTTCTTAATAAAGACCCAGAAACACAACAAATCAAAGAAAGGTTGGACAAATGAGACTGCATTAAAATGCAGAGCTCCTGCATAGCAAAGGACATAGCTAGCAAGATCAATAGAAAGCCCAGGATTTACAGAAGATCTTCACTAGACACATATTTGTTTTGAATCACTCTTCTTTGCTAACCAGTTTTGGAATTCCTCATCCCAATTTTTCCTGGTATTTTCAAGTATGTTGACTATATATACTTCAGGCATCTTCTCTTCTTCAGCTTTCACTCATTAAATTAATAGCTATTTCTGATGTAAACATGTGTGTGCCTATGAAAGTCCTGCTTCTCAGCACAGCTAGATTCAGTGCTGCTTATCCATAGGTTCATTTTCCTCACCAAATTTTTCTGCCTGGATACCTCTGATACCCTCTGCTGCTGCACTGTTTTGCTTTCCTCTGCACTGCCATTCTACTATTCATTTTCAAAGCATGTTTCAAGGGCTGTATCTTAAAATTGTCAAATATATCTCTTGTCTGAGCTATCTTGAAAGATGAAAGGAAAGCATGTGGAAATAAATCACAGAAGATTAAAAATGTTCAGTTCCATAGAAAGAAGAGACAATTCACATTTAAAATTGACACACATTTGTAAACATTGGTACTTTTTATGTAAAAACTATAAACATGGCATAGTTTGTAATCCTCATGCCTGTAATTCTAGCTATCCAGGTGACTCATGGCTGGAGGCCAGGCTAGGCAAAAGTTAACAAGACCCTATCTGAGAAAGAAGTCAAATGACATGGAGGTGGGAGTAGGAGAAACACAAACCAAGGACAGTCGAGGCAGGATCCTAACTGGAAAATTATACTAAAAAGCAAAATGGCTGAGAGTGGCAGAGTGGCACTCAAGTGGTAGAGTGCTTCTCTATCAAGTGGAAGACTTGGCATTCAATACCAACATCACTACCACCAAGACAAGAAGACTACATTGGGTCAACTCTCAGCTGTGACATTCCTATAGAAGTTTTAGAGAGAAGAGTACCAAGGTCTACAATCAACTCTCACTCACATTAAATGTAAATTGATGTGGCAATAAGTGGAATTTTTTTAAAGATAGTGTACAGAGAGGTTACAGTTACATGAGTAAGGCAATGAGTACATTTCCTATAGAGCATTATTACTCCTCCTTTGTTTTTCCTCTACTATCCCTTCCCTCCCACCTCCTAAATTCCTCCTTCCCAGCCCCCGAAGTTGTAAAGTTCATTTTCAACATAGTGTCGTATACACTGCTGTTTTTAATGTACTATGTGACTTTTTTGTTTTGTTTGTATGTTCTTCCCCCATGGTATAAACCCTGTTGTCACTGTATTTGATTCCAGTGCACTGCATCTTGCATATACAGTTTTCTTTTTTTCAGTAAAGAGTTAAATAAATGTTAAGTAGAAGTTAAATAAATAAAAACAAAGAATGCTAGTTTACCTGTGTGGAAAACAGGAGGAAATGGAGAGGTAAATCAAGAAGACATGGCAGATGGGAAAGTCCTAGTGCTTACTATAAGGCCTATAGTTTTATATTCACAAGTAATGAATACTTAATTACAGACTGACCAGTAATTAGTCCACTATGTATGGATACAACTTCACATATATTAAATATTAGCAATAAAAATAAATATAAATTATTGGTCAATCTAGACTTGTAGGGGCTCACTGTAAATTGTTTCAATATTGTTACACACTTGAAATTCTTTAAGAATTGACAAATATGACTGTATCTAGTTAAAATGTTTCTGGACATCAAAGAAAACAATTGTCAGAGTCAAGAGACCACACACAGGATGTGAGAAAAACTTCACCAGCTACTGAATAAATAGACAAAAGATATCCAGAATATACAAAAGCTCCAAAAATATAATAATTCAATTAGCAAATGGGAAAATTAATTGGACAGTTCTCAAAAGTTCAAATAGCTAGTATAATGGAAAAAAATTCAACATCTTTTGTCATAAAGGAAATGTAAATCAAAACTACACTAATGCTCCGCTTTATCTCACTTCAAATGGAAATCATAAAGAAAACACATGACAATAAATGCTTCTAAGGGCGGAGGAAAAAAAGGAAACTTCATATACTGTTAGTAGGAATATAAACTAGAGCAACTACTACTATGGAAATCAATAAGGAGATTTCTTTTAAAAAATAGAGCAGATATACATTACAACCTTCCAATACCACTGTAGGATATGAATCTGAAAAAAGTAAATCAATATTCAGAGAAATATGTATAGACCCATGTTTGTTGCAGTACAACTCACCAGAGCCAAATTAAAGGAATCAAATTAGGTTCCCCAAAACTGATGAATAAAGAAAAATGAATTATGTCATTTATAGAAAAATGGATTAAACTGGATATCATGATGTTGAACAACATAAGCCAAGGTCAAAAAGGCAAATATTACATGATTGGTCTCTTTAGTGGAATTTAGACCTAAAATCTTGTTGGTTATGATTACAATAATAATGGGGCATGAATGTAAAACAGGGACTGTTTAGGGGGGCAATTAGTGGGAAGTGGGAGAGTAAAAGCAAAAGTACTGAGGGGTAAAGCAGACTGAAGTACATTTACATACTCATAATCATATGACATATGTGTGTCAATGCTTTATTTACTGATATATCCTCAATGCATAAAGCAGTAACTGAAATATATATGGTGCTAATAAATACAATTGGATAGCTATCTTAAGCTTATATTATTACCAAATGTATATGAGGGATTTATTGGATAATTAGTAAACTTTGTATGATGTAGAGTGAAATTTAATAAATCCAAAGTGTGTAGATTTGTACAAATTGATGAGAATCTTGATATTTAGCATCTGGTTGTAGGATGACAGAAATCATGAGAAACTTTGTCGCCTGATATTTCAATATGCCATCCAAACAAAAACTACGGTGGCAAAGACAAGGAGCTACCCAAGTGAAGTATCTCCTCACTCATTTAGAAAATCAGCCTTCCCTAAAAAATGTGTGTTCTCAAAAAATGAAAGAATGACTAAATAACAGGGAAAACGAATTGGGCAAATAAACCAGTAAAAGTAAGACTAGGGTGGAATTTTTATCTGTAATATGAGAAAAAGATAAGATCAGAACATAAAGTTCACAAATTCACAAAAATTCAGAAATAGAGTGATGGTAAAAGAATGAATGCAGAAAAGCCTAGCATTAGAGTCAAAGAGCAGGAAAAAAATTCAGGTCAAAGCAGCAATAGCATTTACCCACGTTATTTTTTTCCTGTGATAATGCGGCTTAATAAAACAATGTATTCCTTGAAGTTCTCCTTACAAAGAAAATCATTTGTTCACACAATAAATTCTAGATCATCTTACTATAAATATAGTCTTTGGGTAGGCATTGCCTTGAACAAATTTATAGACTTAATCAGACATCATTAAATCCTTTAGTACTGAGGAAAAAGACAGATCGGCCCCTCCTACAGGCATCATATGCAATTATTCCAGCATAATTGCTGGAAACTCTTCATACGAGTTTATATGTGTGAAACTGCAATAACTCATGAACACATCATCAGGTAGGAATTCCTTCACACCCTTCTCAGAACACTAGCTTTTTGTTCCTAAATCTTACCGTCTGGAAAGAAGTTTGCTTCATCTACTTGCTAACAAGTAATGCACACATCTGCTCTTCAGGACACAGTTGCAGTACACTGTTTAGAAGAGAAAGATGATTTCTCAGTGTGAGTATTCTATCCCATACTGAGTGAGATAAAAATGCATAATTTAAGGAACACACACGCACGTACACACACACAATACTTATTCCTTGTCATAGATTTTCTTATTTGTTTTTCCAGCTAAAACATGTCACCTCTAATTGAGGTAGCATTGGAGAGCTTTTGTCTTCACTCCCCCACCCCTGCCCAATGTGCAGATTTGTATGCTACATAGTGTGTCAGACTATTTCTTCTGAGTTGTGAATCCTTCAAAGGAAATGGGTTTTGAGAAATGAAAGTTAACTCATAAACTTTGATGGGTCTTACATGCAATGATTAGATTTCAAAGTGGATTGTTTCAGGAAGAGTCAATAATGTAAACTATATAAGTTTCTGTACATAACTTTGAAGTGTAGATCATCAAATATAAGTCAACATGTTTCTCATATATTGCTTCTCATGATATTTATATATTTATATATTTATAGATATGTTTATTAATGAATATTTAAAAATAAAGGATAAGTATATTTAAAATAAGTTTATACAAATTGTAAACTTTTATTCATAATATATTAATTTATAATAAGCTTATTTATAAATAAATATGACTATGATGACATGGTGTTTGTATTTCAAAGATATTCAGAAATCCTCTAAGTAGCTAATATCAGAACTCAGATCAATCATGTTAAAATTGTCATTTTTCCTTCTGCTTAATGACAGATTTACTTGTGTGTATAATTGAGCCATTTCTCTACCTATCTTAGGAAACAGTTTTCTAAATAGACTGCCATGTTCTAAAACTCAGCTTCTTTTAACTATTTTACATAAAGTGAAAGCAATGACCTTTGTAATTAGCTTTACTAGTATTACTCCTGTATAGAAATCTAACCACATTTAGGATGACAATAAGATAAATCAAAATTGTTAGCATAGACTTCTAATTATGAGCAAGATGTAGTAAAGAAAGGGTTTATTTTCCTCGGCCTGAAATAACTAACAAACTAGACAAGATGTATGAAGCTATGTGTTTCACGCATTGAACATCAAGCCTTGGATGTGCGTCCTCAGGAAGAAATGAATGCTAAGATGACATCAGTTTCCTTACTGGATAACACAGGAGAAGAAGAACCATGAGCAGAGGCTATATTATCTCCATGAGGTAAGAACAAAGTTGGGTTTGCAGGACAGATTACAAGAGATCACCAAATCTGCATAAGGGCACAGTCTCCTGCTAAATGCTGATCACTGCACATGTAATGAGATACTATGTGAGGCCAAGAAAAGAACCCAGATGGAGCCTTACATAATAATATTTTATGCTTCCATCAGCCAGTGAGAAAGCGTCCTAATACATACCATCTAGTAGAGTATTTAAGCACATTATCTCTGAGGTATAGTAACACTGGCTCTAGATCAAAGGCTACTTTGATCCCATATATATATATAAGCTTCAAAGCAAGTCTCAAAAAACTGAGTAATGTCTTAGAAGAGGAACACATAGACACAATGTTGATGTGCCTCTGATCATATAAAACAATATTTATTGAAATAAACTTCAATGGAAATGGAAACAAGAAGCTTTTTTCTTTGTTCTTTCCTTTTCATCTTGTTTGTTCATTTATCTGTCTTTGAGAGGGTAGGAGAGAGAACAGAAATGGAAGGACAAAGGGTGAACAAAAGCAGCAGTGGTACTCAGTAGAAACTATGTTGAAAATGAACTAAACAACTTATGGACAGAGATGGGAGGGAAAACACTGGGAGATAATGAGGAGTGACATTTTCCAAAAAGAAATACTGACTAGCTGATTTGTGAAACTATAACCTCTCTGTACTTCATCTTTATAATTACAATAATAATATACATCAAAAATTTAAAAGTAATGTGACTACACTGGAAGACAGAAAGAAAAATGTTTTCAGAAACACAAAATGTCCAGTGTCCTAATTGGAAAATTCCTAATGTCTGGCATCCAAAGAATCAGGAAAATATTATTCATTAGTCTGGGAAAAATCAGCCTCCTAATAAACTAGAAATACACAATGAGTCTAATTGAGAAATAGGGTTTTTAACTCAGTAATCCTAATGTGTAAGAAGGTAAAGGAAGCATGCCAGATAGAAAATAGGAAGAATATAGAAAACAACTAATCGGCTGGTTGCTGGAGCATCACAACCAAAATCCTAGCTACTCAGGAGGGTGAGATCTGAGGACTGCAGTTTGATTCCAGCCCAGGCAGATGAGTCATGAGAATCTTGTCTCTAACTACCAAAAAACAGTAGAAGTGAGGTGTAAGTGGTAGAGTAGTAGCCTTGAACAAAAATCTAAGTTAGATCTTGAAGCTGAGTTCAAACCCTAGGACAAGAACACCTTAAAATATTAGTTTTAGATATAAAAATAATTATAAAGACAATAAAGCACATTATCTGATTGTATATCACCTTAATAATAATAATGATAATGGTAATTATGTTTCAGTATATTGGCTTGATTCTAAAAGATCTAGATTTTATTCCTGTTAATTTTAAGGTTAATATATTGAGACTATCATTTTTCCCAGGGCTCAAGTTCCTTACCTTTCAAAATGAGGTTGTTAGCCTGACTAAATAAATGTAAGATGAATGCAGTACTTACAATGTAGAATACTTCCCGGTAGGTGGTAGATCCCTTTAGTGGGAATGGTGATGAATTACATATTGCTTTTCAGTGATTTTAGAATGATTTTGCATTTTTATTGTTACAGTAATACCTCCTTGATGAATTGTCCTAGCTATACTTTAATCAAATGGCCTTGAGTTTTATAAGCTTCACTCTCTTCCTGGAAAATCCATTTCTTTTTAATATAAAATACATGAAGAGATCACCTAGTTGGATGACAACCATTCAAAAGGAAATGTATTCATTACCTGAATCATGTAACTGCAGCCTCTCCTTTAAACTTTTTTAAATGCATAAAATCCACACAAATAGAAAATGCGATGAGAACTGGTGAAATGTTCATTGTCATGCTGCCCCTTGCAGTCACACAGTTAACAAGTGTGTATTTGTTGGTGATGTTTTCCTCTATTCCTGGGCCTCAGTTTCTCATCCATAAAGACAGACACAATCAAAAGAGGATCTTAGGTTACTTTTAACTGTAAAAATACTGTCATTTAGAGCCTGTTCTCTCATTGCAGAGGCTGTGCGCCAAGGAGGTTTTCAAATAAGTGTCCTTTCTCACCCTCTCTCTCCCCCTCCACCTCCCTTCACCCCTCTTTCCTTACCCATTTCCCATCTCCCTCTGGCTTCTTCTACTTGTTGTTTCTTATAGCAATAGAGAGGTTAGACTGGGAAGCGCTGTGGCTGTTCCAGGGAGGTGCTTGGTGTTCCTGAGGCTGCCTGGCTGAGAAGGTTGAGGATTATGAGGATTATACAACCCAACTCTTCAGATCTGTATCTGCTGGTTCAGATAGGCTCACAGTAGAATATGACTTCAAGTTACTTCCTGCTCTCTCCTACTTGCCAAACATCACATTTTCATAGAAGAATTTTACATTCACTCAATGTCTAAGTTATAGCATGGGGTCTATAAAAGTGGGGGGTGAGTAGAGTTTCTTTTTCAAGTCAGAATAAGGTTGAGGAAGTGAGAGTTTACAATAGTTATAACAAGAAAATGGTTATGAGCTAAGACGAGTCAAGATTCTTGGGAACTCCTCACTCTCGGTCTAAGAACCTTGTGCACGAAAGTGCTGACAAATGCGTGCCAGCATGCACACATTCCTGCTCCTTGCTTGTCAAGTTAAAAGGGGCTCTCAATGGACATGGAGGCCTAAGAATCTGAGTTTTGGAATCTCCCTGATATTTTGATGCATCTACAGACCTGACAACAACATTTCTAAGGTTCACCAAGCAGATTTGAGATTAGGGATAGACGAATGAAGAAGAGCAGGAGAGGAGAATGCAGTCAAGAATTCAAAGTATATCCTACAACAAATGAGGGAAAGAATATGTTGGAAGGGATGAGGGAGAATGATGGAAGGGATGACATTGATCAATACTCATTTTATTCATAAACTGCTTTGTTAAATGGCAACTCAAGATAATGAAAACAATTTAAAGTTGAAAAAGATCTTGAAATCCCTGACTGGATTTGCAATTATTGATAGTAGCATCTACAGACTTAAGAGGGAAATTAGTAATAATAGAGAACATACAATACTTATATATAACATATATAGAGAAGGCATCAAAAGATTTAATAGCAGTCCTTACAAAAGATAAATTTATCCACTAAATATCTTCCATGCTGCTACTGAAAATTATTTTTTATATTGTGCTCTTTTACAGTATTGTTTTACTTAAAAAATCACTGATACTTTTCACCTCCTATGAAGATAATGCTCTAATTCTTTTCTTTGATATTTCAGTCTTTGCGCACATCTTGTTTCAATTTTTGCATATTGTTTCAGAAATACAATTTTTCTGACACAGATGTAATCTAAGATTATGTTTATTTTGCTTATCCTCAAATCTCTTAATAAAACAACTGCTTCCGTTAAAAAAAGTTAGATATTTGTATTTGTAAGATTTTAAGTGGAATGCTGAGCACACTTTCTTTGAAACCCAAAGCACTGAGATGCAGTAGTTAATGAGTAGATTGAAGAAATTCTTTGTGAAATCATAAAGAAACCAAAAAGGAGTGTAAACAAAAGAGAAATGTTTAGAAATTGACATTTGAAAGAAGAGAAATTTTATTTTTATGTATTCACTTTTAGTAAAATGAATCTCCACCTTAGAAAATAAAACATTTTACATCAGAGGCCATGTGAAGTAATCACAAGCTCAGGTAGTGAGGAAATATACAGAAAAAATTTATTAGAGGAGGAAATCATGGCACATCTTCATGAAGGATTAATATAGAGCAATGAATTTTTAGAATGCATGCATCCTGTAGAAGGGTTGATAAACAATAAATGAAATGTATACACATTATGGTTCTACTTTTAATACTCGGTATACATAAATACAATGAATAAGAGGGGAGAGGAGTAAAATACTGAACAATCTCTGGGTGTTAAGCTTACATGATATTTTTGTTTTCCTTTGTCTTAAATGTATAATAAAAGTAAAATAGCAATAATTGCTATAATAAAATAGGTGCTTTGAAAGAAAATGATCTCAATGTTGTTGGGCCCAAGTGGCAGGACCCCACCAAGAAGACCACCGAGAGTCAGACTTTAGAGCTGCTTTAAAGTTTTATTTAAATGGGCTACAGCTCGGGCCTCATCCTACACTCCAACACAGCGGAGCCTAGAGGAGAGCCCCAAGCTAAGGATTTGCAGGGCTTATAAAGGCACACAAGCAGGTGTTTGGGTTACCACCACATGTTGTTTTGCTAGCTGAGATCAACAAGCAACAAATGGTCACTGCCTCAAAAATAGAATTAACCTTTCATAAATATTGACATGCCAAAACTAAACCAAGATGAGTTAAACCACCTTAACAGGCCCATATCAAGTATTGAAATAAAAACAGCAATAAGAGACCTCCCAGCTAAGAAAAGTCCAGGACCAGATGGTTTTACAGCAGAATTCTACAAGGTCTTCAAAGCAGAGCTCACACCAATACTCCTCCAACTCTTCAATGAAATTGAAAGAGAAAGTTCACTACCAAACACATTCTATGAAGCCATCATAACCCTCATCCCAAAACCAGGCAGGGACTCAACAAAGAAAGAGAACTATAGACCCATTTCTTTGATGAACATTGATGCAAAACTTCTCAACAAAATTTTGGCCAATCGACTTCAACAATTTATCCAAAAAATCAATACACCATGATCAAAAAAAATACACCATGATCAAACAGGATTCATTTCAGGGATGCAAAGCTGGCTCAATATACGCAAATCAATTAATATTATTCATCACATCAACAGGAGCAAGGACAAGAACCACATGATTATCTCAATAGATGCAGAAAAAGCATTCGACAAGATCCAACACCCCTTTATGATGAAGGTTTTGGAAAAATTAGGAATCCATGGAACATTCCTCAATACAATAAAGGCTGTACATGACAAACCTACAGCCAGCATTATACTTAATGGTGAAAAACTAAAGCCATTTACTCTTAACTCAGGAACAAGACAAGGATGTCCACTCTCTCCACTTCTCTTCAACCTCGAATTAGAATGCCTAGCTACAGCAATAAGACAAGATGCAGACATAAAGGGGATCCAAATAGGGAAAGAAGAAATAAAACTCTCCCTCTTTGCAGATGACATGATCTTGTATTTAAAGAATCCCATAGACTCCACTCCCAAATTACTCAAGCTGATTCAAAACTTTGGCAATGTAGCAGGGTATAAAATTAACCCCCCAAAATCAATGGCTTTTCTGTATGCCAACAATGAGAAAAGTGTGGCTGAAATTAGGAAAGCAACTCCATTTGTAAGAGCCTCACAAAAAATAAAATACCTAGGAATTAACCAAAGAAGTGAAGGACCTCTATGATGAAAACTTTAAAAACTTGAAAAAGGAAATCACAACAGAACTTAGAAAATGGGAAAAACTCCCATGCTCTTGGATTGGAAAGATTAACATCGTGAAAATGGCAATACTTCCCAAGGCTATCTACAAATTCAATGCGATACCTATCAAAATTCCAACCTCATTCTTCACGGAAATAGAAGAGGCAATCCAAAAATTCATATGGAACAATAAAAGACCCTGAATAGCAAAAACGCTCCTCAACGGAAAGAACACTGCTGGAGGAATATCAATACCAAATTTCAAACTCTACTATAAAGCCATAGTAATCAAAACAGCTTGGTACTGGCACAAGAACAGACCTCAGGACCAATGGAATAGAATTGAAAACCCAGAAATGACCTACAAACCTATAGCCATCTAATCTTCGATAAGGGAGCTAAAAAAATAGAATGGAAGATAGACAGCCTCTTCAGTAAATAGTGCTGGCAAAATTGCTTAACTACTTGTAGAAAACTAAAGCTAGATCCTTATATATCACCCTGGACCAGAATCAACTCCAAATGGATCAAAGACCTCGGAGTCAAAGCAGACACTCTGAAAACATTACAGGATGGAATAGGAGAAACCCTAGGTCTCCTTGGCACAGGCCGAAATTTTCTTAATAGAGACCCAGAAACACAACAAATCAAAGAAAATTTGGACAAATGGGATTGCATGAAGTTGCAGAGCTTCTGCATGACAAAGGACATAGCTAGCAAGATCAATAGAAAGCCCACGGATTGGGAGAAGATCTTCACTAGCCATACAATGGACAAGGGTCTCATATCTAAAATATACCTGGAACTCAAAAAATTAAATCCCCCAACAACAAATCTTCAAAGAAACAACTGCCCAATAAATAAGTGGGCTAATGACTTAAAGAGAAATTTCTCTGAAGAAGAAAGAAGGATGGCCAATAGACACATGAAGAAATGCTCAACCTCCCTAGCCATAAAAGAAATGCAAATCAAAACAACATTGAGATACCACCTCACCCCAGTTAGAATGGCAAAAATCAAGAACTCTAAAAACAACAGATGCTGGAGGGGATGTGGTCAGAAGGGAACCTTACTTCATTGTTGGTGGGAGTGTAAACTTGTTCAACCACTTTGGAAAGTAGTATGGAAGTTCCTCAAAAGACTCCACATAGAGCTCCCCTATGACCCAGCAGTCCCACTTTTGGGCATTTACCCAAATGTTTACAAACAAGACCACACTAAAGCTACCAGCATTATTTATATAATGTTTATTGCAGCATTATTTACCATAGCTAAGATCTGGAACCAACCCAGATGCCCCTCAGTAGATGAATGGATCAAGAAAATGTGGTATATATACACAATGGAATTCTATGCCTCCATCAGAAAGAATGACATTGCCCCATTTGTTAGGAAATGGAAAGACTTGGAAAAAATTATATTAAGTAAGCCAAGCCCAAAGAAACATAGGTCCCATGATTTCCCTTATTTGCAATATCTAGTATATGTATGAGTCAAGCAGAAAAAGTCAGATAAGGTGATATTAGGAAAATGAACCTTAAGATATGTATTTTAAATGTATTTTTCTTTCATGCATTTGTTTCTAATGCAATTATAAGATTATTTCTTTGTTGCTTTGTATGTCCCTCCACCACAGTATAACCCCTGCTTTCACTGTATTTGATGTCGGTATAATTTGTGGAGGGGAACGGGAAAAACAAGTCGTTTAAATAAGGATACAGGTGGACCTGTTGCAACAATGAGAAGTACAAGATGTCATGTGGAAAATGAACTTTACAACTTGGGGCGGGAGGATTGGGTAGGGGGGAGGGAGGATGGGAAGGGATGGGAAGGGTAAGCAAAGGAGGAAGCTACAATACTTGATAAGAAATGTACTCACTATCTTGCCCATGTAATTGTAACCCCTCTGTACAGTATTTTCACAATTAAAAAAAAAAAGAATTAACCCTTCATTCCCCCCTTGACTTATGGCCCTAAGACACAATCTTGTGGCTCCAACCCAAAACTAAACTCCAACAGCTCTCGATCTTGAATGGGCATACTCCCTCTCTGACCTTAGCCATATTATCAAACAACAATACCAATAACAATCAGTCCATTTTTCTTTTCTTGAGGCTTACCCAGAGTGGTTGGGTAGGATGCTTGGAGACTTCCCATGTTTCCCCACAGTTGTCTAGGGCAAAAGGTTCTGCCAGTCTGGCGTTGGAGCAGTGGGATCCAAGCAGCAAAGCTGTCCACCTTGAGGGTAGTGGGTGTAGCCAGTAGCACCATGTAAGGTCCCTTCCACCATGGTTCCAGAGATCTCAAGTTGTGCCTTCAAACAAGCACCCAGCCCCCTGGTTTAAACGAATGGGGAGTAGGAGTAGAAGCAGAATCATATAATGCTCTAGGCTGGGGCCACACAACTTTTGTGGACAAGTTATACATAGTCAAGTTTACATAGAAATTCAGTATCACTCAAATCAGCAAGCAATTCAGTCTGAAGGCTAGGAATAATGGGTGGAGGATGTCCATACATTATTTCAAAAGGAGTAAAGCCAAGCTGATAGGGTGAATTTCTTACTCTAAACAGGGCAAAAGGAAGGAGCGATACCCAGTCTGCGCCAGTCTCCAAAGCCAATTTAGTTAAGGTCTCTTTTAGAGTCCGATTCATTCTTTCTACCTGCCCTGAACTCTGGGATCTATAAACACAGTGCAATTTCCAACCCATCCCCAGTGCCGCAGCTATTCCCTGACTTACTTTTGAGATGAAGGCCAGTCCATTGTCTGACCCAATGGTGGATGGGAAGCCATACCTGGGTAAGATTTATTCCAGGATCTTCTTAGCCACGACATTCACAATCTCATGCTTTGCTCAACCCATCCTGAAAAGGTGTCTACAAAAACTAGCAAATATTTATATCCAAATTTTCCAGTTTTAATTTCTGTGAAGTCTATTTCCCAATACACATCTGGCCTATCTCCACAAAGGCTCCTTTTGTAACTGGTTGATTGGGGGCATTGGTGAGCTGACAGGCTTTACAATTTTTAACAATGTCCTCAATGAGTTGATTTCCTTGCCTAATTTTTACTTCTGAGTGTCAGAGCAAGTCCTGCATTCTTTGGGTTCCCATGTGAGAAGCCTGATGGATTCTCTTAAGAATCCCCTTGCCCAATCTTTGTGGCAAGATAAGTTTCCCCTCACCAGTTTTCTACCAGTCTTTATTTCCTTCTCTGTCCAGAGGTTTATAGGCCATGGGAATTTTCTTTATCCACTCCAAGTCTTCTTGGGAGTACTGAGGCTCAGGATGCAAAGTTCGTGGCCCTTGGTCTACTAGAGTCAGTACTTCCGCTCTGGGCTGGAGGGCCGCCTCCTTAGCTGCCTGATCGGTCAAGTTATTTCCTTTGGTTATATAATCAATTACCTTTAGATGGCCAGGGCAGTGCATAATGGCAATATTTGCTGGTTCCCATATGGCCCGGATGAGGCTTAAAATTTCTTATTTGTTTTTAATATTCTTTCCCTCAGCTGTCAGCAGCCCCCTCTCTTGGTAAATGGCTCCATTATCATGCACGGTGGCAAAAGCATACTGACTGTCTGTGTAAATGTTTAGTCTCTTCCCTTTTCCCATCTATATGTAGGGCTTTTGTGAGTGCCACTAGTCTGCTCTTTGTGCAGACGTTCCCTGGGGGAGTGCTTCTGCCCACACTATCTCAGTGTCCATGGTGACTGCTGCACCCGCATACCTTTTTCCATCTTGAATGAAACTTTCTGTCTGTGAACCAAGTATGCTCGGCATGCGATAGTGGCGAGTCCAACAAGTCTAGCATCTTTTCCTTGGCCAGGTCTCTCTTTTCACACTCAATTTCACATTCTCTGTCCTTCCTTTTCTGTCTTTGCTCCTCTGACTCTCTCTTATTGTAAACCTTTTCTGACGCTACTACTAGATCCCTAATAGACTTTTCACCAAGTCTGTCTAGAGCCAGCAAATTTCACTTTATGTCTGGTGCAGCTTGATTTATATAGGCAAACATAATCATCTGAGCTGACTGCTGGGTCTCAAAATCATATGGGCTATATTGACTAAAAGCTTCCATGAGCCGCTCAAGATATGCTGTTTGACTTTCACTTCCTCCCTGTCTAACATCATAAACTTTGGCCATATTAGTAGGTCAGCGAGCCGCCGCCTTGAGACCTGCCAACAGAGCCTGGCGATAGACAAGGAGTCACTTCCTACCTTCAATCGTATTGTAGTCCCATGTTAGTCTGAAAAATAGGCAGGAAAATAGGCAGTGATCAGGGCAGGATCCATGATGGGCGCTCCTGTGGGCCAGGGATATGTTTCCGTGCCACATCTTAGATACGGTCTCTCTCTTTGGTGGTAAAAAGGACCTATAAAAGCTGACTACAAACATCTCAAGTGGGCTGATGTGTGAAGAGAATAGCTTCAAGCAAAAGAATTGAATTCTGGGGTTTCTTAGAAAAGGGGGTATTTTGGGTGCACCAATTGTATAGATCACTGGTAGAAAATGGCCAATATTGGAGTTGCTGTTGACCATCCACATCCACAGGACCTATGGTGCGTAAGGGAAAAACAGCTGCATTAGAAGGGGGGCTGATCCCACTGCATCATCGAGTGACTGGCCCCTCAGAAACTTTAAGGGCAAGTGCCGAGGGTTCGGCTGCTGGTTCTATAGCTCTCTTCTCCTCTTGATCATTCTCAGGCTCTGCAGAAGGAACCTGGGAAGGGGAGTATGGGGGAAGAAACATTTCTTCTTCCAAGTTATCTCCCAGAAAAACCGGGGGTACAATTTCTTTTCCTCTTTCTTAGTTTCTTTTTGTAAGTCTAGGGGGCTAGATGGAATGTTGCCCATGGCTTCCAGTCCCATCAGTCATACAGTCCAGACAACAATAAATGGTAGTAGACAAACAAAACACACTCAGGCCTGACAGTTTAAAAAAAAAAAAAAAGCTTACGAAGTGGAGATCTCCCTAATTGGTCCGCTGACTCCTGTAATGGGGAAGCAGAAGGAGCGGACCCACAGTGGGCAAGTTGGGCCTCGGTTAGGAGGCCTTCTTGGTCAGTTCCAACCCAACCCCAAACCGACCTCCGCCCCACAATTCTCATGGCAGTGTTCCAAGGACCCCCCTTCACAAGAGGATCTGGGACATCTCCCAGTTCCTCCAGGGTTGTCATGCAAGTGCATCCGCTTCAACAACCCTTTATACAATACGAATCGGAGCGGCCGGCCTCACAAAGGAAAATGAAAGTAAAACAGACAAACAGAGGAACGACAGGGCAAGACAAATTAACAAAGACAAATTGACAGCGCTGTTTTACCTTCGGAATATGAGGTCTCGGGAGTCTTTGGGGGTATCCCGGATGAGGCCCCACTAATATGTTGAGCCTAAGTCGCAGGACACCACCAAGAAGACCACCAAGAGTCAGACTTTACAGCTGTTTTAAGGTTTTATTTAGACAGCTCAACCCTCGTCCTACACTCTGACACAGGGGAGCCTAGGAGGAGAGCCCAGAGCTAAGGATTTGCAGGGCTTATAAAGGCACACACCAGGTATTTGGATTACCACCACGTGTAGCTCTGCTAGCTGAGATAAACAAGCAACAAATGGTCACTGCCTCAAAAATGGAATTAACCCTTTAATGTTATTATTCATGAAATAAAAAGTCTTCATTTAAATGACAGGCCTTTTGCAGCAACTACACGCAGAAAACAGCTACAGATGGACCACCATGCCCCAAGATCTGCAAAGCAGTGTATGACACACATGGACAGACTTATGAAAACCCTTGTGAATTCTGCAGAGCACCCATGTAAGCACATGGAGGCTGTCTGTCCATAGCATCCTTGGTTTCAACCAGTGGGTTGAGAGGCAGAGGAAATGTTTATTAAGAATTTACTACTAGCCGGGGCTGGGAAGGTGGCTCAGTGGTAGAGCACTTGCCTTGTATGCATGAGGCCCTGGGTTCGATTCCTCAGCACCACATAAGCAAAAGGAAAGAATTTACTACTAGCCGGGCGCTGGTGGCTCATGCCTGTAATCCTAGCTACTCAGGAGGCTGAGATCTGAGGGTCAAGGTACAAAGCCAGCCCAGGCAGGAAAGTCTGTGAGATTCTTATCTCCAATAAACCACTATAAAACTGCAAGTGGCGCTGTGGCTCAAGCGGTAGAGCACTTGCCTTGAGCTGAAGAGCTGAGGAACAGCACCCAAGCCCAAGCCCAGAGTTCAAGATCCACAACAGACCAAAAAAAAAAAAAAAAGAATTTACTACTTTCTCTATTTTTACAAACATTTTTTATATAAAATTAGGTAAGATTATTATTCTCAAATTAAGATCCAGGAATTCTAAGTGCCCTTTCCTTCTTCAACTAACCTGGGATGATTCCATTTATTTTTCATTTCATCTCAGTATCTCATTTCTTTCCTTCCAGGGTAAAAAATGAATGGAAAACTTGGTTTCACACATGAAGGAAAATGTTGATTCCACTGAAGTGGTAATTCTACAACTGCCTGTGGTTTGATTTTGTTTTAGAAAAAGTACTCCTTATTACTAAGTGTCCATTGAGGTGGATTCCCACCAGCCATCATGCATACACACAAACACACACACAAACACACAAAATGTTTCAACAAAGTCATCTTATATGCCAGAGGTTTTCTATACCATCAATTATTCTCTGAAGTGTTTCATTAGTTCCCTAAATTCAGGTTAACTGTTTAGACTTGATTTAGTTTCCACTACACAAAATTCTGTACTAATTTCTCTCATTCACTTGATCCTGTCAATCTTGATTTAATTTTTTTATTCATTGTACATTTGTTATTCTTTCTGCTTGAAATGCCCTCCCTCCCATATTTACACAATTCCAAATCCTTTTAATCCTTTGGAACAGAGTTCAAAGAGCAAATTTCAAACAATGTTTCTATGTCCTATTTTTTTGCATCATACCTATTGTATTTCCTTTACAAATTTATTAGTAATTAATTATATTTAGAATATTATTTCCTTCATAGTATAGTGTAAGATGTGTGTGTATGTGTGTGCCCACGTGTGTATGTGTTAGTGGGCTTTGAATTCAGGATTTCATGTTTATTTAAAAAGTAAAAGAAAAACAAAGCTACCAGCACACTATGTTTATTGCATCATTATTCACCATAGATAACATATGGAACCAACCCAGATGATGCCCCACAGTAGATGAATGGATCGAGAAATGTGGTACATATATGTGTGTGTGTGTGTGTGTGTGTGTGTGTGTGTGTGTGTGTGTGTGTGTGTGTGTGTGTGAATCCTATGCCTCCATCAGAAAGAACAATTTGTTTCTCTAGAGCCCTTCTGATAGACAATTGATGCAGTGGTCAGATCTGCCTAAATCTTTCACATTAGCTCCTGACTCTTGATAGTGAGTGGAGTTTTAGCTCTTTAAAACACATGAATTATAAGCATTGCATTGAGTACTTTTGATTTTGGAAAATCACAATTTAAATGAGCAGTCACACTCCCATCAGTAGAGAAGAATTTCAAGATGCAAACATAAAAGGGTTCCAAATAGGGAAAGATGAAGAAAAACTCTCCCTCTTTACAGATGACATGATCTTGTATTTAAAGAATCCCACAGACTCCACTCCCAAATTATTCAAGCTGATTCAAAACATTGGCAATGTAGCAGGATATAAAATTAAAATTCAAAAATCAATGGCTTTTCTGTGGGCCAACAACGAGAAAAGTGTGGCTGAAATCAGAAAAGCAACTCCATTCGTAATAGCCCCACAAAAAAAAAAATACCTAGGAATTAACCAAAGAAGTGAAGGACCTCTATGATGAAAACTTTAAAAAACCTGAAAATGGAAATCAAAACAGAACTTAGAAAGTGGAAAACCTCCCATGCTCCTGGATTGGAGGATCAACCTCGTGAAAATGGCAATATTGCCCAAGGCTACCTACAAATTCAATGCAATAATTATCAATATTCTAACCTAATTCTTCAAGGAAATAAAAAAGGCAATCCAAAAATTCATATGGAACAATAAAAGACCCCCAAAAGCAAAAACGATCCTTAACAGAAAGAACAGTGCTGCAGGAATACCAATACCAAATTTCAAACTCTATTACAAAGTCATAGTAATCAAAACAGCTTGGTACTGGCACAAGAACAGACTTCAGGACCAATGGAATAGAATTGAAAACCCAGAAATGAACCTACAGTCCTATAGCCATCTAATCTTCCATAAGAGAGCTAAAAAAAAATTGAATGGAAGAAAGACAGCCTCTTCAGTAAATGGTGCTGGAAAAATTGGTTAATCACTTGTAGAAAACTAAAGCTAGATCCTTATATATCACCCTGCACCAGAATCAACTCCAAATGGATCAATGACCTCAGAGTCAAAACAGACACTCTGAAAACATTACAGGATGGAATAGGAGAAACCCTAGGTCTCCTTGGCACAGGCCGAAACACAACCTAGACCTAGAAACACAACAAATCAAAGAAAATTTGGACAAATGGAATTGCATGAAATTGCAGGGCTTCTGCATGGCAAAGGACATAGATAGCAAGATCAATAGAAAGCCCACGGATTGGGAGAAGATCTTCACTAGCCATACATCAGACAAGGGTCTCATATCTAAAATATACCTGGAACTCAAAAAATTAAATTCCCCAACAACAAATCCTCTAAGAAACAACTGCCCAATAAATAAGTAGGCTAACGACTTAAAGAGAAACTTCTCTGAAGATGAAAGAAGGATGGCCAATAGACACATGAAAAAATGTTCAACCTCCCTAGCCATAAAAGAAATGCAAATCAAAACAACATTGAGATATCACCTCACTCCAGTTAGAACAGCAAAAATCAAGAACTCTAACAACAACAGATGCTGGAGGGGATGTGGACAGAAAGGAATCTTACTTCATTGTTGGTGGGAGTGTAAACTTGTTCAACCACTTTGGAAAGCAGTATGGAGGTTCCTCAAAAGACTCCACATAGAGTTCCCCTATCACCCAGCAATCCTACATCTGGGCATTTACCCAAATGATCACAAACAAGACCATACTAAAGCTACCAGCACAACTATGTTTATTGCAGCATTATTTACCATAGCTAAGATCTGGAACCAACCCAGATGCCCCTCAGTAGATGAATGGATCAAAAAAATTGTGTATATATACACAATGGAATTCTATGCCTCCATCAGAAAGAATGACATTGCCCTTTTTGTTTTTGTTTTTTGGTTTTTTTTTTTTGTCTTTTAAACCGATTTTTAAATTTTTTTTATTTTATTGTAAAGACGCTGTACAGAGGGGTTACACTTACATGAGTAAGGCAATGAGTACATTTCTTTTCTTTTCTTTTCTTTTTTGTGAACATACTGTACAGAGGGGTTACAATTACATGGGCAGGATAATGCGTACATTTCTTATCAAGCATTGCAGCCTCCTCCTTTGTTTACCCTTCACCTCCCTTCCCAGCCTCCCCCCCCACCCTGCCACCCAATCCTCCCCCCCTCTCCCCCCCACTCCGCACCAACATTGTAAAGCTCGTTTTCGACATGACAACTTGTACTTCTCATTGTTGCAACAGGTCCATCTGTATCCTTAAATGACTTGTTTTTCCCCATCTCCTCCACAAGTTATAGTGACATCAAATATAGTGAAAGCAGGGGTTATACTGTGGGGGAGGGACATACAAAGCAACAAAGAAATAATCTTATAAATGCGTTAGAAACAAATGTATGAAAGAAAAAAACCTTTAAATACATATCTAAGGGTTCATTTTCCTAACATCACATTATCTGACCTTTTCCGCTTGACTCATACATATACTAGATAATGCAAATAAGGGAAACCATGGGACCTATGTTTCTTTGGGCCTGGCTTACTTCACTTAATATAATTTTTTCCAAGTTTTTCCAGACATTGCCCCATTTGTTAGGAAACTGCTTTCACTGTATTTGATGTTGGTATAATTTGTGGAGGGGAAGGGAAAAAAACAAATCGTTTAAATAGGGATACAGGTGGACCCATTGCAATAATGAGATGTACAAGACGTTATGTCAAAAAACGAACTTTACAACTTTGGCAGGGGGGTGGGAGGGGGGGTGGGAAGGGATGCAAAGGGGAAACAAAGGAGGAGGCAACAATGCTTGATAAGAAATGTACTCATTATCTTGCCCATGTAATTGTAACCCCTCTGTATGGTATTTTCACAATAAAAAAAATAATAGAGAAGAATTTCTTCATAGAGGAAGCCAATTTTACTGGCTCAGCTTTCAGGAAAGGGACTAGACTCTTCTGTAGAACAAAAACTGACATGAAGAGAGATGTAAGCATTGGTTGGTGCTGATCTTTGTGGGGTTTTTTGTTTGTTTGTTTGGTTGGTTTGGGATTTTTGTTTGTTTTTTTTTTTTTTAACCCTTCCTGGGGCTTGAACTCAGGATCTGGGTGCTGTCCCTGAGCTTCTTTTGTTCAAGGCTAGAGCTCTACTACTTGAGTCACAGTGCCACTTCCAGCTTTTTCTGAGTAATTTATTGAAGATAAGAGTCTCATGGATTTTTTTCTGCCTAGGCTGAGTTTGAACTGTGATCCTCAGATCTCAGCCTCCTGAGTCGCTAGTATTCACAGACGTCACCCACCAGCACTCAGCTGGTGCTGATCTTTGTAACAATGCCTTAAAAACACATTTGTCCATCAAAATAACATTATTAGTCTAATTATAAGTGAATAGTACATGAAATTTGATTGCAAGCAGAGCTTGAGAAACACGTTACAGAAAAATCTAGTATTGACTTGTGAAAATCATAAATATGGTGATGAGTGTTGTATCCACTTAAGTATGAAGACAAGGTTAAACCATAGGTCACCGCTAACAATTAGATTGTAATGGGGAATTTATTTTGGGGGTGAGAAAGCTTTTATATCTCAGAGTTTATCCCCAGAATTTACAAACATAGACACCAAAAGGATTTCCACGTGATGCAAATCTTGAGACTAAGTCAATAAATGCCAGAGATAACCAACATATTTCATGAATATTTTAATTATGATTTAGTATGTTTTGTTGTTCTCTGGTCACTCTATGTGGCTTCAACTAAAATGAAAGAGACAGGTGTTATATTTCTATTGTCTTTACATGCTGATCTAAATAAAATAGTATTATTCTGTTACTTTTTCCCTCTAATGTTCCTCACATTAATAGAGTGTGTATGTCAGATGTATGCTTCACAAAAAAATTGGATACATTTGAATTTCAGTTTGCATCTCAGTTTATACTGTGCTCTGAATGAAGAAAAGGAAGCAGGAAGTAGGCATGTGATTCAAAATCCTTTCCCAATCATCTGCCTCCTTCCAAGACACAGTGTTCTGAAACTATTATCTTTATGTGGAAATAGTGGGAAATTTCTCTGAAACTGACAACCAGTGAGTCAATGAAGAATAACAAAGGACTTTGTGTTAAGTAGGGGTTATGTAGAAGGTGGCCTTTGGTCTTAATGTTGTAAAGCATTTAATAAGATTTGCTAACCAACTGGCAGTCTTCCCACTGAAAGTTTTAGCAACATGACGCTATGTTTAAGAGGTATCATGTCTCCTATGAAATAAAAGTATATTTCAAAGATCTGACAAGGTATTGAGTCTGTTTGACTGGACACTTGTTTTTATGTTGAATAACCTTATGAGTGCTATGTAGTTGTGCTTTCTGTCTTTTACTGTTTCAAACTTTAGACCCTTCTTGGGGCTAAAAAAAAATGCTTAAATTATGTTTTTCTTTCCCTGGTGAAGAATAGAAATACTATATAGTGATTAATGTGTCCAAAAGGAAAAAGCTCTTAGGGACTTCTTTGTTCTCAGTTCTTTAGTTAGGTGGCAAATGTCTTCTTGAGGTTACATCAGATAACCTGAAAAAGGATGACAAGTTATATCATAGTTAGAAACTGAGGTCCCCACACTTCAGATTTCCTATTTGCCTTCCAGACCTTAAGCATACATGGAAAAGTTTGATTCTTTAAATTGGATAATATCTTTATGATTTTTATAAAGATAAAGGAAGAAAGATGAAAAAAGAAAAAGCTAAAAACACAAACATAAAAAGAAGGTAGAGCTGGGTGCTGGGGGCTCACATCTATAATCCTAGCTAATCAGCAGGCTGAGTTGTGAAGATCATGATTTGAAGCCAGCCGGACCAGGAGAGTCTGTGAGACTGTTTTCTGTAACTGACCATCAAAAACCCAGAAGTGAAGCTATGGCTAAAGTGGTAGAGTTCTAGCCTTGAGCAAAAAACCTCAGGTATAGCAGCCAGGCCCTGAATTCAAGCTCCAAGACGTGCCCATGCACACATGGGTGCATGCGCGCACACACACACACACACAGACACACACAGAGTAAACAGCATTTGAGCAATTTGACTCTTTTGCTGTTATTATTTCCACTATAGTATAATAACTTCTGAAACAATTTAACACCTTACACCAATGCCTGCAAAACATATTACATTTTCTGAACTTGCTTCTATTCAAAATTTTGACCTTACTCCTAAATGTGAATAGAAGGGTGGAAATTGGATGGAAAATGGATGGAAACTGCAGAGGTGAGAAAAATACTATTATTCCGAGAGAGATAAATATTTCAGACTTTCCAAGGGGGGCTAGGAAGGTGGCTCAGTGGTAGAGCACTTGCCTTGCATGCATGAGGCTCTGGGTTCGATTCCTCAACACCACATAAGCAGAAAAAAAAAGCCAGAAGTGGCGCTGTGGCTCAAGTGTTAGAGCACTAGCCCTGAGCTTAAGAGCTGAGGGACAGCGCCCAGGCCCAGAGTTCAGGCCCCACGACCAGATCCCCCCACCCACCCAAAAAATAAACACTTTCCAAGGGCTGGGTGTAACCATCTTGGTCCATAGTCCCAGCTATTTGGGAGGCGGGAGGTAGAGGATCTCAGATGGAGACCAGCATGGACAAAGTTAGTTCAAGTTCCTCTCTGCAAAAACAAGCTGAAAGCAAAAGGGCCGGACATGTGACTCAAATGGTAGTGCACTAGCTTCAAGAATTCAAGAATTCAGCCTGTAGTTCAATTTCCAGAACAATGCACTGAAGCAACATTTGAGATCTCAGAGTTGAGCTTCAAGCGACCGTCACACTATCTCCTCTAGTGTCTTCATGTTCAATGCTCATAACTGCTTATTAATTATAGATGCTGTTTAAAGGGTCAATAGCTCTAGGGATAGGGAAACATATGAGCGATACAGGTAAAAGAAGGAATTCTGTAAGAGGCAAATGTAAGTGCAGCTAGTGTCTCATTCATTACTTAGACACTTAGACTCTAGATAAGAAAATAGCTTTCGGGGCTGGGAAGGTGGCTCAGTGGTAGAGAGCTTGCCTTGCATGCATGAAGTCCTGGGTTTGATTCCCCAGCACCACATAAGCAAAAATTTTAAAAAGCCGGAAGTGGTGCTGTGGCTCAAGTTGTACAGTGCTAGGCTTGAGCTGAAGAGCTGAGGGACAGCACCCAGGCCCAGGGTTCAGGCCCCATGACCGGACCCCCCCAAAAAATAAAAATAATTTTAAAAAAAGAAAATATCTTTCATATATCTGATCCTTTTTGATAGAGGTCTAGTAGAGCACAGTACTACTTGATAAATCTGATAGCTCTGAGTACAGGTCTTCAGTGACCTGTACTCACTATATAGTATTTCTATTCTTCACCAGGGAAAGAAAAACATAATTTAAGCATTTTTTTTTTAGCCCCAAGAAGGGTCTAAAGTTTGAAACAGTAAAAGACAGAAAGCACAACTACATAGCACTCATAAGGTTATTCAACATAAAAACAAGTGTCCAGTCAAACAGACTCAATACCTTGTCAGATCTTTGAAATATACTTTTATTTCATAGGAGACATGATACCTCTTCCATTTTATCAAGCTAATGAAATTTTACAAAGAAGGATTTGGGGAAATACTTGATGTTTATTTTTCATGGCCTTTCAATTTCCTAATGACATTTGTGCAAATCTCACTTGGTCTAGAGGTCTATTCTTTGAGGAAAATGTGTTGCCTTGCCAGGAAGTGTAAGAATTATCTCTATCACCTCCTACCCAAAGTTAAAGTTTTCTTTAGAAATATAAAACTTTTCTTCTATGTTGAAATTTAGTCCTTATGCTTATGATATCATTTAGAGGGACACAAATGCAATAATGTATTCCTTATATATAATGTGTGAATGTAGTAAATGACCATTCTATTTACAAAACTGTCCATTTTTAGTCACAAATTTCCAGCTGACACCAACCTGCATTATGTTATGTGACCTCTAGAATTCTCAGTGCCCAAGTCATCTTTTGGATATGCTCAAAATAATTCAAGTTTTCGTAATATAGTGCTGCCAACCTTGAATATTATTTTACTCCAACGTTTGATAATATTGGATAAGTATGTATATCCAGATGATTTTCACATGAGTTCCTAAGTGGAAAAGGAGGCCAATATTGTAATGTTATTCTCCAAACATGAGTTCTATTGTCTCTCGCTACCTCATAAAAACACATGACCTGTCACCGTTCTCCATTGAATGCATTTATTACCTACTAAAGACCAATGCTCAGTGCAATTTAACTTGCTTTTACTATATAATTTGAGGTACATAATTGACATATAAGTCATTTGAAGGAAAATGCCTTGAGGTCCTCTATTATGGACATCTACACTTTGAATGTCAATAACAATACTGATTGAAAATAAACTGCCCACTTTCAATAAAAAAAAATAAAGCCCAAATTTATGAATTTTCTTGACGGGCTTCATCTTTTCCTTTTTTTCTGGGAGAAGGTACCTGATATATGCATATGCAATATTGGATATTTATGGGAGTTGGGCGTGAAGCTAATTTGCAAAATGACAATTCATTCCAGAAGCAACACCTTTAGGTTTGTAAAAGTTACTCTGTAATTTTTTTAAGACAGTGACAATCTTTAGCAATCGGGGTGGAGAAAATTTGAAATATATAACATGAGAGTGCTCCAGTCAGTTTATTCAGAAGGAAGTGACTGAAGAGTTACACCGAAATTCACCCCCGGTGAAGTACGAACTGACAGGACGAACCATGGACCTGCTCCTTTTCCTTCCCTTCTTGTGTTTGGCCATATTTTCAGGTAAGAGCATCACAGCTGATGACTTTGTTTTCATATTTCTAAGTAAAGAATGAAAAAGGTTGAGTGGTTGAAGCACTAAGAGCTAAAAATAAGAACTCTCCACCAGACAGAGATAGTGATTATAGGAAAATAAATGGGGATCTGACGCAACAAGAATATATGACTTGATGCTGTCAAAGAGAAGGAAATGAAAATGGAGGAGAAAGGCAAGGCATTTGACTACAAAGATGTGTTCAGGCTAAAAGTCATTAAGAGAACACGGGCATATTCGGGCTTGTGTTTCAGAAGAGAATATTTGTATGCTGTGGTGCTAGACTGTGAGGACAAATTAAAAACATATTTAAAACCTGACTTTTAAAATTCATGTCATTTAGGACCACTTGCTTAAGTGAATCTTTCTTGTTTCTCCTCCTCCTCCTACCTCTTGCTCTTGCTCCTCCTCTTCTTCTTCCTCCTCCTCTTCCTCCTCTTCCTCCTCCTCCACTTCCTCCCTCTTGTTTATTGTGCCAGTCCCAGGGCTTGAATTAGGACCTGGTCCTTATCCTTGAGCTTTTTTTCTCAAGACTGGCACTCTTCTACTTGAGCCACAACTCCACTTTTGGCTTTTATTTTAGTAGTTTATTGGACATAAGTATTTCATATTTCTTTCCCAGGAACTGCAATTTTCAGATCTCAGCCTTCTGAGTAGCTAGAATTACAGACATGAACCACTGATGCCCAGCTGAATCTCTTTTCCTATATGACCTAAAAAATAGAAATAACTACATTTTCTATAGGATTACATAGGGGATAACACTTGACACCATTACTGGGGTTCTCAGACTTTTGAAACTCAATCTACTTTTCTCCATTCTATAAATCAGTATAGTAGGTTTCAAAGAATTAAATTCTCCCCCAGAAACAAATCTCTCACAATAATAAATGACGCATTTTCAGGGGCTCAATTGTACAGTATATCCTTAACATGAGTCACCCTTGAGTTCAATCCCCAGCACCAAAAGCAAGCCTTCAAGTTATCTTGAAATTATGGCTTCTGATTTGACCATACATCCAGTGAAAAAGTACATGCACAATACCTGAACGTCTCACACTTATAAAGAAGTGGTAGCAAATTTCTTCTTATGGGCGATGTGAGGGGTAGTTTCATATCACTAATTGTAGAAGTCATCATAGGCACTCTGTTGAGAAATCTTGATGTTACAGTTACATTGAAAATAGACAAGGTGTGAGGATAGTTATGTGAAGTCACTGTGGGGAAAGGACAAAGGAGACAGAGTTAAATAATAACAGAGAGTGTGGGGGGGGGGGAGAAGACAGAAACAAGAGTATACCAGTTTGAGAGTGGGGAAAGAAAGCTGGGCAGTTAAAATTCTTCCCTAGACCAAGTAGTATACAAGGGCAAGTACTGTACTGTGCACTTTGAATACCTTGCTAGTGCACAGGATGCACTTAGCAGGTGTTTGTTAGAATAAAGTTTGGAAACCAAATGTACTGGTTATAGAAATTTGAGAGGTGAGGAAGATAGATTCAAGGAAAGCAATACCAAGGACTTCTTGGAGTTTGTAAACAATTGACAAAGAAGAAATGTAAAACAAAAATGAAATCAAAGTTGAGGCCAGCTGCTGGTTTCTCATGCTGTAATGCTAGCTATTCAGGAGGCTGGGATCTGAGGATGGCGGTTCAAAGCCAGCCTGAGGCAGGAATGCCTGTGAGACTCTGATCTCATTTAAAACACCAGGAAACCGGAAGTGGTGCTGTGGCTCAAGTGGTAGAGCGCTTACCTTGAACTGATAGAGCTGAGGGTCCATGTCTAGGCCCAGAGTTCAAGACCCATGACCCACAAAAAAAAAAAATCAAAGCTGAAGATCATTATTTTCCAATTTTTAACTTAAAATAATCAAATCATAATCTACTAGTTACCTTTTATAACCATTAAAATTATTATACCTGTAGCTCCCACCTTATAAAATTTTAATGTAAGCAATGAGATATTATTAGATTTTTACTAAGTAATCATTTATAAGTGCAGAAGGAAAAAAGCTACATATTGCTAGAAAACTGATTAAATAAATTCTGATGATTCCATACAAATGGGGTCATATGCATCCATTAAGGGAAAATAATACAGGTGTTTTGTAAGAATTGGTGTGAGCCGGGCGCTGGTGGCTCACGCCTGTAATCCTAGCTACTCAGGAGGCTGAGATCTGAGGATCGCGGTTCAAAGCCAGCCCGGGCAAGAAAGACCATGAGACTCCTATCTCCAATAAACCACCAGAAAACCAGAAGTGGCACTGTAGCTCAAGTGGTAGAGCGCTCGCCTTGAGCTGAAGAGCTGAGGGACAGCGCCCAGGCCCAGAGTTCAAGCCCCACGACCGACAAAAAAAAAAAAAAAAGAATTGGTGTGGTGGAAACTTTGCTCCATTTTCTAGGAAGAAAACCAAGAGCAGAACAATATATGTAAATTGTGTGGGAAATACATTCTTACATGCTTGAAATAAATAGGCTACCTCTGGAATAATTGGATAATTTTTTAAAGATTTAGTAAATGACACTGTGTCCTGGGGAGAAATATTTTGGGTAAAGCAGCAAGAAAGAGGAAGAAGGGAAACTTAATTTCAAGTGTTTACAGTTTTTGCATCTTTAGCAATAGGTTCTGTCTTCTATGTCATCAATCCAGAAAACAAAAATAATTAACAAAATCCAGCAAGCCATTTTTTCCATTTCATATGATGTCTAATTCACTTTTACTTCATGAAAGTGACTGTTAATGAACAATGTTTAATTTCTGAAACTCAAACAACTTGTACAAACAGTGGCATATTTACTGAAATAATCCTTCCTTGTTTGTCTTTCTGCCTGTAACATGTGTAATTTTTTTCTATGGCCACGTCTGGGAAAAACAAAGTTTGCCAACTCCTCTCCTACCTTGACTAAGAATGGACTGTCTAGTTCATTTCTCACATTGTACAACTGATCTCTACCACTGTACCTTACTATTTACCTGTTTGTACTCAGCACAAAACTTCCTAGCATCATGAGGGACTTTGTATGTCTTATTCATATTCATTCTGGTTCTTACTATAGTTCTAGCATAGTAATGGACTCTTTAAATATTTATTATTGTTAAGTAAGATGAATGACTAGATTATACTCACAGACTATTTTAGAGTTTGGTAAGCAAGTTGCTACCTCCCACCCCTGACAGTGGCCTTAACCACCAGCAGAGCATGCTCAGTAGATAACAAGCAATGGTTTATTGCATTTTATTTAAATTGACTTGAAGGTAAAGAGTTAAATAACTCCTAGGATACAAAGCAGAACAACTGACTGTTCAAATGGGAGCTTAAGAATACATTTGCAATCTCAACATTAAAATAATTTAAAGTTGTATAAAGTAAAAAAAAATATCAAGGAGGTTTATGCCAAACAAAAAACTAGTAAGCCTAAATAAATCTTTGAGAAAATAGCACATTACGCTCAAGAGAGAAGCCATGTATCAACAGCTCATGCCTCTATCCTAGCTAAGCAAGAAGTGTAGATCTGAGATCAGGGTTCAGAACCAGATCTACTGGAAAAGTTCACCACTCTTATTTCCCATTAACTTGCAAAAGCTGTAAGTGGAGAGCTGAGCAAACAAGTCAAGAAAGAGCATGAGGGGAAAAAAAAGAAAAACAAAAAAGGAAGAGCATGAGGCCCTCAGTTCAAGCACCCAACTGCTAGGGAAAGAAAAAAAGAAGACAAAGGAAAAGAAAGAGAGAAAGAAACTGTATATCAAGTAAATATGGAAAGAAGGCAAAGAAAACAACAATTGTATTAAGAGAGAGCTAGAAGCACAAGATCCAAAGGCAAGCATTTTTCTTAGAGATGAAAGCCATTATCATTCATTATTTTTCAGATCCCAGTTAATTTGGAATAAAATCTAAAAAGAATTGCACACACACACACACACACACACACACATTGAGCTATGTGTAGTATTCTAAATCAAATTGGAATACCAGATAGATTACACAAATGATGAAACATAGGTTGCAAAACATAATCACATGGGAGGCTGGAGGGGGGGGCGGGGGAGGCTGGGAAGGGATGTGAAGGGTAAACAAAGGAAGAGGCTGCAATGCTTGATAAGAAATGTACTCATTATCTTGCCCATCTAATTGTAACCCCTCTGTACAGTATGTTCACAAAAAATAAAAATTAAAATTAAAAAAAAAACAAGAAAACAATCACATGATACTCATTATCCTCTTTAATTTTTACAAAAAAATGAAAAGAAACATAATCACCAAAGAGAGCACATGATGACATAGCTTTTTATTGGAAATTATATAAATAAGTATGGTTGAAGAAGAATGTCATGAAAGAAAAGGGATGCTTTTGTCTATATTAGGGAAAAGAAGGCTCATGGCTACAGAAAGGATAGGTGGAGATGAAGAGAAAGCAGAAACAGAGCTCATGTCTCCAGCCTTTATGTTCATAACACTGGAGAGGGGCAAATCTGCAAAATTAGATGGATAAATTAGAAATGGATTCATCACATGGAAAGCGTTTGAATAGCATTAAGCAAAATCTGTTTGATCAAGAAACCATTAAAACCCTAAGATATGTATTTAAATGTTTTTTTTCTTTCATGCATTTGTTTCTAACGCATTTATAAGATTATTTCTTTGTTGCTTTGTATATCCCTCCCCCACAGTATAACCCCTGCTTTCACTGTATTTGATGTCGGTATAATTTGTGGAGGGTAAGGGGAAAAACAAATCATTTAAATAGGGATACAGGTGGACCCATTACAACAATGAGATGTACAAGTCATTATGTCAAAAATGAACTTTACAACTTTCATGCGGGGTGGGGGGGGACGTAGGGAGGATGGGGGGCAGGGGGAGGATGGGAAGGGATGGGAAGGGGAAACAAAGGAGGAGGCTACAATGCTTGATAAGAAATGTACTCATTATCTTGTCCATGTAATTGTAACACCTCTGTACAGTATTTTCACAAGAAAGAAAGAAAGAAAGAAAGAAGGAAAGAAAGAAAGAAAGAAAGAAAGAAAGAAAGAAAGAAAGAAAGAAAGAAAGAAAGAAAGAAAGAAAGAAACCATTAAAAATAAATTGGGGGAAGATTGAAAGCTCACACTAACAATTCAGTCCTTATGGTTTAGAAATGTAGTGAACTTTTTAGATGCCATGCTTTTTGAAAACCACGAA